>NC_083229.1:25254209-25569209 GCF_032191835.1 Heteronotia binoei | reverse complement strand
AGGATGGAAGGCTGAGTCAACCTTGAGCCAGCTACCTGAATCCAGTTTCCGCTGGGATTGAACTCAGGTTGTGAGCAGAGCTTGGACTGCAGTACTGCAGCTTGCCACTCTGCGCCACGGGGCTCTTAACAAATCAAATACTAAGCTCTTAATGAAATGACATGTAGGAGACCCCAAGTTTGATCCCTGCCAACTCCAGCTAAAAGTACAGGCAGGAGATGATGTGAAAGACTTCTGTCTGAGACCTTGGAAAACCACTGCCAGTCTGAGTAGGCTATATCGATGGACCAAAAGGTCTGATTCAGGATAAGGCAGCTTCATGCTGTTTTTGTGTTCAAATGAAACAAAGAAAATGCACAGCTCAACAACCTAGGGCAGGGGTGGACAACTTTGCTTAACATAAGACCCACATAGAATAAGCGTCAGATGTTTGAGAGCCACAAGACATGAACACCAGATGTTTGAAAGTCACAAGATGGGAGGGAAGGGAGGGAGGAAGAGGGGGAGGAGAGGGAGGGAGGGGTGGAAAGAAAGCAACTTTAAATACATTCTCCAAGCTGCCAGCTGGCTTGGCTTGGAGAAGTGATTTAAAGAGACAAGATACTGAAATTTGTAGCATAGATAATGAAATTTGTATGAAAGGATTTTATACCATGTTTTTCAGTTGACAGGATTACTACTGAAATGACCACTGTAACCACCACCAGTACCACGACTTCACGACCTACAACTGCAGGTACAACCATGTATGTTGTAGCAGAAATCCAGAAAAATATATGTCTTGCTTAGTTTTACTGTGAACAAACACTAGTTTGTTTTTATGTTTTCCAATTTATTGAGGTTTAATGACTATAGCATTAGCTGTTTTCAGTACAAAAAATAATCAAATTGATATGCTTCAGAGAGAAGTTCTCAGTGAGGACTGATGGTACATGTTTTATATTATTTCAGTCATTCGAACGGGAATTAGAAATCTTGCTATAGATGATGAAACCACATCAAGCTTGAGGGTGAAATGGGATATTTTGGACTACAACGTTCGTCAGTTCAGGGTGACGTACCTTACTGCTGTTGGTGACCGTGCTGAGGAAGCGGTAAGAACGGTTGGTATGAATTTTGTATGGCTAACTTGGGTCGTTCCATACCAAAGTTCATTTTGACGGATTTTTGTAGCCACAAAATGGGTGATGATCCTGAATCTACAACTTGCACATAATTTTGTTTGCTCATTGGTATTACTGTTGTTGTAGAATTAATTAACACAATGTACTTTACTCTTTTGTATAATACTCTATTGTATAATTAATTAATGCCATGGAGCTTTACTCAGTCCCCAAAACTCCAGGTTCCTGGGTCAAATTGAGGAAAAGGAAAATGAACTTAGCACAGTTTGTCTTACGGCATTCCCCAACCTTTTTGAGCCTCTGGGCACATTTGGAATTCTGACATGGTATGGTGGGCACAGCAACAAAATGGCTGTCACAAAATGGCTGCCACAGGCAGTGAAGCCAGCCACGAAATAATTGCCACAGCTTAACTTGAGTAACACAGTATAGATACTTGTGCGGTATTGGCAGCTGCACCAAAACATTTAGAAATATCTGCACAGCCAGTCAGATCTGCAATAGTTAAGAAGACTCAGAGCGGCTTAAAATCTCCTATATCTTCTCCCCCCACAACAGACACCTTGTGAGGTGGGTGGGGCTGAGAGGGCTCTCACAGCAGCTGCTCTTTCAAGGACAACTTCCTGCAATATCTATGACTAACCCAAGGCCATTCCAGCAGGTGCAGGTGGAGGAGTAAGGAATCAAACCCAGTTTTCCCAGATAAGAGTCTGCACACATAACCACCAGACTGGCCCAAACTGGAAGCCTTGCTGGGAAAAAGCTCTACCTGGCTTCACCCACTTCTTAAAAACACTTGGCAAGTAACAGAAAAGGTGTTGATGGGTGCCATGGTGTCCATGAGCACTTTTTTGGAGACCCCTGCATTAGAACAACACATTGGCTTGGATCCAGTGACACGCAAGCAGAAACCTCCATTTGCAGAACTGTGCAAATCAGTTTCACCCCTATACATTATAGTGCCCAGAAGATGGTTGCACAAGAGCTTGTGCAGACAGAAATGCAAGCAGTGATATACGAAATCTGACTTAATATAAGTGGCTACTACATTACTGGTTTGAGGAGGAATTTGGAAACAGAAAGGGCGTTTTCGCACTGACCTTCAAGTGGCGCAACCACCCTCTTCACACCGGAGGATCTGCCCGGATTTCGCACAAGAAGCGCCGGCGCACCCAAAAGAGCCGGCTACTTCCGTCGCGAAACCCGCTCAAACGTTTTCCTGCTTCTTGGCGGTTTCCGTTTGAGCGGGTTTCGCGACGGAAGTAGCCGGCTCTTTTGGGTGCGCCGGCGCTTCTTGTGCGAAATCCGGGCAGATCCTCCGGTGTGAAGAGGGTGGTCGCGCTACTTGAAGGTCAGTGCGAAAACGCCCAAAGAGAAAATTGGCTCAAGTTAAGGAGCATGGACAAAGTCATTTTAAAAGTCCAGAGACCTTTGCTCTGTGGAGAGCTGAATCAACAAAGGGGAAAAAGACTGAACAGGGGCAGACCACAGAGAGGGTTAGAGCCATTCCAAATCAGAAAATACTTCATAGGAGTTTGCTGAGGTGTTCATAGCTGTCCTCAGGATTAAAAAAAAAATGTTATAGGGTTTCCCCTCCCTCCGCTTTTCCTGCCTGATTCAATTTTGAAATGCCTTAAGCAAAGAGATTGCAATCTGAGCACACGTGTGCCTCCCCCGCCTGGATTAATCTCTGGCACTAGTCGGTGTAGAAGTGTTTATAGATGGAGATGTTCTGCCAGTTTTTAGAAGTTTCCTGCTTTCTTCTACCTTTTTCGATACCATGTCATTTCTTCATTTTCCTTTGACCCTCAATAGCTTTTACTTTTTGAGCATGACTGTGCTGTTGGATACTTTGCCTACCTGTATCCAGGCTATTTTCATACAGACTCAGTTTGTATCCCCGATAAAGCTTTTTTTTTTTTTTTTACTCTTTTTAAATTAGTAGACGTCTTCAGCTACCTAGTCGCCATAGCTGAAGTGGTGGAAGTACTACTGCTAGGGAGTTCTTAGAAGTCTGAATTTTGGTGGGACCAGAGAGACCCAGTTTATGGGTGTGGGAGATCAGGGAGAATGTGTGTCCTCATTGCTGGGGGTTCTCCATAGTCCCCTCCTACTGCTGGGGTTGCCAGTTCTAGGTTGGGAAATTCCTGGAGATTTTGGGGGTGGGGGAGGGCAGGGTATGGGGAGGGGAGGGACCTCAGCAATGCTGATTCTGTGAATTAGGCAGATCATGAGCGGGAGGGCAGGAAGGGTTGCCTCAGTGCTTAGTTCTCATGGCCCTTTCTTGCACACCCAGGGAAATGTTGATTGCCACTTTGGGGTCAGGAAGCAATTTTCTCCAGGCCAGTTTGGCAAGGGATCCTGGAGGTTTTTGCCACATTTTGAGCATGGAGCAGAGGTCACTGGGCATGTTTTACATGGGTGGGGTCACTGGGGATGTATTTGTGAATTTCCTGCATTGTGCAGGGGGTTGGACTAGATGACCCTGGAGGTCCCTGGTCCAACCCTGTGATTCAATAACCGTTTTCGCACACAGCTTACCTTGCAGTCATAATCCTGTTCCCTCCGCAGCGTCTGTCGGATTTCCCACCATCTGCGCCGGAGTTACAGGAAGTGCTGCGGCTTTTGCGTAGCAAACGTAAACTGGGTTTTAGCGGTTTACGTTTGCTACGCAAAAGCTGCGGCACTTCCTGTAACTTCGGCACAGATGGTGGGAAATCCGACCAGACGCTGCGGAGGGAACAGGCTTGTGACTGCGAGGTGAGCTGTGTGCGAAAACGGTCAATAATTCTAGGGTATAATGCCATAGAGTCCACCCTCCAAAGCAGCCATTTTTTCCAGGGGAATTGGTTGTTTGGAGATCAACAGTAATAGTAGAGATCTCTAGGTACTACTTGGCAGTTGGCAACTCTACCTGCAGCCTGAAGTTGTACAGTGCAGACACAGGTTTACCATCTCCATGGGGGCTGGACCTTAGAAACTTTGTTTCATTTGTGCCTTGCCTTTCTGTCCTCTGTTCTGTCCTCACAACAACCCTGTGAGGTAGGTTAGGCGGAGAGAGGGTGGCTGGCCCAAGGTCACATTTCAAGGCACAAGTGGGAATTCCAACCCGGGTCTCCCAGCTACTAGTCCAGCACTCTTAACCATGACACCACACTGACTCTTTTTCTGCTGCGTAGCTTTTACGAATGGTGGAAGTCTATTGTTTGCAGGTGGGGGTGGACACAAACACTGATAGCCTTTCTAAGATGAAATTTGAAGTGCTTATAGAGATTGTGACTTCTTGGCAGTGTGCACTCGCTGTGTGTTTGTTGTGTCAAAATTGCTGCTGTGCTCTCGGTGTACAATATTGCAAGCTCAGCTAATCTCGAAGAAATGCTGAGCAGCTGTAGCTTTTCTGTAGTTGCAGTATGTGGTGGCCAAGCTTTTAAATTAATGACATCAGCTGAATATCAGTTCCATTTAAAAAACTCAAAATGCCGGAGCTTTGTTTCTTCCTTTGGCAGCCGCTTCGCATACAGTCTTGCTCTGTGCTCTAGTCATCTCTGAAAGCTGGGGGTTTTCACTGCATTTGGTGGACACTTCCCACATTGGCTTGACTGCCAGAGATTCCTTCAGCATCTGCCATGAAATCCCTTCTGAATGCAGAGGATTCTAGGACATACCGTAGAGTGCACATCCAGATGATACAGGATACTGGCTCCGCTTGTGGTATTTAATTGTAAACCCCCACCCCCCGCAACTAAACAGGGAGCAGTCTTATGATGGCTACTTCCTGTTACCTATGGCTGTACATTGAAAGGGAGGATCAGGGGTTGTTTTGTAGAAAAATAACTGGCAGAGCTCATTCGCATAACTCTTTCGCATATGCCACCCCCCTCAGCCAAAAGCAACCCGATGCAAGAAAGGAGAGCCCTGGGTGAGCGAGGCCTCGCTCGCCTGGGGCTCTCCTGGACCACCCCCCCCCAGTCAAAAGGCTAGCGAGCCACCCACTGCCCAAAATCACATAAGAACTGGAGAAAGGGTGGTGGAGACTTCTCCAGGGGTTAATGAGGGCTGCTGGGGGAGGGATGGAAAAGGCCCTGGTGGCTGGCTGGCTGCCTGCTCTCCTAATCCAGGGATTGTTATGCAGCTGCACCTACTATTCAATGGACAAGGTAGGTGGGGAGGAAGAGGGGGAACCCTCAGAAAGGTTCAGGAGCTGCGCTCCTGTGAGCTCCTGCTGAATCTGAGGGCTGGAAAGGATTGATTATGGAGAATATGTAATTGTTCCTGGAATTCCATATACACCCAGGACTTTTTTTGTAGAAAAAGCCCAGCAGGAACTTGTTTGCATATTAGGCCACACCCCCGGCATCTTCATTTTTTCACACAGGGCTTTTTTGTAGAAAAAGTCCAGCAGGGACTCATTTGCATATTAGGCCTCAGACTGGTGGTGGCTCTTGAGCACTTCTTGCGTTCCTACTCAAAAAAGCCCCACATACACCATTATTGATCTTCTCATCTATGTACCCTTCAGAAGATTCCAAGGAACTCCCTTGGAACACAGTATAACCACCCCTGTTCTGATTTTTGGATACTCTGATCCCTAAAAAGTGGCTGTGATTGCACCATGCCATGTGGTCCTTGCAAACAGTGTTTCCACTAAAAGCTATTTTTATTCATCACAGATATTTAGGGTCTAAATCTCGCAAAGACCACTTAGCCCAGCAATTGGGTTGACTTCATCCAGCTTTTCCACTGGTGAAAAAAGGAGGAGGGGTTCCTTTTGATCATTCCAAAAGGGGGAGAGACTCTGGTTCAATAGCGGGGCATCTGCTTGGCATGCAGGAAGTCCCAGGTTCTATACAACTCGGGATAAAAAGTTGTTGTGGTGGTGGGTGATGTGAAAGACCACGCCAGAGATGCTCAAGAGCCACCACCAGTCTGAGAAGACAATGCTGACCTTGATGGACTCATGGTCTGATTCAGTATAAGGCAGTGCCATGTATGTTCATGCGCTATGCTGAGGATCATGAGGCTTCCTTAGACATAACAAACAAGGACTGTAGTAAGGGAGGTTGAACAAAAAGCTGACTGGATCCACTCACTGCCTCCCATTTTTACCAACTTCTGAGTGTGGAGCAGGTGTCACTGGGGGTATGAGGGGAGGTATTTATGAAATTCTTGCATTTTGCAGGGGGTTGGACTAGATGACCTGGAGATCCCTTCCAACTCTACAGTGCCGGATTAAACACTATGGAGGCCCCTAGGCAGTCAAAATCTCAGAGCCCACTCACAAATTATCTCAGAGTTACAGTGCCTGCCCCACAACCCATGGCCCCCACTGCAGCCTTCAGGCACCTTCTTAAAAGCCCCTTTGACAAAGCTGCGGGGGAGAGGTAGAAAAAGGCAAATTTGGTGATGACACCAGCAGCAGCCGCACCAGGCAAGTTGGGCAAAGAGCAGCTCAGTTGCTGGCTGCGTGTGCAGGCTGGGAGGGCTGCAAGCAGGGGGGGAACTGGGGTGGAGCCAACCTGGGGCCCCTGAAGGCGTGGGGGCCCATAGGCCAGTGCCTACTTGGCCTAATTGTTAATCCAGCTCTGCAACTCTATGATTCTACACAGTTTTTTTAAAAGTTACGTCTTCATTTTAAAATTTGACTGAAGGCAGCCAATCGACCTAGACCCCAATTATCAACTTCAACCTCTGTTTTCTGATTTTGAACCCTGTCTTTCCATATAGCATATTCATCAGACTGTTGTGTGGACTGATGAAACACTTAGCGTTTTTTAAAAGCACTTCCCCTCCCCTTCCAAGTGGAAAGGAGTCCATGCCATTTATTACAGCTGGGAGAAGCCTTCTGTCTTCCACAGATATGCAAGGCTCCAGCTGTGGGTGGGGAGGCAAAATTAAGAAATCCATTAGGCACAAAACACCAGGAGGATATCACTGCTACATATTCAATGTACTTAACTGTGAGCTGCCTGAAGCAGGTCTCTGGAGAGGAGGTGGCATATACGTTTTCTAAATAAATACATTTAATAGCTGTTCCTTCTCTCCAAGGAAAGCAGTTCTTTGAGTGGTGCCAGGAGTGTCATGAAACGACTTTTCCAAGATCTTTGAGGAGAAACTAAACTGGAATAAAACCAGGTTTTGTTTTTGTTTTTAGCAGGAGCACATAGGAACACAGTTCTGGAGGCTTGGCGTCAAGATGAGTGGTTTAATATGTAAATGAGTTTCTGCTGGACTTTTCTCTACAAAAAAAAGCCCTGTGTTTATGTGGGATTCTAGGAAAGACTAGTTGGGAGCCATAGCACACAAATAACCTGAAACACATGCAGATGTGGTAAAATAGTAAAATTCTTTACATGTGATTTCATATGTGGATGTATACTTCCTATCCCACCCCCACTCCACTCCCTGTTCAACTTCTGCCTGCGGAGAACAAAAGGTTGCCAGCGAGGTGTGCCCAGATACTGAGACACAGTGTCACAGAAGCTGAGTACAAAAGCTAATCTGAGTCCGATTTCCCACTCACCATACGCCAATCTCACGTTCCTCTTCTCAGCGGGGCTTCTTTCTGATTTCACAGTATCTGCCCCGAGGCTGCAAGTAACGCTGTTTTTGCGCAGCAAACAGAAACTGGTTTGTAGAGGTTTCTGTTTGCTGCGCAAAAACTCCTATGTTACTAGCAGCCCGGGGCAGATAGTGTGAAATTGGAAGGAAGCCCTGCTGAGAAGAGGAACGTGAGAGCAACGTAAGGTGAGTGGGAAATCGGCCTGAGTCATGGAGTGAAGAAACTGATCACCAAACTTGCTTGTGTTTGATGTTTCTCCTATCAGGTAATGGTTCCTGCGAGACAAAACAGTTTGCTTCTCCAGCCCCTGCTCTCAGACGCAGAATATAAAGTTACAGTCACTCCCATCTATTCCGATGGGGAAGGTGTCAGTTTGTCAATCCCAGGAAAAACCTGTGAGTACAATCGTTCCCTTTTCACAGGGGCTGTAGTTGCTATCTGCTAGTAGCTATAAGTAGCTACCTGCACAGATTGGAATTTAATTTATGATTTTTTAATTTTAGTGCCACTCTCTGCTCCAAGAAATCTGAGGGTCTCTGAGGAATGGTACAACAGATTGCGCATTAGCTGGGATGCCCCTCCGTCGCCCACAATGGGATACAGAATAGTATATAAGCCCGTGAACAGTGAGTAGTTTAATTGTACTGTGTGTAATGATCTTACCTGGATAGCCCAGGCTAGCCCAATCTTGTTGGGTGTTGAAAACTAAGCAGGATTGACCCTGGTTTCTACTTGGATGGGAAACCACCAAGGAAGTCCAGAGTTGCTACTTAGAGGCAATGGCAAACTGGCTCCAAATGTCTGTTGTCTTGAAAACCCCATGGGGTCACCATAGATCAGTTGATGCTTGATACCAATCAATAAATAAAGATATTAAGCATGTATTAAGCCAGGCTTGTAAACAGCCATTCCCTTAGGTTTAGGTCTTTCTACGAATAGTACCTGAATCGACCAACCATTTTTTCAACTGTACCACTCCAGACAGCAGATAAGATCTCAAAAGGCAGAATGCCCCCCCCGTTGAAAAAGTTTCCTGCATGCAGATTAACAGTTCAGGGGAAATGGTGTTTTAAAATCCTTTTTGACACATAAGAACATAAGAGAAGCCATGTTGAATCAGGCCAATGGCCCATCTAGTCCAACACTCTGTGTCACACAGTGGCCAAAAACTAGGTCCCATCGGAAGGCCCACCAGAACTCCAGAGGCCCTCCTACTGTTGCCCCTCAGGCACCAAGAATACAGAGAACAACTAGCCCTGACAGAGTGTTCCATCTATATGTTGTGGCTAATAACCACAGACGGACTTCTATTCCATATGTCAGGGGTGGCCAACGGTAGCTCTCCAGATGTTTTTTTGCCTACAACTCCCATCAGCCCCAGCCAGCATGGCCAATGGCTGGGGCTGATGGGAGTTGTAGGCAAAAAACATCTTGAGAGCTACCGTTGGCTACCCCTGCCATATGTTTATCCAATCCCCTCTTGAAGTTGTCTACAGATGTCGCTGCCACCACTTCCTACAGCAGTGAATGCCACTTGTTAATTAATTACTCTTTGGGTGTACACTTGTTTTTTATGTGTAGGGAACAGGCAAGAAAAGGCAGTTTCATTCCCTTTCCCCTCGCTGTTGCCCTATGAGCCTCAAGGCTCCACATAGGCCCCATGACCCCGGAAATCAACTTTTCTGTGGTTGGGATTGATGTGAGGAAGAGGGAGCAGGAAAGATTTGTGACTGTTGGCACCTCCATCTAATGGATCGCTGGTTCCAACCCTGTGCTTTCCATAATGAGAAGAATTGGTTGCTGTGTTACCATCATGAATAGGTTCTGCTAACTGTGCAACCTTCTAGGGCTTCGTGGAGTCTTCCACTCGTCTCTTCTTGTGGAACAATGCTCCTTGCACTGGCAAAAGGTTGCTTGTGTTGGAGGAAGACTCTGTTATTTGTTGAATGGGCAGATGGGCTGATAAAATCATTCCCTGACTTCTAAGGTTTATGGATTTATTTGCAAGATGGTATTGTGACAAAGTTACTCATAAAATACTTATTACCGGGGCCAGATCTGGGGGGGAGAGGGGGGCACTTCCCCGAGTGCCACCAGAGGGGGAGGCGCCAAATTAGGTATGGAGTCCATTCTATTCTATGGGCCCATAAGGTAGAATAGGCCCATAAGAGGGCACCATTTTTTAATTTTACCCCCCCTCTCAAAAGCATGTAGATCCAGTCCTGCTTATCACATAATTGTTACCCATCCCAAGCCTTCAGTGTAATCAAAAGCGGTAATCATAGCGAAATAGGCTGTTCATTAAGACTGTTCATAAAAGCTGAATGCAGTTTTGAGCCACTTCAGCATCTGTTCGCGAGTGGATTTTGCCATTTCACAAATAAAATTCAGTTGCAAAATGCATTGAAAATGCAACCTACATTCTATGTTGGGGATATTTGACCAAAATCTCCCAAAATGTACTTGAATCATGGAAGGATGATTGGCAGTAAACAGCCCGTGGAAGGATGATTGGCAGTGTTGTAATTTGTATTGGAGCAGAGATTGAGGTCATTTCTCTTGCTCCCTATTCAAAAGAGAATCAGCCTTTCTGTCTGCTTTTAGCCCTAATGGGTCTCTTTAATATGTGTGTTTAAAATCCAGAGCTGGTAATGGTTTGGGAGCATTTTTACCAGTGAAATTGCACAAAAGAAAAGCTGCTCTCCTGTGCCCCAACACCACAGCCTTGATCTAAAATCTAAATAAATTTCTCAAGTCTGCATGTTCAGTTTAATGTACACTTTTACAGATTTCCAGTGTTTCAGATAGTGGCACCAATAATGTAATGTTATCTATGGAGATTGCTTGTTTAATGAGTTGTATTCCTTTCTCCTTTCAGTCCCTGGGCCAGCCCTAGAGACCTTTGTGGGTGATGATATCAGCACCATTCTTATTTTGAATTTACTCAGTGGAACCGAATACAGCATTAAAGTATTTGCTTCATACTCAACGGGATTCAGTGATGCTTTGGCGGGTGTAGCCAAAACATGTAAGAACAGCATGATTTCTTGTTGTCTACCTTCTGATCTTCATGGATCATGTTTCAGTACGAATCACTTGGAGTTTGCGGTTTCTGGGAAGAAAAGCAGTATAAACGTGGCTTTAATAAATGCATCTTAATAGATAAATTATACAATGAATAGAATTTTGGATGAGGAAAATTTCTCCTGCTGTTTCTTAATGGAAATATTTTTGCCAACTGTTAACAACTCATTAAAAACCCAGTGCATAAGGACATCAAATAGTAATTGTTAAAATTTTAGAATTTTTAGTTATAATGTTTGTCGTTAATTTCAAAGTCAGATGACCTAGTGCTAGACTTGTCTTGAGGTTTACTTGTAAATATTTTGGAAAGGAGTAAGTAAGTGGTTACTTCTTGCTGATAACTGGTACCTTGGGATCTAAAGAACTGGTTCCATGTGCCAAAGGAAATTTTCGGCTTTAGTTTTAAAAGCACTTTATCATTATTGGATACTATGTTGGGATGATCGTGTGAATGCAGATAAATGGTCAGAAGTCACATCAAGTTTCCTAGGCTTTGAGCCCACTTGAAGTGGCTACATTTTTAGAACACACATGCTTCATTGTTCAATAGCATTTTGCTTTCTAGTGGGACGAACAGACAGAAGTGTTCACCTGTTTCCTTTGTTGCAGTATACTTGGGAGTGACAAATCTGGGGGCTTACCAGGTACGCATGACAAGCCTATGTGTCCATTGGCAGCTTCAGAGGCACGCGACTGTATACAGAGTAGAGATAGAATCTCTTGCAGGTAAGCTAGCACATCATACAATGTCTTCCTTTCAAGTATTTATGTATTAATTTTATATTTGCAATTAATTATAATTGAAATAATTATATAATTAATTATAATGCAAATACAATTTATTATAATACAAATAAAAACACTGATTCATACAAGAAGAAAATACACCCCAACCAGCAGATTCACTTCATTTCTGAATGATTAGATGCCATACTGATTCTGTCTGTTTTATATCCTTCCTGTTTCCAAATGCTGTTAACTTTATCATTTCATATATTTCTTTACATTCATCAATCCACTCTTGACTTTTAGGTGCTCTTTCCTGCTTCCAATGCCTTGGAAGCAGGAAATGCCAAATGCGAAAAATGTATAGCTCTTGGACATGTTCAGCTCTAGGGATGCCAACCTCCAGGTGGTGGCTAGAGATCTTTTGGGATTACAACTGACCTCCAGGTGACAGAAATCAGTGCAGCTGGAGAAAATTGCCTCTTTGAACCCTGGTATTTCACCCCACTGAAGTATCTCTCCTTCCCAAACCCCGCACCCTCAGGCTCCACCCCCAAAATATCCAGTTATTTCCCAACCTGTAGTTGGCAACTCTATCCACCATATATGAAAAAAGCCCACGTTTAAAAAGTTAAATGCCAACAAGAACTAGTTGAATTCTTAAATATATTTTAGAGCAGTCCTGAGCTATGTCTGTGCTACAGTGGTTAGCCACAACACAGCCACGCCACCAGTAATCAACTCCCTGAGGGGCTAGTTAAATGGTTGCCAAGTGGGGGGAAAGGTGCCCCAACAGTGTTGCTGGCTGCTGGTATCCTCTCCATTGCGATTTTGCCCCAGCATGGCTTCACAGCATTGTTGTGAAGTGGGAGCGGCATGAGGGCAGGAAAATATGGACCAATGGGAGTGTTCAGTTAAGAGGGCAGAGTCTGGTCCATATTACTGCTAGGGGGTGGAGAAGGGCAGCTCAGAAGACCTCCATTCTCCCTGTTGCCCCATCCCCTTGAAAGAGACCCAAACCAATGACTGGCCCATAAGCACCACCATTCAGGAGGAGGGGGCACTCAGGCTGCCATCCTCCAGGTGGGACCTAGGGCTCCCTCAGAATTGCAGGCCCCCTCTGGACCGAGGAGCTCTGTGCACATTAAGAACATAAGAGAAGCCATGTTGGATCAGGCCAATGGCCCATCCAGTCCAACACTCTGCGTCACGCAGTGGCCAAAAAAATTATATATATATATATATTTTTATCTAACCCCTCTTGAAGCTGGCTATGCTTGTAGCTGCCACCACCTCCTGTGGCAGTGAATTCCACATGTTAATCACCCTTTGGGTGAAGAAGTACTTCCTTTTATCTGTTTTAACCAGACTGCTCAGCAATTTCATTGAATGCCCACGAATTCTTGTATTGTGAGAAAGGGAGAAAAGTACTTCTTTCTCTGCTTTCTCCATCCCATGCATAATCTTGTAAACCTCTATCATGTCACCCTGCAGTCGACGTTTCTCCAAGCTAAAGAGCCCCAAGCGTTTTAACCTTTCTTCATAGGGAAAGTGTTCCAACCCTTTAATCATTCTAGTTGCCCTTTTCTGGACTTTCCCCAATGCTATAATATCCTTTTTGAGGTGTGGTGACCAGAATTGTACACAGTATTCCAAATGAGACCGCACCATCAATTTATACAGGGGCATTATGATACTGGCTGATTTGTTTTTCAATTCCCTTCCTAATAATTCCCAGCATGGCGTTGGCCTTTTTTATTGCAATCGCACACTGTCTTCACATTTTCAGTGAGTTATCTACCACAACCCCAAGATCTCTCTCTTGGTCAGTCTCTGCCAGTTCAGAACCCATCAACTTGTATTTGTAGCTGGGATTCTTGGCCCCAATGTGCATTACTTTGCACTTGGGCACATTGAACCTCATCTGCCACGTTGACGCCCACTCACCCAGCCTCAACAGATCCCTTTGGAGTTCCTCACAATCCTCTCTGGTTCTTACCACCCTGAACAATTTAGCGTCATCTGCAAACTTGGCCACTTCACTGCTTACTCCCAACTCCAAATCATTTATGAACAAGTTAAAGAGCATGGGACCCAGTACCGAGCCCTGCGGCACCCCACTGCTTCCCGTCCTCCACAGCGAAGACTGCCCATTTATACTCACTCTCTGCTTCCTATTAATTAGCCAGTTCTTGATCCACAAGAAGACCTGTCCTTTTATTCCATGACTCTCGAGCTTACTAAGGAGCCTTTGATGAGGAACTTTATCAAAAGCATTCTGGAAGTCAAGGTAAACAACATCTATTGGGTCTCCTTTTTCCACATGTTTGTTCACCACCTCAAAGAAATGTACCCCCTCAAAGAAATGTAGGTTAGTGAGGCAAGATCTTCCCTTACAGAACCCATACTGAGTCTTCCTCAATAATTCATGTTCATCAGTATGCTTACTCATTCTGTCCTTGATAATGGTTTCTACCAACTTTCCCGGTATTGAAGTCAGACTAACTGGCCTGTAATTTCCCGGATCTCCTCTGGAACTCTTTTTAAAGATGGGGTGACATTTGCTACCTTCCAGTCCTCAGGAACGGAGGCAGATTTCAGTGAAAGATTACATGTTTTTGTCAGAAGATCCACAAGTTTAACTTTGAGTTCTTTCAGAACTCTTGGATGTATGCCATCCGGACCTGGTGACTTATTAGTTTGTAATTTGTCTATCAGTTGTAGGACCTTCTGTCTTGTCACCTCAATCTGACTCGGTCTTTCAACACCCCTTCCAAAATAAGTGGTTCTGGAGCAAGCAAACACTTCTCATCTTCCACAGTGAAGACGGATGCAAAAAATGCATTCAGCTTCTCAGCCATTTCCCTATCCTCCTTCAGTAATCCTTTGACCCCTTGGTCATCCAAGGGCCTCACTACCTCCCTGGTTGGTTTCCTGCTTCTAATATATTTGAAGAAATTTTTATTGTTAGTCTTTATGTTTTTTGCAATATGCTCCTCATAGTCCCTTTTTGCCTGCCTGATCACAGTCTTGCATTTGATTTGCCACAGCCTGTGTTCCCTTTTATTAATCTCACTTGGACTAGCTTTCCACTGCTTAAAGGAGTCCTTCTTACCTTTTACAGCTTCCATTACTTTGTTAGTTAACCATGCAGGCCTTTTCTTATACCTGTTTGTGCCTTTCCTAACTTGTGGTATATATTTTATCTGAGCTTCTAGGATTGTAGTTTTAAATAGCCTCCAAGCTTCCCCAAGGGTTTTGACTGTATTTACCTTTCCTTTCAGTTTCCTCTTCATATGCCTCCTCATCTCAGAGAATTTACCCCTTTTAAAGTTAAATATGGTTGTGCTGGTCTTTTGGGGCAACTCTCTATTTATACAAATGGTGAAATCAATAACATTATGGTCACTGCTCCCAAGCAGTGCAGTCACTTTTATATCTCTCACCAAGTCTTGGGCATTACTTAGGACCAAATCCAGGATCACCCCACCCTGGTAGGTTCTGTTACCATCTGCTCCATAGCACAGTCATTGAGAGCACCTTGAAACTCAATCTCTTTCTCTCGACCTGAACACATATTGACCCAATCAATCTGCAGGTAGTTAAAATCACCTATTATGACACAGTTTTTATGTTTAGCCGCTATCTTTAATCCTTCCATCATATTGTAATCGTCCTTTATCTTTTGATTTGGTGGGCAATAACAAACTCCCATAGTTAAATTTCTTTTTGGGCCCTCTATTTTGTCCCAAAGCATTTCTAGAAGGGAATCTAATTCTTTGACCTCAGTCTTAGTGGACCGTATACCCTCTCTGACATACAGAATCACCCCACCTCCAACCCTTCCCTCCCTATCCTTCCAATATAACTTATATCCAGGAATCACCGTGTCCCACTGAGTCTCCTAATTCCACCAAGTTTCTGAAACTCCCACAATGTCTATGTTTTCCCCCAACACTAAACATTCCAAGTGTCATGGGTGCTGGGGGCCCTGCAGAAGAAGCCGAGCCTGCAGAAGAAACTGTGCCCCTGCCACCTGCACCAGTGCCCCTGCCTCCTGCTGGAGAAGATCCAAGCCCCCCTGCCTCGCCCTCTCGGGTGGCTCGTGTGCGTGACCGCCTTCGTCAGGACCTCAGGGATCGGAGGAGGGTGGCACGCTCACAAGCAAGACGCTCCCTAAGCCCTGAGTTTTGAAAGGATTCTGGCCCTTCTAGGAGTGAGGGTGCTTGAGTCCCAGTAGGATCCTGGCTGCCCTCTGCGTCAGCAATTAGCCCAAATGGGCAACAGACAGCAGAGGGCTATATAGCTGTAGGCTTTGAGAGAAGGCTTTGTGGAAGCAACTAGTCATCTACCTGACGTCCTAGCATCCATTTTGACTTTGGACCTCCTGACCTTGGCTTGACTTCTGGACCCCCTGACTACGGCTTCTGAACCTCTGACCTACGATACCTGGACGACGATTTGGCTTTGGCACCTTGGACACTCTTCCTCACCGGTTACAGACCTTGGACTGCCCCTGGACTTCGCCTGGCCTGGCCCCAGCTCGTGACACCAACTCACCAATTTTACTTCGAACACTTCTAGCATTTGTATACAAACATCTATAATCTTGGGGGAAAGGATGTTCGAGAGCGGGGGGTATCCATGGCCCCCTCCTCACATCCCCAGGAGCAGTGCTACTTATGGCCAGCAATGGTGTAAGTCCTCCTTTCACTGGCGTATCTCCAGTTTATACTGGTGTTGGGGTCATTTGGCTCCCTGTTCTCATTTGACCTTCCCTCAGGATTTCTCGTTTTGCTAACTCATGGAGGGAACAGATGCCACTGATGCAACATTTTATCATTAGGCAAGTCACATCCAAGGTCTTTTTGCAATTTCAGTTGAAAATTCTGTTTACTGCTTATATTTATATTGGATAGACTTGCACGAATTTTGGCAATCAGCAACTCTTCAAACTTAGTTAAATTCCTTATAGTTAACCTTTTTGCAGTTTTGTTACCAAAAACCTCATGAGTTGTAAATATTTGAAAGGTTTCAATAATAATAATAATAATAATAAATTTATTTTTATATCCCGCCATCCCCCACCGAAGGCAGGCTCAGGGCGGCTCACAGGACATCAGTTTCAGTAACTGATGGTTCACTCAGGAAACTATATAATAAGAAATTACTATACTGCGAACAAGGAGACTAGCATACGTATCTAAATTAAACATTTCCAATTTCTTAAAGGAATTTAAATGAAAATTCTGAATGTAATCTGATTATTTCACCGTTGAAGTATAAGCAGAAATTCCAGCTGAAAGCATTTTTTTAACTACATCCTAAACAGACAATAAGGTATTTAGTACAAAATTGCCATGCCCACAAAATGTTTTCTAATGGGATTACTAGCCCATAGAAATGTTTTTAATGGCATATTTACACATGACTGCTCTATGGCAGACTCAGAAATATCATGGTTATTTTTTACCCATTTAGCAATCAAAGCAAGTCTTGCTGAGTCATAACATAATTTTAGATTATGTTTGCCAAGACGGCCATCAGTTTGTTTCTTTTGAGCTACTCATAATTTAACTCTCGGTTTCCTATTCTCCCAAACAAAACCATTTATATATTTTTGCCATTCATTAAGTGTTTTTTTTTGTGTGTGGAACCAAAATTGGTACATTATATAATATATAGTTAATCTTTGATATTATTGCCATCTTTGCTCATTTACTTGACATAACAAAGAGAGTTTATAGGTTTTCCCTGATAGAGCTTATTTCAGCTACAATCACTTTGCAATTGTATTTATGAAGATTGCTGTTTTTGCTAATTTTAATTCCCAACTATGTAACAAATTTAAGTAAATCAGTTCATTAAAAGCTTAAGCCACACTCGTGCTGTGTGCTGCAATCCCAAACTGAATTGGCATTTCTAGTGAGGGATTTTTTGATTAGGTGGGTCATTTAGTGGTCTGGGCTTTGTAACATGAATTGGCCCATGAGCGTGCTTGCTCTACTTTATTATGTCACATTTGTTCTAGGAAATGATGCTAGAAGTTCTCTTTCTAATTTCAGATGGAACAAAGAGGGAAGTACTACTGGGTGGCGGGACCCCAAGGCATTGCTTCTTTGAGCTGATTCCTGGTACTGAGTATAAAGTCAGTGTTTATACACAGCTGCAAGAAATAGAGGGCTCGCCAGTTAGCATCATGGAGACAACGTGTGAGTTAACTCTTTCTTGATTGGGATTCATTAAGCCATTAGAAGTTCTCTTTTCTGATTTTAATTTCTGAAAGATTCTCTCATATTTACCAAATCAGCTCTAATCAGTATAGAACCTGGTCTGGAGAGCTGGTATAGTATAATGTCAGACAGGGGTCAGGAAGTCCTGGTTTCAAGTTGTCTCTCAGCGATGAAGCTCAGACATTGACTTTGGGCCAATCATTCTCTCTCAGCCTAAATTATGTGGCCGAGGTGTAGTATGCTGCCCTGTGGTCCTTTGAGAATGGGCAGTATAAAGGAAGTATGTTGGCCAGGCCTGCACTTCACATTCCTAGTGGATTTGGGGGTTAGGGTGTGGAGAGGGGGAATAGAGTGTATCACAATGACATCACTTCCTGGTGAGGTTACTGCATCAAGTGACTATCAGTTTCCTCAATCTCTATGGTAAAGACCATAGAGATTGGGGGAATTCCTAGAGAGTTGTTTGATGTGATGACATCACCATGTCATGTGCCATTGTCTTCCCAGTTTTCTCCTGGCTTATCTTCAAGTAAGAACTGTACACTTCTAAAATTTCATAAGTATATCAGCCTGGCTTATCTGTAAACAGATAAGGAGGGCTGTCTGGTGAAGGGCACAATTGTTGTGAGTCATAGAGGCAGCATGGTAGGGTGGAGGCAGTAGCAAGTATCATGGGGACACGGTTTGGCGAGGTATTCCCCACCTGACTCCACCTCACTTGCTGTTGTTTTTATGATGGATGTGCCATTTAATGCTTCTATGTGGAATGCCCTTAAGCTAAATTCTGCATACAGTACTGCATTCTGCACTTTTTCTGTGTTTTTCTGGAATTTCATCCTGCACACAACCCTGTTTGGGGCAGCTACGTTTACCTTGTGTTATTCTTTTCTCTGTCCTTTAGTACCATTCCCCACTCAACCACCACCAACTCCTCCAACTACCACCCCACCGCCTACAATTCCTCCTGCAAAGGAAGGTAAGTGCTTCCATAGTAATGGATGTTATATGGTAATAATCTTATTAATTCTGTTAGTTTGTGAACTGTTTTTAATTTCCCCAAGGCTGGGATCAGCTTCTCAGTAACATTTTATGTGCTACATGCTGCTTGCAAGATTCATGGAATTAAGGAGAAGAGGGTTTACAGTGGGAATCATTCTGTTGTTTTTTTAAACACTTTATTTTTAGATTTTGTGCAAATAACATCAAACAACAATAAACAAGAAGATAGACAAAACAAGAAGATATTGGATTTATATCCCATCCTTTGCTCTGAATCTCAGAGTGGCTCACAATCTCCTTTACCCTCCTCCCCCACAACAGGCACCCTGTTAGGTAGGTGGGGCTGAGAGAGCTCTTACAGCAGCTGCTGTTTCAAGGAGAACTCCTATGAGAGCTATGGCTGACCCAAGGCCATTCCAGCAGCTGCAAGTGGAGGAGTGGGTAATCAAACCCTGCTCTCCCAGTACTGCCTCTAAGCTGTGGAGTCTTGTGAACAAAAGTTCTACTTCGTGAGTTACTGGCATTAAAGTTGTGAACTATTGCATACATTAGTTTGCTCTGGGGCCATTTTTCCTGAGTTAAGACAAAAATATGTGAGCTGGAGGCTAAAAAACTGTGAGCTAGCTCACACTAACTCAGTTTACAGGGAATACTGTCTCCCAGATAAGAGTCTGCGCACTTAACCACAACACCAAACTAGCTTGTAGTCAATACAAACACCTAAAGTGGTCCAAACACATAACAAATCAGACAGTTAAAGATTAAAACTAATTTTACTGAAGTCTAGTTCATTCTTCTGCATTTGTAAAACAGACCTGATGTCCTTTAAGAGGAGATTTAGCCTGGGACCTTCTACACATAAAAATATATATTCTTCACTAAGGAGCTACAGCCTCTCTCCTAAAATATTTTGTTTCTCCCTAGTTTGCAAAGCTGCGAAGGCTGACCTTGTGTTTTTGGTGGACGGTTCATGGAGTATCGGAGATGACAATTTCAACAAAATAATTGCCTTTCTGTATAGCACTGTGGGTGCTCTTGACAAAATTGGCCCTGATGGAACACAGGTAACTGAGAGGGAGGGTGAGCATGAAACATGAAGTGCATATGAATACATGCAAGTACCATTTGACTCTAACATGTGAGGGATTACATGGCTCCAAATGTAACACATGGCCAATGTTTTCTAATTGGGGGTGGAATTTTTCTTCGGAATTTGTATTCTCAGGATGTAATATATCCTATATAGAAGAATCCCACTGCAATCCTACCACTATGCCACCAGGTGGTTGTCAGGTCCCCCCTGGCCACTGGTGGGAGACCGGCGGAGGAATAGGGGTACCAGTTCCAGGTTGGGAAGCTCCTAGAGATTTGGGGGTGGAGCCTGGGGAGGACAGGGGCTTCAGTGGGGTACAATACCACAGAGTCCACCCTCCTGAGCATCCATTTTCTCTTTAGTCTAGAGATTAATTGTAATCCCTGGGGACCGTCAGGTTCCACCTGGAGGTTGGCATCCTTAACAGAATGTGGTATGAAAAAGTGGTACTGTTTGGCTGATTTCTGTGGAATCTACTTCCAAAAAAGTCTGTTGAGAGTTGCAGGCTTAACCAAAGATTCAGATGGGCCGCTGTGTTGGTCTGAAGCAGTGGAATGCTTGAGTCTAGTGGCATCTTGAAGACCAACAAAGTTTAATTCTAGAAATAAGCTTTTGTATGCATGTGTTATACATGCAATACTTCTTCGGATACATTGACAAAGACTTCCTTAAACCTTACACATAAGGTAGAGAGAGGGTTGGGGGTTAGTTGCCAGGAAGGGCTAGCTAGAGTCAAGATGCATAAGTAACTGGGCAATTATAGCTGAGATTCGATTAAAGCAGTTGGTAAGATCTGTTGGTAAGCAGCCCCGTGGCGCAGAGTGGTAAAGCTGCAGTCCAAGCTCTCTGCTCATGACCTGAGTTCAGTCCTGGTGGAAGCTGGGTTCAGGTAACTGGCTCAAGGTTGACTAAGCCTTCCATCCTTCTGAGGTTGGTAAAATGAGTACCCAGCTTTCTGGGGGTGGGAAATGTGTAGATGACTGGGGAAGGCAATGGCAAACCACCCTGTAAAAAGTCTACCGTGAAAACACCATGATGCGATGTCACCCCAGAGTCAGAAATGACTGATGCTTGCACAGGGGACTACTTTTACCTTTAAGATCTGTGAACAGCAGTATATTAGCATACAAATTCAAGAGTTAACAAACAGATGTGAGAACTAAGTTTGAGTCCAGTGACCAACAAATGTGAGAACTAAGTTTGAGTCCAAGACCAACGAAGTTCAATTCTAGGTATAAGTGAGAACTGAGAGACTTAGTATAGACAGATGCCTACTACTTCGGGTCCACCAAAACAGATTTCCTCAAATGTTACACATAGGTAGGGGGTGTTAGTTGCCAGGAAGGGTTAATTAGAGTCAAGCAGAGGGTATGCGCTTCTTTAATAAACTGTATTTAAAAAGTGGTACTGTTTAGAGAGGCACTGTAAATCTACTAAATGGATGTGGTGTTCATGTGAGCCTCTGTCCAAGTAATGTCCCTCTGGTGCGGCAGGCATTCACAGTCGATTAATACAATTTCCCCCTGCAGGTAGCAATTGCTCAGTTCAGTGATGATCCCCGGACGGAATTTAAGCTGAATGCCTACAGAAGTAAGGAGACTCTCCTGGAGGCCATCCAACAGATAGCCTATAAAGGAGGAAACACCAAAACTGGTGGGTTAAGATCCCAGGTGTGACTTGACATTGCTGTTTTTAAATTTTCTGCACAAGCCATTGCTCAATTTCTGCACAAGCCATTGCTCAATTGGGAGCACATACAGCCGGGGCTGCGTGAACTGCACTGGCTGCCAGTTATATACCGGATTCGTTACAAAGTGCTGGTTATTACCTTTAAAGCCCTATATGGCTGAGGACCTGCCTACCTTAGGGACCGTCTTTCCCCATACAAACCACAGAGAGCACTGAGGTCAGCTGGGAAGAACTTGCTAACTATCCCTGGGCCGAGAGATGTAAAGCTTCAGAGTACCCATGATTGGGCTTTCTCTGTTATGGCTCCACGCCTATGGAACCAGCTTCCGGAGGATCTGCGGGCCCTGTGGGAATTTGAACAGTTCCGCAGGGCCTGTAAGACCACCCTGTTTCGATTGGCCTTCACCAACTAAGGGAAACTGCTAGTGAAACCTATACAATAGCACCAGTATATTAATTTTAATGATTTTAGAGTTTTAGTAGAATTTTAATTAATGTGTTAATTAGTTATGTTCAAATACCTTGTAAAACTAATGTATTGATTATGTTGTTAGCCACCCTGAGCCTGCTTCAGCGGGGAGGGCGGGATACAAATAAAGATTGATTGATTGATTGATTCACCAACACCCTCCCCCCCAAACACATGTCCTAATTGCAGACAATTAGGGAACAGGAATCACTGCAAGGAGGTTCACATCCAATGTTTTTTTCTCTGTACTTAGTGCATAGGTTGGCCTCATCAAGGGCCAGGGCACTTGTGCTTGTGAGTTCAGGGGCTGCTCAGTGTCTGGCCCCGTGAAATGATAAAGAGATGAAAGAAACTGTGATAGACGTGCTGTGGCCTCAGACAGGGAGCTGGCCATTTCAACCTGGGCTCCACCCCCCGCTCCACTCCTTGGCCTTCCCACAGTGCTGTGTTCCCCTCCCAGGGCTTTATCACCCATGCTGCCTCTCAGACCTCAGTTCCCAGAGCCATTGCCTGTTCTTGCTTGCCTTCTCTTGGTGAGCTCAGTCACCCTTACCAGCTAGTGCAGCGTAAGAACATAGGAGAAGACATGTTGGATCAGGCCCATCCAGTCCAACACACTGTCACACTGTCACACAGTGGCCAAAAGCCAGGTACCAGCAGGGCCAGAACTCCAGAAGCCCTCCCGCTGTTGCCCCTCAAGCACCAAGAATACAGAGCATCACTGCTCCAGACAGAGTGTTCCATCTATACCTTGCAAATTGCCACCGATGGACCTCTGCTCCATATGTTTATCCAATCCCCTCTTGAAGCTGTCTATGCTTATAGCCACAACCGCTTCCTGCGGCAGTGAATTCCATGTGTTAATTACCTTTTGGGTACTTCCTTTTACCTTCTCATTCATTTCATTGCATGCTCACAAATTCTTGAATTGTGAGAAAGGGAGAAAAGTATTTATTTCTCTACCTTCTCTGTCCCATGCCTTCCCTTTGAAGAAAGTTTGAAGAGGTTAGGGCTCTTTAGCTTGTGAATTTCTATCATGTCGCTTCTCAGTTCTCCAAGCTTAAGAGCCCTAACCTCTTTAAACTTTCTTCATAGGGAAGGCATTCCATCCCCTTCATCATTTTAGTTGCCCTTTTCTGTGCCTTCTCCTCTTGTCCTTCCGGAGGCTTTTCCTGCAGCTGCTGCCTCCAGTCCCCCAACCTGCAATGAGGGCTGCTTTGCTGTTCCCAGTTGTTTCTCTGTTCCTCCAGCCACATGCAACCTCCTGGGCACCTGCAGTTGTCTACTCTGCCCTTCCCATTGGCTCATTTTCGTCTTTTAAATGTGTGGGTTCCACCCTCCCTGACACCATCCCCTCACCCTCAATAGCCTTGCCACACTGTGTTGGAATGGGATGGTGGCTCAGTGGTAGAGCATCTGCTTGGTAAGCAGAAGGTCCCAGGTTCAGTCCCTGGCATGTCCAACTAAAAAGGGTCCAGGCAAGTAGGAGTGAAAAACCTCAGCTTGAAACCCTGGAGAGCCACTGCCAGTCTGAGTAGACAATACTGACCTTGATGGACCGAGGGTCTGATTCAGTAGAAGGCAGCTTCATATGTTCATATATGTTCTAGTCAACCTGTCGGTAGGGCTGCCAAGTTCCTGCTGGGGGCAGGGGGTACCCTGGTTTGGTGGGCCCCAACCCACCGGCAGGGAGGACACTGCCAGGGGGATCCCCGCCCTCCCCGAAGAGTCCTGCCGCCACACAGCGCACCCAGAAGTGATGTATCATGCCAGGCATGTTGCACAGGGACTCTCTAGGAAATCACAGAAAACTTTATGGTTTCGTGCAGGGATACGCTAGCAATTTTGGGGGGGAAACTCTATGGTAAATCCCCTGCTGGCAGCTGGTAGGGACTTGACAACCCTACTGTCTGGAGTCTCCTGACAATGACTGGGCATTGCAGGCCTACTCTATTGACTACAAAAGCTTTTGACATACACTGTCCACTGTGGAGTATGCATTGTTTATACATTACATTACTTTGCTTCCTTTGCACACTGCACACCCTGCCAGAAGGATTGAAAGTTTTATTGGAACAAAAGCACGGCCTTTCCTTGAACAAAAACTAACAGCCAACAACCAGCAGAGGAAAGTGAAACTAAAGGACAGCACAGGGGAAAATAATTAAACAGTTCAATAAGGGAACATTGCCAAATTCACAACTTGCCACAATATAACACCAACATTGCACTGTTTTTCTTGTTCTTTTCATTTTTTGCTACAGGCAAGGCTATTAAGCATGCACAGCAGGCCTTATTCACCACCGAATCAGGGACCAGAAAGGGAATTCCAAAGGTTTTGGTGGTGATCACAGATGGGCGATCACAGGATGATGTGAACAAAGTCTCCAGAGAGATGCAACTAGATGGTAATGTTGGGTACCAAAACTGTCAGTTAAAGGTTGATACATATATGCACACTTCGAGGGTTTTGAAAGCCCTGGTCAGGAGTTCTTGAATCTGCATTCCCTGGGTGCGTGTGCTTAAAAGTTTGAGAAAACTTTTAAGACAAAAATACAACATAAGTCTGTTGCTAGGCAGAACATTTGGAATGCCTTATAATCAACCTGTCTTGGCAGTAACATGTCAGAGTAATACAGCAGTAACACGTCAAAGTGTACATGTACACAATAATTTAACCACTGAAGAAGGCCTTGGAGGCCGAAACATGTTTGGTCCTGTTTTGATGTGGTTCAAAGTTATTAACCTAGAGATATTGAATTGTTGGTCCTATTTTATTGGTTCAAGGCTCTTAACCTAAAGATATTGAATTGTATCGTGTTATATAGATTCAGGACTTCTAAGTTCAAATATTTGAGCTTAGGGCAGAATGTGCCTATGTTTTTAAAGTAGTTTCAGTGCACTTTGTAATAAATACATATATTTTGTTTAATTTATTTCTCATAATTTTCTCATCCCAACCTTTGGGTACCAGCTTTGTTGTTTTTTTGGACTGAGTTCCCCCCCCCCCTTCTCTGTATTGGTTTACTAGATGGTATTGTGCCATTCATTCAGGAAATGTTTAGCGCTGATTTGTGTTCCCTTTTGCATGTAGCTCCTAAGCTGTTCAATGAATGTAATGTGGAGATGCAAATGGAAAAGTTCTATTTTCTGTAAGAGGCTTTCTTGTAATCATTATTTTTTAAATGAGGTATTTTTTTAAAGAAGGTGCTTATTGCTTGCATTTCTCTTTTGGACTTCCTCTGCTCACAAAGAAGAAGAGTTGGCCATTCATTGGGATCTTCTAATGAGGCTTTTCCCCAAGTTCCCCAGCCTTCAGGGTGAGGCACATGGATTTTTCAGTGGTGGTGCTGAGTCGGTTCATCCAGACTGCCTACCAGTTACCCTGCCTACCTCCAGGTGGTTGCTGGTGATTACCTGGGATTGAAACTGATCTACAGGTGACCGAAATGGATTCTATGGCATCATATACAATTGAAGTCCCTCCCCAGACTCCATGCTCCACCCCCAAGATCTCCAGATATTTCCCAACCTGAAGCTGGCAACCTTTTCTGGTGGTCCAATAACAGGACACAGATACTGAGGCCTTCCTCAGTGGTTCCTCCTGACACTGGTATTCAGAGTTGAAAAGGCCCTGGTTGTCTGTGGATGACTCAGAAGGAATCAAAAGGAGACTCGGTCTTTGAGCAGCTTAGCCTACACTTCAGGCCAGAGTAAGCAGCTTTTGGGGTCAGACAGGACCATGTTGACACCTTGTACAGCTCACCTTCTGGCCATATGCAGTGGTGGCACTGCGGTACCACTGAGGGCCAGGCAGCAGTTCTGTCTGCTTTGGTAGATTGGGCTGTGTTTTTATCGTGAGTGTTATTTTTGTCTTCTTGATGGACAAAATTGTATCATGTGTTTATAACTTGGTGTAACTTTATTAGCCACCTTATCGGCTTAGAACTAAGATGGAATATAAATGTTTTAAATACATAAATAGTGGTCTCCTAGAAGAATTCTTGAGGAAAACTGTAGAGACTTTTGCCTTTTTAATATTGCTTGTGGTGTAATAAGAAGATGAATCCCAAGTCTTTCTACCAGAATTGGTTTGATTTTTTTCTGAGAGCTGGAATAGACCCTTGAAATCAAGGTTACATTAAGTGATGGATTTTGTGTGTGAAAGTACAGGATCAGTCTAAGGAGACAAGCCCTTAGGATAGAGGTGTATTTTGCTTCAGCACATACCCTTTGTCTCCTGTTTTGAGAACGAAGCCTCATAACAAGAGCCCACACTTCTAACTCTGCATAGGTGTAGTGATTAGAAAACAGGAATCCATGACCACATAATGTGACTTGAGTAGCTATGGTGTTACATAGAGGTGCTGCAGGAGCTGGAGTGAAAACTGACTTCCAAATCAAATGTGACAGCAAGCAGACCCGTGTGTCAAGATTGGGTTGCTGCTAAATTCCTGAAAAGCAGGTTGGGGAGTATTAGAATGTAGCAAGAGTAGGTAGGAGGGAGACCTGAGTTGTTTCTCTGCACTTGCCCCGTCCTCAAGCAGTCTTAAGCCATTTGAGCAGGATTCTGTGACTGAAAGAAATTTGTACTAGGTAAAGGCAGTTTTTTAAATAAGGAGCTTTGCAAGAAAAAGCTCAGAAAGGAGGAGAGTACAGCTCCATCATCCCATCTAACTAAACCTGTACTTTAAACCATCCTTTTCTTTCCTGCATTGGGCAGGGATTTGATATGATCTGAATTGGATCATGGTAGTATCTAGTTTGGTTTTTAATCAGCTGTGAGTGGTGTGCCCCATCATCGGCCAGAAGAGGAAGAAGACTGTAGATTTATACCCTGCCCTTTTCTCTGAATCAGAGTCTCAGAGTGGCTTACGATCTCCTTTATCTTCTTCCCCCACAACAGACACCCCGTGAGGTGGGTGGGGCTGAGAGGGCTCTCCCAGAAGCTGCCCTTTCAAAGACAACTCTCATGAGAGCTGTGACTGACCCAAGGCCATTCCAGCAGGTGCAAGTGGAGGAGTGGGGAATCAACCCCAGTTCTCCCAGATAAGAGTCTGCACACTTCACCACTACACCAAACTGACTCTCTTACCTGTGGCTGAGATACAGCTGTAGTGGTGTTCTTGGTCCTCCTTTGTTGGGCAAGACAGATCTATGGTTGCTTCTGAGATGTATGCTCTGGTGATTCTGTACCACCTGCCACCTGTGGAACTGGCAAAGTGGCGTGGCAGGAACTGAGGGAGTTTTTTGTAAGGAGTCATCTCAGTCCAACGATATCAGCAAAGACAGTGTATCCTTAGAAGCAGGTAACAGAGAAAGCCCAAACTCTTTCCCCTCATCATCTGTGGAGGTCTCTACAGGGCAGCACCGCTAGGGGCTGCTTCTTGACTTGTTTCAGGAAGAAGTATTTATTTTATTTATTTATGTGGCGGATTTATATTCCACCCTTTCCCATACGGGCTCAGGTAGGATTACAGACATAATAAAACAGTTAAAATACAACAGTAAATTAATAACATACAATTCCAACAACACAAGTCAGTAAAATCTAACACAGAAGAAGAAGAAGGTACTGGATTTATATCCCACCCTCCACTCTAAATCTCAGAGTGACTCACAATCTCCTTTACATTCCTCCCCCACAACAAACTCCTTGTGAGGTGGGTGGGGCTGAGAGAGCTCTCACAGCAGCTGCCCTTTCAAGGACAACTCTGTGAAAGCTATGGCTGACCCAAGACCATTCCAGCAGATGCAAGTGGAGGAGTAGGGAAGGAGGGTCTGTTCCAGTTTCTCAGTTTACCAGGACCAGTGGGAAGTGACTAGTGTAGCGATCAGTTTGCCAGGACTTGCGTAGTAATCAAAGCTGGGAGACCCAGATTCAAATCCCTACTATGAAACTGATTGGGTAAAACTCAGATAGTAATATATTGTCAGCCTAAGCTACCTCACCAGTTTGTTATGAGGACCAAAGTCATATGGAAGAGCAGGGGGGGTGGAATGTAGTAGTAGTAGATACGATTTCTGAATTGGGTCCTCTGAATTGGGTCCTAACACCCTGAACTCCTAAAATGCTTTTAAAACATCCCCACCCCATCCCCCAATATTCCAAGATGTGATTTATGAGTTGCAAACCAGTGTTGCTTTGCTGGCTCCTGTCCCAAGTCTGTAACACTATGCTGGCACTTTGATTAAGACACTCCACTAGAATGCTGGCCCAGCAAGTGTTAGAATTAGGTCATGAGTTATTTAAGAGAAATAAGGAAAATTAATGTGTGTGTGTCTTTGTCTGTTGGATGCAGTATGTAGCCTGCGTTCCTGAAATAAACTTGGCTGGCAAAAAGAGGAGCATTCCAAAATAAGTCATTTTCAGAAAGTGTTGAAAGACTATGCCGATGTTACAGAACAAAATTTGAGTCCAGTGGCACCTTTAAGGCCAACGGAGTTGAATTTTTCGCATAAGATTTTGTGTGCACGCACGCTTCTTCAGATACATGCACATGAAAGCTTATACCCAGAATTAAACTTTGTTGGTCTTAAAGGTGCCACTAGACTCAGACTTCTTCTCTTGCTTCAGACCAACGCAGCTACCCACCTGAATCTTTGCTGATGTTAATCAGGGTGCTGGTGTGTGTGAGTGACAGGTGAAACCGGGACTTCTCCCATGCATTGAAAATGATTTCTTTTCCTGTGCTAGATTTAGCCACAACTGGGACTTCTCCCATGTATCGAAAAATATTTCTTTTCCCATGCTAGATGTAGCCGCAAGATTAGCTAGATTAACTCACATGGATGCACCTTTTGCCAATTTGTGTGTGTTTGCCAATTAACCTATTACAGGAGTTTCCCCCCATCCTTTTCTTTTGCCATAGGGTTCAGTATATTTGCCATTGGAGTGGCAGATGCTGACTATTCAGAACTGGTAAACATCGGCAGCAAACCTAGTGACAGGCACGTCTTCTTTGTGGATGATTTCGACGCCTTCAAGAAGATTGAAGATGAACTGATCACTTTTGTGTGTGAAACTGCATCAGCAAGTTAGTGTTTTTTTTTTGCTGTCGTTAGCTTCTTTCCATACTTTCTTTTATGCCCAGCCTAGCCTGATCTTGTCGGATTTCATAAGCTAAGCAGGATTGGCCCTGCCTAGTATTTGGATGGGGGACCTCCAAGGAATACCAGGGTTGTGATATGGAGGCAGGCGATGGCAAACCCACCTCTGAACGTCTCTTGCCTTGGAAACCCTACAGAGTCATCATAAGTCCACTGTGACTTGACGGCACTTTCCACCACCACTACTTTCTTTTATATTCTCAGTATGACAATAACTAATAGGCCATTCCTATATGTGTCCCACTGTGTTTAATGGGTTTACTCCCTAATATATATCTTGGATTGCAAGCTTCAGGTATTTCACAGGGCCTATCTTGTCTATATTCCGTGTGGCTGTGATATATGATCATAGTCATGTAGGAGAAAATGTTTTCTATTGTATTTCAGACTAGTCCTTTCTACAATGTGTTGTCTTATAGGGATAAACAATGGTTCATTATGTCTGAGTGAGACTAGTGAGTTTAGGCAGAGGAAGAACAGACTGAGGTCAAGCACTCTGGTCCCCTGCTTCCTTTCTGAAAGCTGCACTGAGGCACATTTCCCTTGTGATCATTTGCTTCAAACAGTTGTAGCAAACTTAATTGAAACTTTCTCTCTGCCATAGAGAATGACCAATTCCCCACAAGCCTTATGCCGTTCTCACGCTCCTCTTCTCTGCAGGGCTTCCGTTGGATTTCACACTATCTGCCCCGGGGCTGCAACTCGCTTCACCTTTTTCGTGCGGCAAGCAGAAACCAGTTTTTAGAGGATCTTGTTTGCTGCGTGAAAGAGGCAGAGCTAGATGCAGCCCTCGGGCAGATAGTGTGAAATCCAACAGAAGCCCTGCATAGAAGAGGAGAGTGAGAGCGGCGTAAGGCTAGTGGGGAATCGATCAATGACTACAGGAGTGGCTGTTTTCAAGAGGTGGCTGTTTTCAAGAGACATCTTTCTGAATTCTGTTGCTAAGAACTAGTTCCCATGCTACAAAGTCCTTGTGTTCCCCACATATCTGGTTGACAGATATGGTCTGGGAGTTCTGTGCTTGAATTTAATTCCCTGGTGTATGAAAGCCTGATTTGAGTCAAGTGTATGGTGAGTGGGCTTAAACTTTACCTTCCATGCAATTTCTTGATCTGAAATGGCCTTGGGGAGCCAGTGTTTACCTTTCTTGGAGAAACTTCAGAACTTGTGAGTTTGTCCAATAGGGAAAATAATGACTTCTCAGGGGCATTTCAGGTCTGGAAAACAGCACGGAAGGGAAGGCTTACTCTCCTCTTCCCATGAGCAATGGTCCCAATTTGAGTTTTGCCTGGGAATTAAGATCTGAGCATGGAACGTATCTGATTGGATATATGGTTGGAATGTGGAGGAAACAAGGAATGTGGGACATTTGAATAAATCCAAACTATTCTTTGTTCACAGAAAGTAAGCATACGTTTCTGGTATTTACCAAAATAAGGGGGAATCTTCAGAGCAGGTGGAGGTCAAATGGAGGAGGTGACAACCATAAAACTAATCACCCAGAGATTATTCTAATGGTTACTTTAGCAGTGGTAAATATTGCTATGCTGAGAAATTATGTCATTGCTTACTTGGCGATGGATTTTGAACAGGCGTTTATGATTCTAACAGTGGAATCCTAAACAAAGTTATACTCTTCTAAGCCCATTGACCTTAAGACTGCAGTGTCATTGTATCGAGCAGCTTAACCAAGGTTGTGGTATCTTTTAATTTTTGGTTTCCATCCATAGGTGATAATATAGAGTAGTTGCAAATATTCGGTCTCATTCAACTATAAGACACTTAGTCTTTCTTCCCTCTCTCCTTGCAGCTTGCCCACTGGTTTATAAAGATGGCAACAGTCTTGCTGGTAAGTTCTTATTAAAAGATTACATATCCGGTTTACTGAGATGCCATTAATATTTCTTAATGTAATATGAGAGGTTGAGTGCACCATTGTTAAAGGGGGCCACCCAATCTATTTTAGCATATCATATTGTTTATGTTTACTTACTTTTATTTACTTTGTTTATACCCCACCTTTATTTATTTATTTGAATTGATTTTTATCCTACTCCTTTCCCTGACAAAGGGGGACCCAAGGTGGCTTACAACATTCTCCTCCATTTTATCCTTACAGCAACCCTGTGAGGTAGGGTAGGCCGAGAGTGTATGACTAACCCAAAGTCACCTGGAAGCTTCCAAGGCATTGTGAGAGTCTGAACCTGGAACTGTCAGATTCTTTCTCCCCTGCACCGTAGTGGTATTTTCCATGTCCCACTACAGAACACCAAAGTCCTCTTGCAGAGCTCTCTCTCGATTTCAAAAAGAAAGAAAAGAAAAAAAATTAAAGGGGAAAAGTGTAGAATCTAACAACTATGTAAGATTTAAGAGCTGTCCTTCAATTTAAGGTTTGGAGTGCAGAAGGTCCCAGTGTAGCCAGGCTGGATTAACCATACAATTCTATACTCTTATACACTATCTGACTTACTTGTACCTCCTCACTTGACCTCTTTCCTTTAAAACAGTTGAAACACAGAAATTGTGTAGAACACAATTTTCCTTTTTCATGGCCCCATTTAATCTCAGCGCATTTGTGACAGGTAGATCCCCAAGGCACTGTTGCAGTAATATTAATTCTTATATTGTTTGGCATAACATTACTTCCAAAGGGAAACAACAACAGCATCATCATCATCCTCATCATCTTGCCACAGTCACATATTTGACTAGTAGATGATGTTCTGCAATTTGATCTTGGAAACTGCAGATATATCTTTGTAGGACTCTTGTTGTTCCAACACTATTTGGAGCTGAGCTAATGTTATTTGCTCAGTGCCCAGAATGCCTTGGTGTTTCTTGAGACTTCTAGGCACTGCTCCAAGGTCTTCATTGACAACTGGCACAATGGTAACCTTCTCTCAGAGATACTCTAACTCTATTCTTAGGTCTTGGTATTTGGTGGTCTTCTCCTTTTCTTTCTATTCTGCTGTCTCCTGAGATTGCAATGTCAATGATCCAAACCCTATTTCTCATTTTCCCCCTACAATTGTGATATCAGGGGCATTGTTGTTATTGTTGTCTTCACTATTATTATTTGTTAATATCCTGGCCATATTAACAGATAAAAAATGATTAATAGTATTTCTTTTTTTTTGTGGTTTCTAGGATTTAAAATGATGGAGATGTTTGGTTTGGTTGAAAAGGAGTTTGCAACTGTGGAAGGGGTTTCCATGGAGCCTGGAACATTTAATGCATACTCTTGTTACAGCCTACATAAAGATGCCTTGGTCTCCCAGCCAACCAAGTATGTACTGCCAATACACGTTACGGTGCAGGTAATCCAGCATAAAAGAGAATTCACGGAATCCTAAACCTGTCTTTGTCTAAAAGATTGTTTATCTCATTCTGGACTTGATAATGGCACCGGGTTAAGGGAACTGCTTCAAGCAGTAAATTTTAGGGTGCCACTAAAGGACACCAGAATGCCAGTGAATTGGGTTGTTACAATATTTTTACCACAAGGGAGAAGGATGGCACAGGATTTTGCCTCAGCCACCAAAATGCCATGGGCTGTCTCTAAGTGCTGCTCAATAATTAGAAGTATTAAAATATGCAACTTATTTTTGTGCATGATGGAAATGCTTTCACAGAAGCAAAACAGTGGCATTTTAGGGATGTGAGGCAGTTGAGCCAAGCAGTCATCCCAAGCTATACCATTGGCATTGGTGTGCAAGGAGGGGAACCTTGGTAATTAAATTAGTTCGAGGTAGGGAATTCAGTACAAATAATTAAAGAAAGAAGGCAAGAAGAAACATAAGTGGCCCTGGGAAACCTCCCACACTGAGATTTCGTGCTATGCTATATATGTCTTGGAAGTCTTCCAGGCAGTTATCTGATGGGTGGGACAAGAAGACTGTTTGTAACAGGCCTGGTTTCCGATATGAGACTCACACTATGTGTTTGTTTTTGTTTCCAAAATATCTATCACTACAATTGTTAAAATGGTGGGACTATTTGGTGCTGTTTGCCCTGTGAGGAAAGATATCGGAAACCAGTTTTAAGTCTAGTGAAAGCAGTAAACTGCTAAGATGTCAATCCTTAGAGGGCCATGAGCATATCATCTGTATTTTGTAGCTTAGTTCTTGGTCCTAGCCTTAATATTCCTGGTTTTACCCCCAGAGTTTCTGAGAATCTTATGCCTGCACTTTAGGGTTGCCAGGTCCCCTTGCCCATCCGGCATGGGGATTAGAGGGGCGTTCCAAGGGTAGGTGGGGTTGTAACTCAATATCCCTGAAGTGATGTTATGGTGTCAGGGATGTTGTGCAGGGATACTCTGGTATTTGGGTGAAACTCTGTTTTTTTCCACCCTCAAAACCATAGAGTTTGTCCAAATACTAGAGTGTCCCCGTGCGACGTCCTGGCACAATGATGTCAGCTGGAAGTGATGTCATCACATTGGGGACATCATGCAATGACGTCCCTGTTTGGGGTTGGTGTTTCCCCCACTGGCCAGCTGGCTAGCAGCAGATTAAAGCCCCCCAAAGTGGGGGAAACCCTGCTGAAACCTGGGACTGGCACCCCTACTGTGACTGAGAATTTGTGCAGATCTGATTTTGTTTAATAATTTAATAGAAAATTTATATCCTACTTTTCCTTAGTTCAAGGCAGCTTACAAGGATAGTTAAAACATGCACAACTAAAACCAACAATAAAACCAAATCATTTCCCCTTTCCCCATAAAAAATTTACAGCTGTTCAGATCCCCTCAAAAGCCCTGGCAAAGTCAGGCCTGGCAATGTCTCCTAAAGATCTCCAAGCAGCCCCCCACCTCAACTCTTCAGGGAACCCCATTCCACAGAGCTGGAGCCATGATGGGAAACGCCCAGACTTTGGTTGATGCCAGTCAGGCCACCCAAAGAGGTGGGATGGCCAACTGGGGGCTTAGTTGGGACACATGGAAGGAGATGATCCTTCTCTCTCAATCTTGGCCAGTTGACACCTCGTCAACATATATTTTAAGTCAGGATTTTTTGTTCCTGTCAGGGAGAGGACCAGCAATGAGCAATGTAGGGTTGCCAGACCCCCGCCAGGAGGAGAGGAACCCATGGTTTTTCAGGGTGCTTCCCCATCACTGGCCAGGTAACTGGAGGGGGAAAACTCAACCTGAACTGGTCTGAAAGGCAATGTGATGACATCACCCAGAAGTGATGTCATTGTATCACCAATGCTGCAGGGCAACGCTCTAGTTTTGGGGCAAAACTTTACGGTAAAATCAGCTACAAACATAGAGTTTTGCCAGATCACTAAAGTGTCACCGCTCCAGTGTTGGTGACATGATGACGTCGCTTCTGGGTGATGTCACCATACCCCACACACAAAGTGTTGAAGGCAGAAGATCCCAGAGGGGAGCAAGGATTCCCCCGCCAGTTATCAGGTAGGACCTGGCAACCTTAGAGCAATGTGCTGTTTCAGCTACGAAAGCCAGCTACAATGCTACAAAACTCTGCTGACCCTTCACAGCTGTTGAAGAGAAGGGACCTGTTTGAGCATCCCATTCCCCCCACTTCCTGCTGATCTCCTATTTGTCAGAGGAATGGAAGGAGGATCACCGTGGGTGTTCTCAAAGGTGTCTGAATTGCAGTGCTGGATTAAACCCTGCAGAGGCCCCTGGGCAGTAAAAATCTCAGGGCCCCCCTCGCAAATTATCTCAGAATCAGAACGCCTGCCCTGCTGCCCGTGGCCCCCGTTGCAGCCTGAGGCACTTTCTCAAAAGCCCCTTTGACAAAGCTGCAGGGGAGAGGCAGAGAGAGGCAATCTTGGTGACAAGACTAGCGCTAGCAGCAGCCGCACCAGGCGAGTCAGGCAAAGAGTGGCTCAGGTGCAGGCTAGAAGGTCTGCAAGCAGGGAGGAAATTGGCAGAGGGGGGAAGCCAGCCTGGGGCCCATAAAGGCATGGGGGCGCATAGGCCAGTGCCTGCTTGGCCTTATTGTTAATCTGGCCCTGCTGAACGGAGGCTCACCTAAGCAGGAGTGGACTAGGAGGTGAAAATGGCCCTGGAGCGAGCCAGACTGAGGTGCTACAATCCAGTACTGCAGGGCATCACTCAGTAGTGCGAACTGTGGGGGTATTAGCTTACCTGTTGCTTCCTCCTGAACACTGGCAGCAGTGTGGGAAAAGACAGCTCAGACTGATGAAAGGTCTGAGTCAAATAGCACCTGAGGCTTTGGCAGACTTGCTAGAGCTCAGTTATGCTTGCTTCTGGCAACCAGCAACCCTCTAAGGCAGTGGCCCACCAGGAAATTTCACTGTAAATGAAATGGCCAGCCCACCCTTGGGCACCTGGCTGTTCGTATTATTCTTGAATGGAGATTTTCCTTACTTCCCAAGGAGAAATGGTGGGTAGCCTCTTCCCTGCAAACATTTACAGTAAGCGTCTCTCTTGTACATAAGACTGCCTTTGGAGTATTGCCAGTATTAATCTTTACCTTGGCTAAATCTATGGTTTTTTAAAATCCTTATTCATTAAACTCCTTCATCATGTCCCAGTCTGGCATGGTGGGGTGAGTGCTGAAAATGCAAGAGAGGAGTATATTGAGTTGCAGAGAAAACGGGTCTAGGAGTAAGATTTTGCCAAGAAAGGGAACATAACATACTGTTAAGTAGAGAGATAAAGCTAACTCAGTCCATATGTGGATTCTGCAAATTGTAATGATTAACATTGGCGAGGAGGAGAAAGATGGAGGAGAGAGTCAGACGAGCATAGTTTGTAATGTGGCCTTGACAAAATTGGTAATTAAATTAAAATATGTGATTTTCCACATTCTTTTGTAGACTGCATGTAAACATGTAGAGGCCATGTTTAGACATGTCTGGAACCAAGACTTTTTTTGTAGAAAAAGCCCAGCAGGAACTCATCTGCATATTAGGCCGCACCCCCTGTGATGGCACCATTGTTTCACACAGGGCTTTTTTTGTAAATAAAGCCCAGCAGGAACTCATTTGTATATTAGGCCACACCCCCTGACATGAAGCCAGCCGGAACTGTTCCTGTGTGTTCCTGCTCAAAAAAAGCCCTGCCTGGAACAAAGCAGCTTGTGTGTGTGTGTGTGTAACCAATAGGCATGAGCAGGAGAGCTCAATAGAATTTTCATTGGTTAATCCAAGACACTTTCCCAGCAAGGTAGCCTTAATACCCGTTTTCGGTGACCAGAATGCAGTAGCGCAAAATTCTTGAATAAAATAAAAATAAAATTCATGGAGTTTACTGCAGTCCACAGCTGTAATAATTACGGTGTCGTATCAGCACTTTTAAAGATGCGTCAAAATCCTCACTGAAAAAAGTGCTTGTTTTCATGAAGCTTTTCTTGCTGCTGTTAGCTTCCCTCAGAATTTCTCAGACATTTAACTTGAGAAGCAATCTCTGCATTCTCTTCAAATTTCACTGTAGGATAAATCCAGAATATTTGCAACCCTTCTGAAAAAGTTCAGTAGTCCTCTTGGACAGGGCCGGCTCTTCCACTAGGCAAACTAGGCATTTGTCTAGGGCGCTGGCCCTGGAGGGGTGCCAAATTGGGTGCCCCCACCTTTTGTTTAAAAAAATTTCTTCCCCTCCCTCCCCAAATCACTGTGCCACTTCTCCCCGCCTCCTTCTCCTCCCTCCCTACCCTGAGCACTGCTGTCTTCCCCCCTTGCCTTGCTGCCGCTTCTGCCCTCCTCCTTCCCCACCCCGAGCGCTGCTGCCTTCCCCCCTTGCCTTGCTGCCGCTTCTGCCCTCCTCCTTCCCCACACCGAGCGCTGCTGCCTTCCCCCCTTGCCTTGCTGCCGCTTCTGCCCTCCTCCTTCCCCACCCCGAGCGCTGCTGTCTTCCCCCCTTGCCTTGCTGCCGCTTCTGCCCTCCTCCTTCCCCACCCTGAGCGCTGCTGTCTTCCCCCCTTGCCTTGCTGCCGCTTCTGCCCTCCTCCTTCCCCACCCTGAGCGCTGCTGTCTTCCCCCCTTGCCTTGCTGCCGCTTCTGCCCTCCTCCTTCCCCACCCTGAGCGCTGCTTTCTTCCCCCCTTGCCTTGCTGCCGCTTCTGCCCTCCTCCTTCCCCACCCCGAGCGCTGCTGCCTTCCCCCCTTGCCTTGCTGCCGCTTCTGCCCTCCTCCTTCCCCACCCTGAGCGCTGCTGCCTTCCCCCCTTGCCTTGCTGCCGCTTCTGCCCTCCTCCTTCCCCACCCTGAGCGCTGCTGTCTTCCCATTTGCCGCCGCTTCTCCCTGCTGCTGGCCCTGCTCTTGGAGTTCACTTAACTCCCCCATTAAATTCCTTGGCTGTTTCCTCTAAAGAAAAGCCTCCAATTTTTCTTTACATTTGACTTTAGGGAAATCCACTGTTCAGTTGGAATGTGGTTCAGTTTGTTCTACTACAATTTACATGCAATCCTCTGCAGAGTTACTCCAGTCTAAACCTACTGATTTCAATGGGATTAGAATTGGTTTAGAATAGAGTAACGCCGTGTAGGATTGCAGTTAGTTGTTTTAACTTCGCTGGTCTGGCTTGTACAGTAGCCTCTAGGGATCCAACCAGATGAGGTGCTGGAACATACATGATCCAATCTTCCCAGCAATTTTTAAATGGAAATAGCAGCTGCATAAGGGTAGAGAGAGCTTAAAGCAGGGGTGTCGAACTCATTTGTTATGAGGGCCGGATCTGACATAAATGAGACCTTGTTGGGCCGGGCCATGTCGGGTTGGGCCGAGTCATGCTGGGTCGGGCCATTTGTGCATCTATTTAAGATTAGGTAGCAGAGAGGTAAATTTTATAAAGAACACAGACAAACACAAATATATATTTTTAAAAAACTTAAAACATGCTTAAAATGTTAGCATTTGTTGGTTTTATTTATTTTATTTTTATTTATTTATTTATTTATTTATTTAAGATTTATACCCCGCCCTTCCCACAAGTGGCTCAGGGCGGCTTCCAATAGTAGATCCATCAAAATTACACATATAAAGGGATCCATATTTAAAACAGATAAACAGATAAAACAGATAAAACCCTAGTTATTAATACACATAAATATTTCAGCTATATATAAAAGGAATCCAGCAAGTTACAGTAAAATTCTCAAGCTAAGTATAGGCTAGCCGGAAGAGGGTCGTCTTACAGGCCCTGCGGAACTGAACAAGGTCCCGCAGGGCCCTCACCTCTTCCGGCAGCTGATTCCACCATGTAGGGGCCATAACAGAGAAAGCCCTTTCTCTGGTGGACTTCAACCGGGCTTCCTTCGGCCCAGGGATAGTAAGGAGATTTTGTGTTCCCGACCTCAGTACTCTCTGGGGAACGTGCGGGGAAAGACGGTCCTTCAGGTAGACAGGTCCCAAGCCATATAGGGCTTTAAAGGTGATAACCAGCACCTTGTACCGGACTCGGTATATTACTGGAAGCCAGTGCAGGGTCCGAAGACCCGGCTGAATGTGTTCCCGCTTTGGGAGACCTAATAACAGCCGGGCCGCGGCATTCTGCACCAGCTGCAATTTCCGAGTTCGGGACAGGGGCAGCCCCATGTAAAGGGCATTACAGTAGTCTAACCTCGAGGTGACCGTAGCGTGGATCACTGTTGCTAGGTCGTCGCGCTCCAAAAAGGGGGCCAGCTGCCTTGCCCGCCTAAGATGAAAAAACGCGGACTTGGCAGCGGCTGCTATCTGAGCCTCCATCTTTAGGGAAGGCTCCAACAGCACCCCCAAGCTCCTGACCCTGTCCGCCGCTATCAGCGGCGCACCGTCAAAGGCTGGTAGGGGGATTCCCCCTTCCGGACCACGGCGACCCAAGCAAAGGACCTCTGTCTTCGCAGGATTAAGCTTCAGCCCGCTCAGTCTGAGCCATTCAGCCACGGCATATAGTGCCCGGTCTAGATTTTCCGGGACGCAGGTCGGCTGGCCATCCATCAATAGATAGAGCTGGGTGTCATCAGCATACTGATGACACCCTAGCCCGTACCCTCGGGCAATCTGGGCAAGAGGTCGCATATAGATGTTAAATAACATCGGGGAGAGAACCACCCCTTGAGGTTCTTTTACTTTTAATTCTTCTTCTTAAAGATGCTTTCTTTGTATTTCTCCCATGGGATCCAGGGAACTGGACAAAGGAGCTCTGTCTCTTTCCTTCCTTCCCCAGGGGGTTGTGGGGAGGGGAGCATCAGCCAATAGAAGAAAGAGAGACTTTGCTCAGTAGCTCTACTGTGTGATTGAGAGAGCCTGGCAAAGCAAGCTCTGCTTCCCCCCTTCTTTCCCAAACCTCATCCAATGGAGAAAATAGAGGTTTTGCTCTGCAGCTCTGCTGTGCCATTGAGCAAGCCTTTCAAAGCAAGCTGTGATGGAAAAGGATGCAAGAGAGAGGGAGAAGAAAGCAATGACAGCCAGTTGCTCGGGGACCTGATAAGAGCACTCCAGGGGCCTGATTCAGCCCCTAGACCAGTGGTGGGATTCAGCAGGTTCGCACCAGTTCTATGGAACCGTTACCTAATGTGCCATCAGTTCTATAGAACCGTTTGTTGGTCGGGCGCCTGCTGTTAACCGCCGCCTCCCCCTTCACCGCTGAGCAGCAGGAGGAGGAGGAAGGGGTCGCCTTTGCTTTCTGCGCCCCGATGAAGGTGAGGCTGGAGGAAACGGCGGGCTCCATAGGGCAGCGAGACCAGGCTACTCATTCAGTAGTTCATGGAGAGCAACATCTACGATTGCCATCAACCAAAAGAGCCATATTTATTTCCATCCCTGGCAGGAGGACTGTACTTTAAGGAGGATTGCAGCTTACCTGTTCCACTGGTGGCTATTTCAAAGTGAGAACCAGCTATCAGCCACAAGCCCCATTAGGCAAAGTCTTTGGTCTACTTTCCTGAAACATGGGCCAGGTCCTGCGCTGGGGAACAGTACTCAGAAAAGCATGCCAAAGAGCCACATGTGGCTTCCAATCCATTGAGTGAAAAACACTGATCCAACTGTAACGATATACAACTGGAATCTTTGTGGCAGGGTGCAGCTTTTAAAGAGCTCTTCTACACAATCCTTCAGAGCGCTCCCTAACCTGCAGTGCTGGTATAGTTTAGTGGCTCAGCCACAAACCACAAAGCTCCAGGTTCATATCTCACCTATAAATGAATTTAGTGGGTGGTCTTATGCAGTGGTGGGATTCAAATAAATTAACAACAGTTTAGTTGTCTTTACCTCTTTTACTGTTCTTATTGCAGTATTTAATGCGTGAATTATTAAACTACCTTTCAGTATATCTTTTGGTATAGTTAAAATAGTCATTAGGACATAGAACCTGTTGTTAATTTATTTGAATCCCACCACTGCCCTAGACTGTATGGTTGACACCCCTGGCTTAAAGTATATACTGCCTCATAACCCTGTGGTTCTAGAGACAGTGCACAAAGAAAGATATCATTACTAAACCAGTCATGATAATTAATTAATTTAAAAAATTAAATCAGTAGCAATAACCAAAATCTTCAGTAGTTTAAAATCTCAAAATTTCAAATTGGGCCCTGACCTGGATAGCCCAGGCAAGCCCTATCTTGTCAGATCTCGGAAGCTAAGCAAGGGTTGACTGGGGTTAGTACTTGGATGGGAAACCTTGGAATACCCAGTCAGGAGGACAGGAATAGGCTCTATTCAGCTGCCTTTCTGAATATTCTCCTCCATGGTCCATTAGGGGTTTGTCACAAGAGGTGATCTTGACTTTCAGGTGCAGATGCACACACACAAATATACAATATTATAAAAACCGTTCAAATTGGCAGCAGATAATTTTATAATCAATTCTATATTTTAAAGCAATGGTCCCCAACCTTTTTGGCCTCAGGCCCAGCCACAGACTGCGGCCCCAGGGCCGACAGGATAGGAGCACTCAATGTGGCCTCCCCATCCCCTGTGGCACCTCCCCCCCATTTTCCTCCTCCGTTTCCTCCTCCCTCCTTTGACCCCCCCTGCACAGCCTCACCTCCTCCTCCCCACGTATTCCTCTCCCATTTCCTCATCTCTCCTTCGCCGCCCCTCCCCCATGCAGCCTCGCCGCCTCCCCCCTTCCAGTTTTTACCATTTTAAGGCCAGGGAAGGGGCCGACCCCCCTCTTAGCCAAACAGCTGATTGGTGGGAAAACCGCAGCATCAGCAACGAGCAATGCTGTCTTTGCCTCCTTCCCTTCCCCGGCCTTAAAATGGTAATAATAATAATAATAATACTTTTTATTTGTATCCCGACCTCCCCGCAAGGGCAGGCTCAGGGCGGCTCACAACATACGAATATAATACAATAAAATCATACATAGTAATTACACTTATAAATATAAAATCATCATAAATCAGTTTACAAATTGTATTAAAATTAATTTGGTGCTATAACTTAGATCTTTAATAAATTCAGTGGTTAAAAAAACATATCCAGCGGCACTTTCTTGGCTCGGTATTAGGTGAAGGCTATTTTGAAGAGGTAGGTCTTACAGGCCCTGCGGAATTGATCTAAGCATCGCAGGGCCCGTACCTCCTCCGGGAGTTGATTCCATAGCAGTGGAGCTGCAATGGAGAAGGCCCGATCCCGGGTGGTCTTCAATCTGGCCTCCCTTGGCCCAGGGATATTCAGCCGGTTCTTCCCAGCTGACCTCAGCGCTCTCTGGGGCTCATATGGGGAGAGACGGTCCCTCAAGTAAAAACGGGGGCGGGGAGGAGGAGGTGCTGCGGGGGGGCAGTGAGACTGCATGGCCTGTTGCAAACAGGCTGCGGCCCAGTTCTGGTCCCTGGCCCAGGGGTTGGGGACCCCTGTTTTAAAGTACCTGTGATAAAAGCTGAGGAACTGGACATGTGAGTGAAGTCAGTAGTGAAAAAACAGAACTCCAAAGCCTGGGGGGGAAAGATTCTAGGCATACAGTGGTCACCATGAAGTGTCACCATCAAAATTGCTATCGCCTGTAGGTAGCCAACCTCTTCAGTAAACTGCAGCAAAATTGACAGACCTGATCTTAAAGTCTGGCTGATTGGTGGGAGTAGGTCAGCTGTACCTTTACTGTTCTCAGTCAGCGAACTGGAGGAAAAAAAAAATTGCAAAATTCAATTGTGCCTAAATTATGGACTTTTCTTCAGCGAAAATGTTATGCTTCTTTTGGCTGCAGTCCTCAAACCACTTCCTTTGGAATAGTCTTGAAGCGATGAAATTGCCCTATAGGAGCAAGTATTAAAAGCTGTAATGTGGTTAAGCTCTTTTGCATACCAGTTTCAAGATGTGTAAAATTAACATCATAAATGTAAATTAAAAAGGGTTATGGAAAGCCGGCTACTTATTTCTCAATAGCTTAAGGGTGGCTTAAGTGGAAAAGATTAGTGTAACGAGATCGCATAATTAAAACTGCAGGAGAGAAATAAAAGATTGTGTATAAAATGAAAGGTGGCGGTATATGCTTTCTAATATTAAACGTTGGAATAAAGCTTGTGGCAGTATTGTGGTTTGTGGTGGCATAAGTCAGTCGCTATCTATTTGCAGTAAAATCTGAAACTGTAATGAATGGTCTGTTTTATCAGCCGACTTATCAAAGAAATTAATGGAAAATGGAGATTCTGTCTATGCAGAAAATTTATGCCTTCTGATGAAGCAATGCATTCTCTGGGAGTTTTGAGATCGCTGCAGACTTGAGTACATTTTTTTTTACTTACATGATCCTAAATGTCTACATGTCAGATTGGCCCTAAAGAGGGATGTATAGGCTTAACTATTCATATAAAACCTGAAGAAGATCTGGAGAAGTGAACTACTGTAACAGAGATCTGTTTGCCAGGTCTCTGTTGGGAAATACCTGGAGACTTTTGGGGTGGAGCCAGAAGAGGGTGGGGCTTGGGAGAGGAGGGGCCTCAGCAGGGTCCAATGCCACAGAGCCCACCCTGCCAAGCAGCCATTTTCTCCAGGAGAGCTGATCTCTGCCAGCTAGAGATCAGTTGTAAAAGCGGGAGATCTCCAGGCCCCATCTGGAGGCTGGCTTATTTTATTATATTTTATTCCTTTTACTTTATTATATTTATTTTATTTATAGCCTGCTTTTTAACTGTAAAGTAGCATTGGCACTAGCAAATCTAAGAGGAACGGGAAAGGGGTCACTGCAGTGTTATAGAGGAGCCAATTGTTTAGGACAATTTCAAGGGGCAGGGCTTTTTTTGAGCAGGAATGCACAGGAACGCGGTTCCTGCTGATTAGGTATCAGGGGTAGGTAGGTAGGTAGGTAGGTAATTTTTTTTATATCCCGCCCTCCCCGCCGAAGCAGGCTCAGGGCGGCTGACAACATCATTCAATTATACAAAAACAACAAAACAACAAAGTTACATTTAACGTTAAAATTCTAATAAGTTTAAAATTGATTAATTAATTAGTAATAAAAGTGCTAGTGCTGTTTGTTCTTTATATGATGGCGGTAATCCTTAGCAGTCACTTCCTTCATCAGCAATCACTTCCTTCATCAGCGAAAGCCAGTCGAAAGAGGAAAGTTTTGCAGGCCCTGCGGAATTGTTCAAGGTTCCGCAGGGCCCGCATTTCCTCTGGAAGTTGGTTCCATAGGTTCGGGGCTACAGAGGAGAAGGCCCGATTACGGGTGCATTGCAGCTTCACCTCTCTTGGTCCGGGGGTGGTCAGCAAGTTTTTTCCAGCTGACCTCAGTGCTCTCTGGGGTTCGTAGGGGGTGTGATCTAATATGCAAATGTAGGGTTGCCAAGTCCCACCCCCCCGCCTTTGGCGACGTTGCGCACCAGTCGCTCTAGGCGTTTCTAGAAAAACTCTGGTTTTCCCAGACGCTTTAGCATTTTGGGAGCGAAAAACTCTATGGTATCTATTGTACCATAGAATTTCCCCTCCCAAATTGCTAGAGCATCTGGGAAAACCGTAGAGTTTCCCCAAAAATGCCTAGAGTGCCTGGCGCACAATGTTGCTGGTGCGATGATTTTACTTGTGGGTAACATCATCGCACCGCTGACATCAGGGAAGGTTCCCCCTGCTGGCCCAATGTGGGCCGGCAGGTTGGGAACCTCCCGGGCAGGAGAACCCCCGCCCAGACCGGGGGCTTGTCAGCCCTATGCAAATGAGTTCCTGCTGGACTTTTTCCACACACAAAAGCCCTGCCAAGGTGTGTCTTGGGAAGGCAGCATAAGCCAAATCTCATGTGCTCTGCTTCCTCAGCCAACTGCAGACGCTCTTTGTCTTGGAAAATGAGAGATCAGTCTGATGTCGGCAGTCAAGGATGGGCCTTTTGCCAGGCTCCGGGCTTTGGCAGATACCCAACCATGCCAACCCCTGCTGCCTGCCCTAAGAAGAGAACAGATTTCCCCACTGCCTTCTGCTTCCTTCTCAAGGAGAAGATGGGATGGCTGCCAGGGAAGAGGACGTGTGCCAAAGTTTGCAGTAGGATCCTGGTGCTCTTTGTTTGTGTGCTCTGCGTGTGGGTGTGCTGGGACCTGTCTAAACGAGGGCCAGCAAAAGAGTCCACAAGGATCTCGCTTCTCACACACGCCATCTCAGTAGTCTGCGTTCAGCAGAGATTCCACATCCTGTGACACTTTGGTGTGAACAAATCAAAAGAAACAAAGAGCAAATCCGTGGGCTTGTTTGTTCTGGGCTTTTGAAAGGAGGCATCAGGTAGTGTTTCTTTGGAGCTTCGGTATTCTTATACGATGGTTTATATATATATCTATTTTTTTGGCTGCTTTTGTTATATAGCAGCGGGGGGGGGGGAAGGGCGTCAGGCTGCCAACTCTGGATTGGGAAATACCTGGAGATTTGGGAAATGTACCCTGCGGACAGTGGGAGGTTTGAGGGGTGGAGGGCCCTCAGCAGGGTATAATGCCATAGAGCCCACCTTCCAGAATGTTCATTGTCTGAACTGGTCTTGATCATCTGGAGATCAACTGTAATAGTGGGAAATCTCCCAGTGCCACCTGGAGGTTGGCAACCCCAGCGAGAGGGCCATTTGGTTTGTCACCATAGTACAGAGGGGGAAGGGGGGAGGCTTAAACCTTTCCTCCCATGAAGATTTCCACCCTCTACCCCCCACCCCCAACAAGCTGTTATTTGCATTATGGAAGGAAGCATACAAGCAATCATATTATCGGGCCTGTATGTTTTGCTTGAGGAGCAACTGATGCCTTCTTCGACTGAAGCTGGAAAGAATGGCACAAAGGAAGGGAATTAAATTGCTGTTCCCCTGTACTTGGCTCCTATCCAAGCAAGGGCTGCTGATGGCCTCCATTTACTTTTAAAAATCTTACAGGATGGGAGATATTTTCATAGATCTCTGAACATCTTGTCCAGTCAAGCCACTGTTGGAAGTAATTTTAGCTTCTTACTGGCACTGTCTCTTTTATGGGGCCCAAAGCAGAAGATGGTGAGGTACCACTTGCCTCTTTCTCATGGTTTCCTTTTATCCCTGAGTCCAGCCCTCAGTTTGAAAGAAAACCAGGACAGTTCATATAACTCAACTGTGGCATAACCAGTGTCACATCTGTTGCCAACAGTGGTTCTTGTCAGCATTGTTACCCTCTCAATTTTTCCAGGAGCAAATTTGTTGTGGTTTATGCTATGTGGAATAGCACAACAGTTCCTGGGGTGAGGATGGTGTGTATACTAGTACTCTAGTTGAACCGTCCAGATCTTCTTCGTGGTCTCTGTGCATTCACACATATGGGTAATCCGCAGGATTGGCCCCGACCTCGGAGAGTTCAAAGCAATCTTGATCGTAGATCTGGCGCGCCTCCCACTTGTCCTGGGAGGAGACAGCTACTGCGCATGCCTGGACAAGGGGGAGGTGCTTAGCCACTCAGTTTCTTCCTTACCGCCGACCGGATCGCACCTTCCTCGTTGATCTCCAACTTCTTCATTGCAATCTCCAACAACTACCTTCTCTTCGCTTCAATTCTTCATCTTCTACTTCTCCTGGTATCGTATTAAAAAAAAAAAAAAAAAAAAGCCTCCTCTTACTATCTTTCTGGACTTTCCCCCTCCCTCCCCCCCCCCTCCCGGGCGGATGGAAGGAAGGGACAAGATAATCTTTAAACGCTGTACCAGCTGCTCATCCAAAATCCCCTCGTCCGACGGCCACTCTCTTTGCCTGTTCTGCCTTGGAGAGGCACACCGTCCAGACTCCTGCGTGCACTGCAGCCAATTTGGTAAACAGGCCCGCAAGAACCGCGCCGCGAGACTCAAGAGCCACCTCATGGAAACCTCACTCCGACCGGCCATGCCGCGTGGCGGACAACAACAACCCGCGCCATCTTCCCCACACCTCGTGGGAGAGGCGCAGTCGGCAGCTTCCGTGGCACAGACTCCCTGTAAGCCTAAGACCGGCAAGCACTCTAAGAAGTCGGACGACCCCAAAAAGCGCCGCCGCTCCGATTCCGCCCACTCGGACCCGACGGGTAGCACTAGCTCAAAAAAGCATAAGACCCGCCCTCTCGACTCGGCCTCGAACCCGACCACCAAACCGAAGGCCCCGAACCCGACCGCCACTGCCTCCGGATCGATGCCGAAGACTCCGACGTCGAAGTCGACGGCAACACCGTCAATCACTCCGTTGGAAATCATCCGCATCTCATCAAAGTCGCCGTCCATTCCGAATTCCCCACCAGACCAGCTGCTGGATACGCACTCTACCGCATCCGTTAGGACCCACACTCTCGACCCCACTAAATTCATAGATCTCTCACAGCCGATAGACGCCCACGCGCTCACCAGAGAACCCTCGACCCCGAGAGATCCCCTGACTAGACCTCGATCTCACAGTCGCAGACGCACCAGGTCCCGCAGTCGCCGACACACCAGGTCCCGCAGTCGCCGCCGTACCAGGTCCCGCAGTCGCCGCCGCACCAGGTCCCGCAGTCGCCGCCGCACCAGGTCCCGCAGCCGCCGACGCTCTCGCAGCCACCGCAGGGGGAGACACTACTATTACTCTCCATCGAGATCTAGGTCTCCATCCCCACGGCACCGAAGACGGCACCGACGATCACCATCCCACGATCGCCATTACCACAGCTACCAAGAGTCTCCGCGCTACCGAGATCGCACACACAGACTCCAAACTGCATCGATCGAATCGCTTCACCACCATGACGACCCTACGGACCTCGGCGCCGAACCGAAGCTCCCGTCACCACTAGAATCCCTACACACGGCTCCCAAGACAACACCTCAGCCCGACCTACCTCAAGGAACCGACGACGGATCCGAGGAGGAACTCTCCGACTCCGACCACTCTTCGGGTTCGGACATACAATCCCCAGACTCCGACATAGCCAAGCCAGCAGACTTATCACCGTCTGAAGGCCCAAGATCCTACCTCGACCTTGTAGCAAACATGGCAAGCTCGCTAAATCTAAAGCTCAATACAGACGCTCCCAGAGTCTCGGACGTCGTTTTTGATCTAGTCCACGCGGATCTTCCATCCAGCTCTTCTCTCCCAATGCTCCCCGTTCTACTAGAAACACTCAAAGAAGCATGGGACAAACCGGCATCGGTACCGCCAACATCCAAGAGGGTTGAAGCGCTGTACAAGATACACGCACCTGATTCCAAGTTCCTGTTCACCCACCCGGCTCCGAACTCGATCATTGTACATTCGTCCTCGAAGTCGAAGCAGACTAGACACCCGGTACCACCAGAACGGGAGGGCAAAAAACTCGACACGATCGGAAGAAAGATTTACGCCCTCACTACAGCCACAACCAAAATCCTCAACTACATGGCATGCTTCTCCGCATACACCCACAACCTGACCACCTCCCTCGCCGCATTGGTACCATCCCTGCCCGAGGCATCCCAAAAGTCAGCCACCACCACCCTGCAGGAGATGGCCAGAGTAACCAAACAGCAAATCAACACTGCCCGTCACGCTGCACAGTGTTCCTCCAGAACCTTGGCCTCAGCCATAGCACTCCGCAGACACGCGTGGCTCAGGTCCTCCTCCCTCCAACCAGACATCAAATACAAAGTTGAAGATTTGCCCTTTGATGGCCTTGGCCTGTTTAGCTCCTCTACAGATGACATCCTCACATCTGTAGACGATGGCAGGAAGAGGGCAAGACGACTGGGAGTCTCCCAACCTCTGACCCAAACCAATCGACAAAGGAACTGGAGGTCCAACCAATACAAAGGGAACAGATCCCCACGGCAACAGGAACCATGGAAGCGCAAACCACCGCAGTCCAAACCTTCCTTTCAACACAGACGCCAAACAACCAAGAAACCTTCAACCACACCCAAACCGTCTCTCTGACCTCCCTGCCCCGAGCCGTCCAGTCTCCCTCCATCAGCCAAACCCATCAACACGACTACAACCATTCTACACTGCCTGGAGGACCATAACATCGGACGCCTGGGTCCTCGCCATCATTCAAAGAGGCTACCTAATAGAGTTTACGTCCACTCCAAAGCACCACCGGTTCCTCACCACACCCCCGTCCGCACCCCTGCAGACGGAAATCGCGTCTCTGCTGGACAAAGGCGCGATAGAACCAGTCCCACCCCAATACCATCGCACCGGCTTCTACTCCCGGTACTTCCTGGTGCCAAAAAAGGACGGAGGACTCCGACCCATTCTCGACCTCCGCAAACTCAACCTACACATAACCTACAAGAAATTCCGTATGGTCACGCTTCAGGCAATCCTCCCGCTCATCCCAGAACGAGCATGGATGGCGTCCATAGACCTCCAGGACGCCTACTTCCACATTACAATCAACCATCATCACAGAAGATTCCTCAGGTTCGCCATAGGGAAGCAGCACTTCCAGTTCTGCTCCCTTCCCTTCGGTCTCTCCACAGCACCAAGGGTCTTCACCAAGTGCATGGCAGTAGTAGCAGCCACATTACGCCAGCAGCAGATATCAATCTTCCCGTACATAGACGACTGGCTGATCGTCGCCCATTCCAGGGAGCAACTACAACTGGACGTCTCGACCACCCTCTCCACCCTGGCCACCTTAGGCCTCCTAGTCAACCTCTCAAAATCCAAACTAGTCCCTACCCAGAGGATCCAATTCATAGGAGCAGACATCTCCACGCTCTCGCAAACGGCTTTCCTACCTCAGGACAGGGCACTCGCCATAATGTCACTGGCCAACACTATCATCGCCCAGCGCTCCCAAACAGCGCTCACCTTCCAGAGAATGCTAGGCCTCATGGCAGCAACCACAGCAGTTCTGCGGTTTGCGAAGCTGCACATGCGTCCCCTCCAAATGTGGTTCGTAAGAACTTTCCGCCCTCACACACAACATCAATCCACACTGTTCACCCTTCCACTACACATTGTACCATCCCTCAAATGGTGGACCAAGGAACGTCACCTCTACAAGGGCATGCCATTCAAGCAGACACCGCCCTCGGTGATTGTAACCACAGATGCCTCCAACTGGGGATGGGGAGCCCACTTGGAAGACCTCACGGTGCAGGGCCAGTGGACAGACTACGAACGCTCTCTCCACATAAACTGCCTGGAGCTCATCGCAGTGCACAAGGCTTTGCGGTCCTTCCTCCCATCGCTAAGGAACCAGCACGTCCAGATCACCTCCGACAACATCGCCACAGTCTTTTACATCAACAGGCAGGGCGGCACCGCCTCCGTCAGACTCTGCAAGAGAGCCCTAGCCCTGTGGCATTGGAGCATAAGCCAGGGCATCTTCCTCACGGCCGTACACCTACCAGGGGCCGAGAACACCCAGGCAGACGCCCTGAGCCGCCACTCCACCAACAACCACGAGTGGTCTATCAACAGCCGATACATCAGACAGATATTCAGCATCTTCGGACAACCGAAGATAGATGTATTTGCTTCACCGTCAAATGCCCAATGCACCCGCTTCTACATGAGAGGTCCTCCATCCCACCTCTCCAGGGGGGATGCCTTCATACAAACTTGGAAAGGAACACTCCACTACCTCTTTCCGCCCATTCCACTTATCACCAGAGTTCTACAGAAGATTCAGGTAGACCACACAAACTGCATCCTCATAACTCCATGGTGGCCGCGCCAACCCTGGTTTACGACCTTGCTGCTCCTGTCCAACAATACCTTCATCCAGCTCCCTCAAACACGGGATCTCCTCTCTCAACAGGGCGGCAGGGTCCTTCACCACAACCCGGCATCGCTCAAATTAACAGCCTGGAGAATCAGTTTCTAGACTTCCCTCCGGAGGTCCGTCAGGTCCTAGTGAACTCCAGAAAACCATCTACTAGGAAATCCTATCTATTTAAGTGGAAACGCTTCTCACACTATGCCTCACAGCACAACTTCGACCCCAACCTCGCCACTATACCTCAGGTACTAACTTACACCCTAACGCTCTCCAGAGCGGGTCTGTCGTATTCTTCCCTGAAGGTACACCTGGCAGCCATCTCTGCCTTCCACCCCCGCATCGATGGCACAACGGTATTCTCTCACCACGCGACCAGAGCTTTCCTCAAGGGCATCATTCGCCTACACCCACCAATCAAACAAGTTCTACCCACCTGGAGCCTGTCCCTAGTCCTGAGCCAACTCATGAAACCACCCTTCGAGCCCATGGCCTCCATCCCACTACACCTGCTGTCATGGAAGACGGCACTACTTACGGCCCTCACCACAGGCAAGAGGGCCAGTGACATCTGCGCATTCAGAGCAGACCCACCGTATACGATATTTCATAACAGTACGGTGGTCCTCCGACCTGACCCGACCTTCCTACCCAAGGTCGTCTCTACCTTTCACCTAGGAAGACAGTCCACTATACCAGCCTTCTTCCAGCACCCCGCGGACGCGGGACAAAGGGCACTCCACAACCTGGATGCACGGAGAGCCCTAGCCTTCTACATAGACAGAACCCGCCAAATCCGTAAAGACCCTAGACTCTTTGTCACCTACGCTACCCATAATAAGGGCAGCAGAATATCTACTCAGAGACTCTCCAAATGGATTGTTGCTGCCATCGAACTCTGTTACCAGCTGGCAAAACAACCAATCCCTCAACATATACGAGCCCACTCAACCAGAGCCGTGGCTACCTCGTCTGCCTTCATGAAAGGCATCCCTATAGAGGACATATGCGCTGCAGCCGTCTGGTCCTCCACATCTACCTTCGCCTCGCACTACGCTCTCGACGTCCGTGCCCGGCGAGATGCCTCCTTCGGACAAGCAGTGCTACGATCGATCTTCGACTAACCACTGTGAGTACCACTATCATTACGTTACGCTCTAACCCTTCATGTTCTTACAGGTCCAGCACCCACCTCCGAAGAAATGGCTCGCTAATCACCCATATGTGTGAATGCACAGAGACCACGAAGAAGATGGACAGGTTTCTTACCTGTAACTGGTGATCTTCGAGTGGTCATCTGTGCAATCACACAGACCCACCCAGCCTTCCCCGCTGCTGGAAGCTAGTAAGCACAGTTATTTCCACCTATCCGGCGGCGGGAAGAAACTGAGTGGCTAAGCACCTCCCCCTTGTCCAGGCATGCGCAGTAGCTGTCTCCTCCCAGGACAAGTGGGAGGCGCGCCAGATCTACGATCAAGATTGCTTTGAACTCTCCGAGGTCGGGGCCAATCCTGCGGATTACCCATATGTGTGATTGCACAGATGACCACTCGAAGATCACCAGTTACAGGTAAGAAACCTGTCCTTCTTTGCAACTTACTGGCGTGTTTCCACAGGAGTGCCTGGCAAATGCTCCTTCAGCCACCTTTTAAAATGAATTGGCCCTTTTTACCAGCCGTTAACTATTTGTTCTGTTTCTCAGTGTGTGACTTTTGAGGGGGGAATTTGAATTTGAATGGGGTACACTTGGGGTTTCTAACTGAAGCTCCCTGAAACTTGCGTATAGCTTTGTAACACAAATTGGCCCTTTGGAACTGGGTACAAGGTTAGTGAGGGATTTCAGGGGCATAATATCCACTAATGTGTGAATCCTCCGTTTGAACAGAATGTTTTAAAAAAGGAACAATGGAGGAACACAAAAAAATGTAGAGAAAAAGAAGAAGAGTTGGATTTATACCCCATCTTTCACTCAGAGTCTCAGAGCGGCTTACAGTCTCCTTCCATTCCTCTCCCTGAGCTCCCCTGTGAGGTAGATCAGGCAGAGAGAGCTCTTTTGAGAACTGCTCTTGAGAGAACAGCTCTGAGAGAACTGTGACTCACCCAAGGTTACCAAGCATGTGAAAGAGTGGGGAATCAAACCCGATTCTCCAGATTGGAGTCCACCGCTCTTAACCACTACACCATAGATTCGAAACCTAGACAAAGACTCTGGTTAAAATATAACAAACAATAATCCTATCATTTAATTAAGAGGTCTGGTAGTTTTAGATTTTAGATGCCTTGATTTCAGTCCAAAGGCACGCTGGCCTTATCCTCTAGTAATTCCAGTAAAGCAGCTAAGCATATTTCTATGAACATAGACCAGCAGTTTTGCATCTGACCATTACTTTTTATTCTTTTAGGTGAGGCATTGCGCCCTTGAACCCTCTTGGTGTGAAGATATCAGTTTTGGGAACATTATTCGTTTCTCTTTTACAGATACTTGCACCCTGAGGGGCTTCCTTCAGACTACACCATTACCTTTCTCTTCCGTGTTCTGCCTGAAACACCTGAGGAACCGTTTGCTCTCTGGGAGATTTTAAATGAAGAATACGAGCCATTGGTCGGAGTGATTTTAGACAGTACGTAGTTTGTACATTTATAGCTTGCTTTTATTGCTTATTGATTTTAATTTTCACACCTAAGAAGGGTAAGAAAAACATTATTGCAGTATTTTCAAAGTAGGCTGTAATTTTTTCCTGAGCATTACTTACATGTCGCCCGCCTATTTATTTCAGTTGTGTTTATATATAATTCTAAATCAAACAGTCTACTCACAGGCTGCTGAGACATGAAAACACACAAAATACAACTCTCTCACTCCCTCATTGTACAGATGGCGGGAAAACCCTCACTTTCTTCAATTATGACTACAAAGGTGAATTCCAGACTGTCACATTTGAAGGACCTGATATAAAGAAAATATTTCATGGAAGTTTCCATAAGGTAAAGTAAAAAATAGCTTAATAGAAATGGGCATTTTCTGATTTCTGAAACATTGTTTTAAAAGTTTGGTATACTGTACACTTATTATTACATTTGTTTAATTTCCACTGATTCCATAGGAAGCCATTGCTGACTTTCACTGATGGAAAGGGAGAGCCTTCTCCCACACTGAAGAGTCTGTGGAGGAAGTGTCAATGGAGACACTGGGACTGCTGTTGCAACACTCAGCGACAGGGCTTTTTTGTGGCAGGAACTCCTTTGCATATTAGGCCACACACCCCACTGGAACTGTTGTAGCCAGTCCTCCAAGAGCTTACAGGGCTCTTAATACAGAGCCTATTGTAAGCTCCAGGAGGATAGGCTACATCAGGGAGGTGTGGCCTAATATGCAAAGGGGTTCCTGCTATTAAAAAAAAGTCCTGCTCAACGAGTACCAGATGCTGTAGTAGTGCACATCAAGGACATATGGGATGACATTTCTGGTCCATGGTTGACACTGCTAGCTTTTCAGCAGCTGTATGCCTGCAGTGTAGCCACCGAATCTTTCCTCTCTATGGTGCCACCTCCTGACACTGTCCCACAGTGGTGTCAGAGTCACCTGATTGGGGTGGGGAGGAGTTGTCACAAGAGAGACCAGAATGCCCAGTTGCTGAGGACACAGTTGTGTTGCATTCCTGTAAAGGAAAGGGAGTTTTCTCCCTCAGATATCCCCTCTCTCTGGCACATAGCCCTCTTAAGATGCTGGGGGCAAAAAGGTGCCTCTTGCCCTCTCTTGTCTCTGGTAGCATGGCAGCACCCCGGGATAGTTAAATTCCTCCCTCTTGCAGGGTGCCACTCAGAGGAGCAATGCCCAAGCCAAATCTTGGCACTTCTGAACAGCCAAGGCTGTGGGTAAAGAAGTGTACAAGGCTCTTTAGTTAAACACTTCTATTAGCTCCAAGGCACAACTCACTGGTAACTGCAAGGCAGATCTAGGTACAGCTAAATAAGGTAAATTAATATGGAAGAAAGTTTGCAGGCTAGTTAACTTATGATCTAGTTTGGCCTTGGAGGGAGGTTGGCTGCTGGTTGCATAGTATACAGGGGTGGCCGTAGACTGTTTGGCACCCTGGACAAGGCTAACTGCTCCCCCCCCACACACAGATAACATTACTGAGTCACATGGGGGGTGCCCAGTTTGGTGTCCTCAGAAGGCCAGCGACCTAGGCAGTCACCTAGTTTGCCTAGTGGCTAGGCCAGCCCTGATAGTGTACTCCCTAGGACTGCACCTGCAAGCCCTATCCTCCTTCATTTTTCACATTGAACCCACCTTTGAAGGAATTCCCAAAGAACTCCCTTCTCTTCCTACATGTGAATCCCCAAACAAAGGAACAGCACCCCCTTTCAAACCCCATGTAGACTCCTGGGGTCTTAGCCGAATTGGGTGTCAGGTCCTTGGCCTCAACCCCACTGGAACATAGTTCCTCCAATATGGGGGGGGGGGTGGCATAGCTCATTTGCTTGGCAAGCAGAAGATCCTAGGTTCAATCCTTGGCTTCTCCAGTTAAAAGGGGTGAAAGACCTAAGGCCCTGGAAAGCCATCGCTAGTCTGAGTAGACAATACTGACCTTGATGGACCGATGGTATGATTCATTATAAGGCAGCTTCATGACTTCAGTCAGCAAGTGTTAATACAGCAAAGAGATGGCATGTTTTCGCTTTCGGTTGTAAATGATTCTCTCTATCCAGTGAAGCTGAATTCAAGTCCAGGTAACACATTAGAGACCAATAAGATTTTTGGGGGTATAAGCTTTTGAGGGCCAAAGTTTCCTTCATCAGGCACTAATGAAATATTTGAAAGCTTATACCCCCAAAATCTTGTTGGTTTCTGAGATGCTACTGAACTTGAATCTAATTGTTCTTCCTAGGGCTTTTTTTTGTAGCAGGAACTCCTTTGCATATTAGGCCACACCCCTTTTATGTAGCCAAACTGCCAAGAGTTTACAGGGCTCTTCGTACAGGGCCTACTGTAAGCTCCAGGAGAATTGGCTACATCAGGGGGCTGTGGCCTAATATGCAAAGACGTTCCTGCTACAAAAAAAGCCCTGGTATGGCTACCCTCTGAAACTATTGGTTGAAGTGTATCTTTTTTCCATATTCTGCCAGGGTCAACTCAGCCTTCCATTTCTATAACTGTCACAGAGTATCTTGCCCCACTGGCTTTTATCCCACAGTAGGGTTGCCAAGTCCAATTCACGAAATATTTGGGGACCTTGGGAGTGGAGCCAGGAGGCATTGGGGTGGGGCCAGGAGCAAGGGTGTGACAAGCATAACTGAACTCCAGGGGAGTTCTGGCCATCACATTTAAAGGGACTGCATACCTTTTAAAATGTCTTCCTTCCATAGGAAATAATGAAGGATAGGGGCACCTTCTTTTGGGGTTCATAGAATTGGACCCCCTGGTTTAATCTTTTTGAAACTTGGAGGGTATTTTGGGGAGAGGCACTGGATGCTATACTGAAAATTTGGTGCCTCTACCCCAAAAAACAGCCCAACCCATGATACCCGTGGATCAATTCTCCATTATTTCCTATGGAAATAAGTCTGCATAGGGAATAATAGAGTTCCCAGCAGACATTTCCCTTCCCTCCCCCTGCTTTCTGATGATCCTGAAGCGAGGGGAGGACCTCCAAACCGGGGGATCTCCTGTCCCCACCCGGGGATTGGCAACCCTATCCCACAGTAACTGCATTGCAGAGCACAGAGGAAAATAGGAGTGAAAATTTGTTTTCAATTACCTTCAAAGAATGTCATCCAACAGAAAAGAAGAAGAAGAAGATGAAGATATTGGATTTATATCCCGCCCTCCACTCTGAAGAGTCTCAGAGCGGCTCACAATCTCCTTTACCTTCCTCCCCCACAACAGACACCCTGTGAGGTGGGTGAGGCTGGAGAGGGCTCTCACAGCAGCTGCCCTTTCAAGGACAACCTCTGCCAGAGCTATGGCTGACCCAAGGCCATTCCAGCAGGTGCAAGTGGAGGAGTGGGGAATCAAACCTGGTTTTCCCAGATAAGAGTCCGCACACTTAACCACTACACCAAACTGGCACTCAAGAAATCTTTTGCCTCCTGCATAAGTATCTCCACATACCTCATTTTGCCCAGTCCTCTTCTCTTGCCTTGCTGTTCTGTGTCACGTGAACATTTTTTATCTCCCAGCCCAGCTCTGATACTAGGAGTGGGTAAGGCTAGGGAGAAAAGCACTTGCAACAGTGGAATGTTGGGAAATAAGGTAAAGCAGGAATTTGCTCCTCTCCCCTGAAAGCCAGTTTGGTGTAGTGGTTATGACCAGCAGGTTGATTCCCCAATCCTCCTCCACATGCAGCAGCTGGGTGACCTTGGATCAGTCACAGCTCTCTCAGCCTCACATGCCTATTGAGGGAAGAGGAATGGAAGGCAATTATAAGCTGTTCTGAGACTCCTTTGGGTAGTGAAGGGCAGGGTGTAAAACCAACTCTTCTTCTTTTCATATAAAAAAATAAAATCTCTAATTCCAGAAATGTTACAAACGCATGAATAAGTGCGCCAAGATGGAAGCCAGTGGCTGCTCTCAGCCAATCTAGTTAGCCCTCAGTATCTACTGGCTTACATCTTTACATACTGCTTTTTATAACTTAACTTTTCAAATTTCAGCTTGCCATTTTTAAATGCTGAAACTCAGGGAAAATGCTAGCAATTCTGTTACTAACAATAACAGATTTTCTTTTTTACTTAGAAAGCTCCTATGTACTCATACGTCCTCTTAATAAATACATCTTTGTTCTCCTCAGGTGCATGTTGTTATTAGCAAAACGGCAGCTAAAATAGTGATTGACTGCAAACAAGTGGGCGAGAAAACGATCAACGCAGCTGGCAATATCACCTCTGGGGGGATTGAAGTATTGGGAAGAATGGTCCGATCCAGAGGTCCAAGGGACAATTCTGCACCGGTATGTGAGGCATCTTGTGGTTCGAGTCTTGGTTTTAAAAGGAATTAGGTTTCCGAATGAATGGAAGGTTTATGAAAACCAATGTGAAATAGTTAAGATTGTTTGGTAATAGTAATGGTATGATTAATCTTGTTCACTAAAGAATGTGGGACAATTCAAGTATTATCAAAGATTTCAGGTTTTGACGGCTGGCATCATCATTAGGGTTTGTGGAATCTTTCGGGCTCAAGTGCCGTGTTCTACTGGAGAAAGTTTTTCTTCCAGACGTTTTTCTTCCAGCTGAGAACGAAACGTGTGGAAGAAAAACTTTCTCCAGTAGAACACGGCACTTGAGCCCGAAAGATTCTACAAACCCTAATTCAAGTATTGCTGAAAAAAGGAAACACTTCTGGTGGTCTATTGTACTGACTTTGTAGAACACATATCTGAAGGCTCCTGTTTCTCTTTGTAGTGTCTTATGGAGACATAAGAGCTACAAAAACCAGCATATTATGCAAGAGTTTGTGTTCTGGAAACTTGTGATTCCAAAGATATTAAACCGTCTTCCCAATTGCTGTCACCGTTTTCTCAGCTACCAAACTTTCCTCTTCATATCAAAACTGTCTTCCAAAAATAACAGAAGTGGACTTTTACATAAGTGATTTGATTTGAGGGGAGATCTGGTCACTATAGAGGAAAGATATGGACAGAAGAGGAAATGTGCATTAATTTCCCTTGGCCAAGAGCACTTTCTTGAATCTAAGTCTTAGTTTGAAAAGTGCAAGACCCAAATGTGCCCTGGCTAAATTTGCTCTGACTTGAGTTGCCCAGGCTAGCCATTATCTTGTCAGATCTTAGAAGCTTAAGCAGGGTTGCCCCTGGTTATTTTTTGGATGGGAGTCCACAAAATGATACCAGGGTCACTATGAAGAGGCTGGCAATGGCAAACCATCTCTGAACATCTCTTGCTTCGAAAACTTATGGGATCACCTGAAGTTGATTGCAACTTGACAAGGAAAGAAAAGACCCAAAACTGAAACATAATGCTTTTGGTTACATAATTATTTTTTGGGCTGTCAAGATCATTTACCCACAAGATATGTTTCTCTGGATGGAAAAAAAAAATGCCTTTAGGCCACAAGCTTTTTAACACATCAATAAATAAATCATGTCCTAGGAGACAATGGAACAGAGCAACCTTTGTGACTACATTCCAACAGGAAAAAAACAAAGGCGGATTTATGAAAGTTAAAGGGTGCTTTGTAGGAAGAAGGGGAAAGAAACGATGCCTTTTGTTGAGAAAGCCTGAACGGTATGAATGATAAAGTCATTTAGCAAACTGCACACCCACAGAAAAATGTTGGTTGTCTTCAAGTGAATGGACTGGCAGTTACATAAGATCATAGGCATGCATAGCTCCATTTCTCACTAAAGTTTCCCCAACAGTGCCAGTGACAGTTTTATCATGAATGTTTAATAAAGCTTAAGCTCTTATTTAGCTGTTAGATATTTTGCAGGACTTAAAGTTTGATGGCTGTGGCCCGGGCAATAAAACTCCCAGGTGTGCTCATGGCTTCTCTGAAAATAGAGGCGTACCTGAGGTTGTCAGATGTTCAGGATCTTTTCATTGGGGTCATCCATAGGTAACTTGAAACTTGAGAGGGGAGGAGAAGCATACATTCTCAGCTGTATTTGGCATCCTGTTCATAAATTAGAAAGCTCTTTGTGTATGGACCATTGCAATAGAATTAGCTGGCAATGATGATAAATAATTTTTCACTGGCTTGTGCTCTATAATGCTGGAATATTTTGTCATGTTGGGCAGGCATTGTGGTGAGCATTATCCATGTGGGATGGCCAAATCTTCATCGAAATGGCAAACCACCTCTGCTCATCTCTTTCCTGGAACATTCCATGGTTGCTGTGGGTGGGTTGTGACTCAACAGCATGTTCTTCTTCTAAAATTATCCACCAGCCCCAGCCTCTGAGAGGTGGGCTAGAATAAGAATCCCTACAGCTGTTACAATTTCCTCTCAAAACCATTGTTTAAATTGCTGGTGCTGCTATCTGTTACTGCAGAGACATGGCCAAAGTGTGCGTGAGAAGAGGCAGCTTTATTTAGATGCTGTACCTCCATGTGATAATATCATGAACTGGAAGAATGTTGCATTGACTTAAATGTATCCCATCTGTGCCTGCTTGGGGATGGGAATTATAAAAAAACGCACTGTGGATTTGCATTTGTTGCTATATCTGCTTGCATTCACAGGCAATTTATCTGTGTATGCAAAATAGCATGCCCCCGTTTTCTTCCTTTGCATAAATTAGAATTAATTTCTAATTAATCCAAGAATCCTATGTGGTATTATATTTTTCCACAAATCAACTAGCGACATTTTTGAAAAATGGTTTTAATACGTTTGAGTTGAGAGAGGCTGAATCAGCCATTCTTCTGATTTTAAAATGTGACGTGGGCTTCTCCTCCTAATTCTAGCAGAGTTTACTAAACAACAGCCCCTTGTTCTTGGGAGGCATTTAATCAGGACATTGACATTCATAGCCTTTAGCTTCATAGTTTATACCCTTTGCAGACCCAGGGCACACCTTTTAATTTTTCTTTGTCCCTCTTTTTCCTTCTCTCAGGGCATATCTGCAGAACTATTAGCTAACAGTCATTCCTTTTCCCTAAGGATCCTGACAGTTGTACTGGTGGGCTGGAGTGGCAGAGAATTCTTAGCATTTGTGCCAGTTCCCAGAATACTTGGGGGAACCAAGTATTAACTGTCATTTGCCATTATTGTTACTTTGCCAGCCAGCCTTGTGAGATCCTTGAAATTTTACAGCTTGCCTTGATTTTTCTTAGAAGCAGGGGTGGAATTCCAGCAGGAGCTCCTTTGCATATTAGACCACACACCGCTGATGTAGCCAATCCTCCAAGAGCTTACAAGGTTCTTTTTTGTAATCTCTTGGAGGATTGGCTACATCAGGGGTATGTGGTCTACTATGCAAAGGAGCTCCTGCTAGAATTCCACCGCTGCTTAGAAGTGATAACCATAGGGTTGCCAGACACCCAGTAGGGGCAGGGTCTCCTACTACCAGTCCCTGCTCACCAGCTGCTGATCAGCTGGCAGGTGGGAGTGATTTAGCAGTAGAAAGAGATAGGCCTAAGACACATTGCTGAAACCACACAGGAAATGACATAATCACACCAGTGACTTCCAGGTGACACTGGTATTTGGGGAAAAACTCTACAGTTAGAAGCCAGTTTTTCCATAGAGTTTTTGCCCAAATACCAGAATGTCATCCAGAAGTCATTGGTATGATGACATCACTTCCTGTGCAATGCTAGCAATGGAAATTCCCTTTCCCGTTGGCCATCGGCTGCCAGGAGGGACCTGGCAACCATAGATAATGAACATGCTAGCCAGGAAAGCATTCCTCCTATAGATGTTGTGGTAATTCAGCACTTCTGTTCTGTGGGAAGGATCCAAAGAGTTGTTGAGATTCAAGCCATGGTAATTGCCCTGACCAAGTGAAATATTTTCCCTTTTTTGTTTTGTTTAAATAGTTGGCCGCTGTGCCATATCTTGCCAACCTCCAGGCAGGATCTGGAGATGTCCTGGTATTACAATTGATCTCTAAATGACAGATATCAGTTCCTGTGGAAAAAAAACAGCAGATATGAAGGGTCACCTCTATGGCATTGTACCTTGCTAAGCCCCCACCCTTCCCCAAACCCCACCTTTCCTGTGCACCATAGCCACCACTTACCAAATATCAAGGCATTTCACAACTCTTAGGTGGCAATGGCAACCCTAGGCCCATATCACAAAGCTGCTCTTCAAATTCTCCTCTCTTCCTTTGTCATTTGTTCCTAGCACTTGCCTGTTCATAAAAAAAGAATAGGGAAACTCTCCTTTGTTTCAAAAGCAGTTTGCTTTAAAACACGGGGAGCTGCTGATTGGAAACCCCACTTCCCCAGATCTAAATCTCTCTTGTGTTCATGGAACTAGTTTCTCAGTTTCTTTGGCTATATGGATTTCAGCCAGATAGGGATATCCATCTTAATAATCAAGCATCTATGAGGATTATTTTGTTGATTCTTTTTTCTGAATACCAGTTATGTTTCACTTTATATTTCTGTTTTTAAACCAGTTCCAGTTGCAGATGTTTGATATCGTTTGTACCACTTCATGGGCTAATAGAGATAAATGCTGTGAACTTCCAGGACTGGTAAGGCTCCATTTTAAAGCTCTTCTTCAATGCTATATAATTAATAATTGTGAATATATTTTGGAATTGTCACTCAAAGGTTCAAATATAGTAGGCAGCATTAACACAGAGAGATTCCCACTCAGTGGAGATAATTCCCTGTGTAAATTTGGAATGCCACAGGAGGTGGTGATATAGCCAGCTTCAAGAATGGATCGGATAAACATATGGAGCAGAGGTCCATCAGTGGCTATTAGCCACAGCGTATTGTTGGAACTCTCTGTCTGGGGCAAGTGATGCTCTGTATTGGTGCTTGGAAGGAGCAACAATGTGAGGACCTCTAGTGTCCTGGCTCCACTGATGGACCTCCTGATGGCACCTGATTTTTTTTGGCCACTGTGTGACACAGAGTGTTGGACTGGATGGGCCACTGGCCTGATCCAACATGGCTTCTCTTATGTTCTTATGGTATGGTATAGCCCAGCCTCATGTCTTGGACCACCAAGGAAGACTCTGTAGAAGAAGGCAGTGGCAAACCACCTCTGCTTCTCACTTGCCTTGGAAGTCCCTTGCTAGTGTCACCATAAGGCTTTGCAACTTGATAGCACATGCATGCATGCATACATATCTAATGCATATGTACATAGTATGTGCATATCTGTTCCTCTGTCATTTGTTCATAGCACTTGCCTGTTCATAAAAAAGAATGGGGAAGCTCCATAAAGAGTGCACTTCAGAGCTTCTGCTTGTACGTGAGGATCTTGTGCTCACAACCGGAGTGGCTTTGCTTCTAGATTCTTAAATCTGTCATTGAACTTTGTGATGTATCAGGATTTGATATTTCTTTTTCTTTTTCTCTAGAGAGATGAAGAAAGTTGCCCCTCCCTTCCTTATGCTTGTTCCTGTTCTGAAGTCAGCAGAGGTCCTCAGGGCCCCCCCGGGCAACCGGTAAGTTTTCCTTCATGTTTGACTTCCCCATGTCACTGTTTCTGGTTCTACTGGATTGGGAACAGGGGGTTGTTGTATTATGTAAACCACTGTCTGCTAGCGTGGCACCTGTTCCTGCCATGTTTTCTGTCACTGTTTCCTGGGGCCCTCTTCCTTCTTCTCCAAGCAACTCTTCCATGAAGCTCACAGGGTGACTTTGGGCTGGTCACTGCCTTTCAGCCTAACATACTGCAAGGTATGCTGGAAAGATGAAATAGAGCAGGAGTTCTGTTTGTTATTAGTCACAATGAAACCTTCTTGAATTTTACTGTAATCTTCATCTAATTATATGAGATTTAAAGGGTTATAATTACGTACGATTAATACATTTGCCAACATGATTATGCTTTATCGATTTAATTGTTGTAACTTCTTTTTTAAAATACTTGAATTTACTGATATGAGAAGTTTAAGGGAATTCTCATTAGCAGCATTCCCATAATAATTTGCTGCAAATAAAATAGCTCATTAATTTTTTAAAAAAATCTATATATTCAGATAGGTTGGCAGAACTTAATTTCTTCTTGTGATTCAATTTCGAATACAGTAGCGTTTGGGAGTTCTATTTTCGGTCTATACAGATTACACGGGGCTTAATTTGAATCAGTATATGATACCAGCCTCAGAACGTAGAATTTTCTCCTTACATTTTATTTAATAAGCAAATTTGGTTAGCATGTTAAATGTGTGAGTTCAGAAAGCCCCAACGACGAAGCAGATATGGCCCTAGCTGATATTTCATTGTTTATACTATGGTCATTAATGTTCTGGAACAGCATTGAATTTTTAATGGTATCAAATGACAGAAGTTACAGGAAGGCTTATATATTGCGAGAATGGTGGGGAGGGGGTTGTTGCAGTTCATCCCTGTGCACACCGCAATCAGTCGTATGGCACTTATGACCCCTGTCTGCCTTTACAGAGACTGACAGTCTGTGGGATTGGGCCACCCAGTATCTTGGATCCTAACATTTTTGTAGGACTTCCACTTTTTCCTGCCTCTCCCTCCTGATTTTAGGGACATTTTGGGCTCCTACAGGACGTGGGAGGTGGGAAAATCATGCTGTCCTTATGCCCATGGAAACCCTAGTTGGGATCTGACCTGGCTTTTGGAGTCCAGGATTAAATTTTCCCTCGTTGTAATAGTGTTCACAAGGTGAATCTTTGTGGATCACATTAATGGCCAATTCCAGCATCCTGTTTCCCACAGAGGATGACCAGATGCCAGAGTCTGGCATTCTAACCACTACAATGCACTTTTCTGACCTGATCTGATGAGGTCTTGCATCAACAAGACTTTTCTAAATCAGATTTTAAACGCTTAGGGTTTTATTTTAGAAATGATGCAAAGGGAGAACTTTGTGGAACTCATTTGCATATTAGGCCACACCTCCTGACATCATCATTGTTTCACACAAGGCTTTTTTGTAGAAAAAGCCCAGCAGGAACTCACTTGCATTTTAGGCCACGCCGCCTGACGCCAAGCCAGTCAGAACTGTGTTCCTGCTCAAAAAAAGCCCTGGAGGACCTATTTTTCATTCAATGCCAAATGTGTTTTGCAGGGTGGACCAGGCCTCAGAGGTCCAAAGGGAAACCGTGGTGAATATGGTCCAAAGGTAACTGTCGTACTGCTACTTGCTATAGGTACAATCCAACCTGGTCTCTGGAACTTTCCTGTTGCTTTCAATTGTTTCTGATTTGCACCTATCTCAGCGCTGATATCAGCATATCTTAATGCAGTACAACTGCTGAGGCCCAGAGTTTCCAGTGAAACCCACCTTCTCCATCCTCCCCTCCTACCTCTCCACCCTCCTGCCATCCATGCTTACAGTTGTGTGCACTGCCCAGCACTTCCAGGAGAAGGATGTGTGAGTGACGCACAGTAACAGCTCTTCTGGTGGCAGCAACAATGCCCCAGCATTGCTGGGGAAAGGAGTCTGTGTGGCTGAGAACACAGACAGTGTGTGTGGGTGAGAGAGAGAAAGGTAGGGAGAGGGCACATGGGCTGTTGGTAGGAGAGGGGTGTGCATATCGGCAAAAAGGGGGTGTGAGCACCCTTTGCTCAGAAATCTGGAACCAGCCTTGTATTATCAGATTCAGCAGGAGCTCACAGGAGCACAGCTCCTGAACCTTTCTGAGGGTCCTCCTCCTCCTCCCCACCTACCTTGTCCATTGAATAGCTGCAGTTGCATAACAATCCCTGGATTAGGAGAGTGGGCAGCCAGCCAGCTACCAGCAGTTTTCCCATGCCCCCAGCAGCTCTCATTAACCTCTGGCGAAGCCTGTGCCACCCTTTCTCACTTCTTATGTGATTTTGGGTGGTGGGTGGCTTGCTGGCTTTTTGAGTTGCGGGGGCAGGCGGCAGCCCAGGAGAACCCCAACGTACGGTTGTCAAGTCCAATTCAAGAAATATCTGGGGACTTTGGGGGTGGAGCCATAAGCAAAGTTGTGACAAGCACAATTGAACTCCAAAGGAAGTTCTGACCATCACATTTAAGGGGACCACATACCATTTTAATGCCTCCCTACATTAGAAATAATGAAGGATAGGGGCACCTTCTTTTGGGGCTCATAGAATTGGACCCCCTGGTCCAATCTTTTTGAAACTTGGAGAGCATTTTGAGGAGACTCATCAGATGCTAAGCTGAAAATTTGGTACCTCTACCTCAAAACACCACCCCTCCAGAGCCCCAGATATCCCGGGATTAATTCTCCATTATACCCTATGGTCCAGCAGACATTTCCCTCCCTCCTCCCCCCCTTTTGTTTCTGATGACCCTGAAGCTCCAGAGGGCCTCCAAGCCGGGGATCCCCTGGCCCCACCTGAGGATTGGCACCTCTACTCATGAGTTGCTGAACTTTCAAGTTTTTCACAGTAACACAGGGCAACCAAATGTTCAAGTTTACCTTCACACTATGCAAACGACCTCTGCAAGGATTGTGCAACAAACGGAGGGTCTGGGCTCCTTCCACAGAAATGTTATTCTGTCTCCTCCCCCCTCCCACTCCCCTTCAGCCTTAAAGACACAGACACACCATCCAAAGAGGAAGGCTTTCTCAAGTAGAGACTGCAGCCTCCGGAGGGGGAAAGGCACATGATGGCTGTGGGTGCGGGGCTTCCCCCAACGGCCAGCTGACTGGGGGCGGGAAGGAGCCTGGGAAAGCGGGAGAACTCCCACTGGGACCTGCGGATTGGCAAGCCTACCCAGGCGAGCAACGCCTGCTTGGGCCGGCTGGATCTCTAGCGGTGTATGCTAATGAGCTCCCCCAGCTATTTTTCTACAAAATGACCCCTCGTATTATCTAGCCAGTTGCAGTCTCCTAATAGTGCCTATTCGTTTGAAACTATTTCTAGAATGTTTTAATTGTACTTATGAGAGAGAGAATGGGTAGCTGTATGGAACAGACAGTATGCATGGATCCCTAGCACTGAAATCTGTTTTATATGAACCGCTTTATACCAAGTTAGACGGTTGATGTATCTGGCTCACTATTGTCTATAATGACTGGCATCAGTTCTCCAAGGTCTCAACAAGCAGAGAAAGTTTTTTCCCAGCCTGAGATTCTTTAACAGGAGATGCTAAGGACTGAGCCATGGAAATTCTGTGTGCAAAGCATATCCACTGCCGTTGAGACATGGCTGCTCTCCGTTTGTGGCAGGTTGGCTCAGACTGAGCGGGCTGAAGTTGAATCCAACGAAGACAGAGGTCCTTTGCTTGGGTCACGGTGCCCTGGGAAGGGAAATCCCCTTGCCGGTTTTTGACGGTGTGCTGCTGAAAGCAGCCCATAGGGTCAAGAGCTTGGGGGTTCTTCTGGAGCCTTCATTAACAATGGAGGCACAGATAGCGGCCGCTGCCAAGTCCGCGTTCTTTCATCTTCGACGGGCGAAGCAGTTGGCCCCCTTCCTGGAGCGCCGTGACCTAGCAATGGTGATCCATGCTACGGTCACCTCAAGACTGGATTACTGCAACGCCCTCTACATGGGGCTGCCCTTGTGCCGAACTCGGTGGCTGCAGCTGGTGCAGAACACGGCGGCTAGGCTGTTGTTGGGGCTCCCAAGGTGGGAGCACATACAGCCGGGGGCTACGCGGACTGCACTGGCTGCCAGTGGCTACCGAGTTCGTTACAAAGTGCTGGTTATCACCTTTAAAGCCCTATATGGTCGAGGACCTGCCTACCTGAGGGACCGTCTCTCCCCATATGAGCCCCAGAGAGCGCTGAGGTCAGCTGGAAAAAACCAGCTGAATATCCCTGGGCCAAGGGAGGCCAGATTGAAGGCCACCCGGGATCGGGCCTTCTCTATTGCAGCTCCACTGCTGTGGAATCAACTCCCAGAGGAGGTGAGGGCCCTACGATGCTTAGATCAATTCCGCAGGGCCTGTAAAACCCACCTCTTCAAAATAGCCTTCAACTAACGACAAGCTAAGAAGTGCCGCTGAAAATGCTTTTAGTTACTGAATTCTATTGAAGATCTAATGTTTATAGCACCATATTGTTAATGTTAATTTTAATATAATCTGTAAATTGTTTTAACCATGATTTTATAAGTATAACTTGATGTATATTGTATTTTTATGCTGTGAGCCGCCCTGAGCCTGCCTTGGCAGGGAGGGCGGGATAGAAATATAAAGTTGTTGTTGTTGTTGTTGTTGTTATTATTATTATTTGTGAGCAAATCCACGAGGTCAAAAAGCCACCTTTGATACTCGTGTGCTTCAACCAGCCCTTCGCAAAGAACCCCTGCGGTTATTCAGTCACATCAATGCATAGCTTGACAAGCATTGTCATGTTCTTTGGATCTGTAGATTCTGTGCATTTATATGGTGCAAACTGCTGTTTTGTTTGTTCGGAGGGGTTTCAATTTTTGACCAGTGTGCTATTGTTCTAGGGGCCAGATGGACCCCGGGGCGAAATTGGAGCTCCTGGTCCTCAAGGACCTCCTGGGCCACAGGGGCCAAGTGGACTTTCTATTCAAGGACTTCCGGTAGGTTCTAAACCAATGGCAACCAAGGTCTTCTCTACACCATAGCAGTTAAAGCAGTGAAAGCACTGGTTTTTTTTAAAATAAAACAATATTTAAAAACAAAACCACACACAAAGCTGTCTTATACTGAATCAGACCATCACTCCATCAAGATCGGTATTGTTAACTCAGACTGGCATTGGCTCTCCGGCTGAGGTCTTTCACATCATCTACTTTGTGATCCTTGAACTCGAGATGCTGGGGATTGAACCTGGGACCTTCTCCATGCCATGCAGATGCTCTACTGCTGAACCACAGCTGCCCCCCCCCTAAGATGTAGAAAGCAGCTTGTATATCCCATTTAGAATACTCCAGTTCAGCAGTCTTTAAGCAGTATTTTTTATGTGAACAAGCAACAACAACAGAGATTTCCTTTTCTGTGACTCTAATGCTTGGTCCAAGTGTAGCCTCAGCATCATAATATCTGGTTTTCAGCAAGATTGGAGCCCCTGTCCCAATCAGCTTTCCTCTCCTGAAGAAGACACTAAAGATGAGGGAGACCCTTCCTGACAGGTCGTCAGCTGGATTCAGGCTCAGCTTCCTTTTCCCACTCCCAGGGGTGGAATTCTAGCAGGAGCTCCTTTGCATATTAGGCCTCTGATGTAGCCAGTCCTCTAAGAGCTTACAAAAAAGAGTCTTGTAAGCTCTTGGAGGATTGGCTACATCAGGGGTGTGTGGCCTAATATGCAAAGGAGCTCCTGCTAGAATTCCACCCCTGCCCACTCCTTTCATTCTCACCTGTTTAATGGCTTCACATAAAACGCTAAACAAATTGGGCACAGTATTTGCACTTTTGAAAGGTTCTAAATGTTTTTAAAAGTACATATTTCTTATATACATGTGATTTACATTTCAAACTATTGGGATGCTTCAGACAAGGCTGTCCTACTGTTTAAATGGGTTAGAGTTAAGCATCTTATTAACTCCTTCTCCCATTGAAATACTCTGGGATTTAAAAATGCTTAACTTTGGCTGGATTTTGCCCCATGTTTGTGACTTAACTCTAGTATTTACTTTTCCAGGAGGATACTTTTAGAGGATAGCTGTGCTGAATTAGGGTTGCCAGGTCCCCTTGCCGGTCTGGTGGTGGGATTTGCGGGGCATTCTGGGGGTGGGTAAAGACATCACATGATGTCCCCTGGAAGTGGCATCATTGTGTCAGGCCATAGTAGGGGGCCCTCTGGTTTTTGGGCAAACTCTAGAGTTTGCCCCAAATACCATAGTGTCCCCTATGTGAGGTCCCTGATGCAATGACATCACTTCTGGGTGTGCTTCCCTGTTTAGGGGAAGGGTTTCCCCTGCTAGCCAGCTGGTCCACAGTGAGGAGAAGCCTGAAAACTAGGTGGTCCCCCTCTGGGATCCGGGCAGTTGAGTCCAGTAGCACCTTAGAAACGAACAAAGTTTTCAGGGTAGAAGCTTTAGAGAGGCAATGCTCTTTGCATTAGATGGAAGAATCTTTGACTCTCAAAAGCTTATATCACGAAAATCTTGTTGGTCTGTAAAGTGCTACTGGCCTCGTATGTAGCTCTTCTCCAGGAAGAAATCCGTAGCAAACAGTTCTGTGCATTTTGTAGAATGAAAAACATATCAGAAATAGGGAGAAGAGGAAATAAACCATTTGTTGGATTAACTCTGTAATCGTTGATCCTCAGGGACCAATTGGTGAAAAAGGAGAAAAAGGAGAAGATGGTCGTCCTGGCATACAGGTAACTTCTGTGCTAATCAGCTACTTTTATAGATATTTTTAATTGCCCTTAAAGATATGTGGGTGCTATTAAAATATTTCTATCTGTCTGTCTGTCTGTCTGTCTATCTATCTATCGAAATACATTACCTGCTTTACTATGTTTTTGACACAGGGTGTCATGGGACCATCTGGACCCCCAGGACGAGACGGAAACCAGGGCCCAAGGGTAAGGTGAAACCAATGCAAGTCTGGTCTGTTGACTGAAAGTAACTGGCTTGCTACTTCTTCTTAAACCCGTTTATTTGGGGTCTTCTGCAATTTTAACTCATCTGTGGATCTACTCTGTGTTTTCTCAAGCCAGGAATTCTCTGACCCACTATTGTGCTTGTGATCACAGTAGGCCTCTGCCTCCATTTTCTTGTCTTACTGCTTACATTTTTTTCACAGTAAAACAACAATCCTATTTACCTCCTGAATAATTCAGTTATATTACAACTGTGTTCCATTTATAAAAATGCCCTTCTGAACATTTCCATTTTGCATGTTCTGTGGAACAAGGCAAGCTGACCTCTTCAGGCAGGCCATTCCACCAGATGGGAACTGCCACACAGAAAGTTTAGATATGGGCAGTTGTTGATCTAACCCTTTTACAGTACGGCAACTTGAGGCGGCTTCAGAACTTGATTGTTCTCTTTCTGCTAGGCTTCAGTTTAATTTTCCTTCTGTCTTTATACCTTAATTAATTTTGATCCAACTATACAATCAAATACATGTGTAATTGAAGGGACATGGGGAATGTTCACTGGCAATTTTCTATCATCTGTCTACAAGATTATTTTTTCTCTTTCTTTTTTTAAATCTCCAGATTATTCTCTCTCTCTCTTTCATTCTCTCATTTTTAACTATTTCTTCTAGTGAGGAAGAAATGGCAACATATTTCCTAAATCAGGGCTTTTTGTGTAGAAAAAGCCCAGCAGAAACTCATTTGCATATTAGGCCACACCCCCTGACACCAAGCCTGCCGGAGCTGCCTTCCTGTGTGTTCCTGCTCAGAAAAAGCCTTGCCCTAAATCAACATGAGGAAACCAAATGGGTCAGTTTTGTATTCTTTAAAACATAGTTGAGAGTAGCTTGAATTGCACTTTAAAAGACTGACTTGAAGCAGAATCAAAAAATCTGTTTTCTGTTAATAAAACAAACTCTCTGAGGAGTCTGGTGCTTAGTATCCCCTAACAATGTGTATAACCATATCTAGTGACAGAATCAAATAAATGTACATTTCCAAATCATATTAAAGCAATGTTCCTATACATCCATTCAAATCAGTAGGGCATACTTCTCAAACCAGTTTTGAAAAAGGGCTGCCAAGCTGAGATCTTAGGTACACTTGTTTGGAAATTTTGTATTAGATTCATGGAGGAAAGGTACATCCCTGGATAGTGAGTGGGACCTTATACAGAAGCTGCAGACTTCTGAATACCAGTGCCAGAAGGCAGCATTGGGGAAGACCTTGGCCTCTATACCCTGTCTTAGGGATGTCACCAGTCCAGGCCCCTGCACTATTACTGATCAGCTCTCCTGTGGGCAGGGGGGGGGACTTACTAGCAGTGTAGGCAGGCATAGGCCTCCATCACCAGCAATGTACTGATGACATCTCTGGCATGTATTGGAACGTCGCAGCATTGCTCTGGTATTTGGGCAAAAACTCTATGGTAGAAGCCATTTTTCCAAAGAGTTTTTGCCCAATACCAGAGCGTCTCGCAACATCTCAGTGTGATGATGTCACTTTCAGTACATATCAGAAGTGACATCACCACATTGCTGGCAACATAGCCTGGGCCTCCCTCTTGCTCCTGGTAAGTCCCTACCCCCACCCCCTGGCAACCCTACTCTGTCTGTTGGCACTCCAGGGCAAGTGGCTGACTGGTATGTGAAACAAGAGGCTGAACTAGGTGGACCGCTGGTCTGATGCAGCAGGGCTCTTCCTGTGTTATTAGAAATATGCCTGATCTCCAGAATATAGATGTCAGTTTCCCTAGAGGAAACCTTAGGTTCTGAGGGCCAACCATATTGCCTCACATCTCTGCCGAGCTCTGTCATTTCCTCAAACTACACCCTCCCAAAGCTCCACCACTAGATGCCCAAGAATTTCCCATCCCAGCTTTGGCAACCCTAGACAGAGCCCATTTTTGGAGGGAAATCCATTCCCACAGAGTTGAAGAGATCCTGTGTTGAAACAAGTATGTTTCTCTTCAGTTCTGTCATTTTGTTATGTTCGTACTGAAGCCATGGAACCTTGCTGAATGACTTTAGGCTAGTCACCGTCTCTCAGGCCTACCTTTCTCTCGGTTAGGGCTGCCAGCCTCCAGGTGGGGCCTGGAGATCTCCCACTATTTCAGCTGATCTCCAGGCGATAGGGTTAAGTTCCCCTGGAGAAAATGGCTGCTTTAGAGACTAGCTTCTACGTATTGTACCTGCTGAGGTCCCTTTCCTCCCCGTATTTGATTTGCCTTAGACCAGGGCAGAATAAATGTCATGGGCCAAGGAGCCCCAAAGCTAACTCTGAACGAATGTCTAAGGATAGCAAAGGCTGTAACTTTTCAAACCACCTTGTCTCCCTTTGCCCTTCTGAACCGGCTTTGGGAATAAACTTTAAACTTCGACGAATGAGCAAAGCAAATTTGGCATCTGTTAGTTATTAGAAAGGTGCTGGCTACAAATATACTCCCTGTACTTCATTTTGCTTAATCCCTTCCTTACACACACGCTTATGCTGCATTTGAGGGCTGTGAAGTAGGACTTGCTGGATCTCAGGTCTTCAAACAATGGCCATGCTGTAAATGAGGTGTGTGTGCATACATGGGTGTTCTGAAAAGCAGAAATCCAAAAACTCACTTGGCTGCAGTTGTGCTGTGTTAACTTACTTAGAGAAGAATTTCTATGATTTGCTCCAAAAACAGCACAGAGCAAGTTTCTGAAGCCCAAAAAGGAATCTTTTAATAGATGCTGCAAATTTAACCATTTGGGTAGAGCCTCAGCGAGGGTATTGCTATCGCCTTGGCCATAAGGGCTGAGTTTGGGGGTTACTTCGCACCATCAACTGTGGCCTAATCCATATTGGGATCCCACATATCTGGGAAGAGACCACCTGTGCACATCTGTTGACAGCAGGGTTTTTTTTGTAGCAAGAAATCAGTGGCATTTGATAAGAAAGCTTTATGTAAGCTTGTACTGTACAGCAGGGCTTTTTCTGTAATAAGAGCCCTGTAAGCTCTTGAAGGCCAAGCACAGAAGAATGGATGCTTTTGAGCTGTGGTGCCGGAGAAGAATCTTGAGAGTCCCTTGGACTGCAAGAAGATCAAATCAGTCAGTCCTAAGGGAAATCAACCCCGACTGTTCCCTGGAAGGACAGATGCTGAAGCTCAAACACTTTGGCCACCAAATGAGAAGGGAAGCACTCACTGGAGAAGATCCTGATGCTGGCAAAGACAGAAGGCAAAAGAAGGGGACGACAAAAGATGAGATGGCTGGACACCGTTACTGATGTAACTAACACAAATTTGAGCAGACTTCAGAGGATGGTGGAAGACAGGAGGGCTTGGCGTGATTTGGTCCATGGGGTCGCAAAGAATCAGACTCAACTGTGCAACTGAACAACAACAACAAGCTCTTGGAGGATTGGCTACATCAGGGGTGTGTGGCCTAATATGCAAAGGAGCTCCTTCTACAAAAAAAAGCCCTGGTTGACAGTTCACATGTCTGCCACATGGACTTAGCTATGTATGAACCTTGCTGCTGAGTACCATACAAGGGATCTGTTTCTTGTTGCTTCAACCGATTTGCTGCACTTTGAGTCCAAATTAGAGTGGGTTTCGTTGCAGCATTCACATGATGTAGCTCTCTTTTCTTCCACATTTTCCTCTCCCCCGCCCCCCACCTTGTTGTGGTCTCTCCCAAACCTGGTTTGCTACAACCTTTTAGGAACAATCTCAGCCAAAATGCCTGCGCATGCCATGTTAATGGAAAGATACAGATTTCTGTAAGTCTGGACCACATCTGGACTATTTCCTTTGTTGCCCCTGATGCTATTTCCCTTCAACACGGGAAAGCTTTTTTTAAGGGGGGAGGGTTCGTTAGAAAAAAATCCCTGACGTATTGCTGTAGTTTCATAATATTATAACAACTTAGAAATACCAAGAGTGTAAATAATATTGCTCATTTATAATTTAGGTTGCTTTATCTTAGTAAATCTGTCAAGCCGTGTGATTCTCTTAGTTTGTGTAATATTGCACATTTACTGTCTGCTACTGTTTTAATTCATGACTATCTAGAATTAGTTCCGTTCCGTTACAGTTAACTCCTAGTGTAGCCTTCTTGATTTTCCAACTCATAAATGGAACCTTTAGTTTTGTAAAGTGATTTTGTAGAAATCAACAAGCTGATCTTTTCCTGTAGTTTCAGGGACTTCTCAGTTTTAAATTGTATAATCTAATTTCACACTCTAGTTCCTCCAGTTTGTCCTTTATCTTATTAATTTCATTATCTCTACTCGTAACATTTGTCCATGAATTCCTTGAAACAGAATTCATTAACATTCAGTGTTTTCCCAGCTTCTCTGCTTTCTTATCAAATGCCACTAATTTCTGGCCTATTTTCTTCCTCATCCCCCCCCCCCCCCGAAATCATGTTCTTGTGCTACATCATCTATCTTTTAATATCCATATTCTAAAAGTTTCTTTCTTCCTCGCTTAATGTGTTTTTTTACAGCCTCTCTTTAAGTGATCACTTTTTTTTAATTTAATACCCTGGAAAGGATATGTTGTCTTCTTCCAGCTCTCTTTTGGAGTTGCATGTTTAGCTATTATATGTATCTGAAGACTTCGACATGGGACTTCACCCATTCATTGCTGATTTCAGAAAGCTACCTTAATAGTCAAATAATATGTGCAGCATGTAACATCAAAATTACGTTACAGAATGTAACATCAAAGTTAGATTCTCTGTCATGTTATATATCAGGAACATATATGAAACCCGTTAAAACAATAGAATCATATTCTGACCCAATGGAGTTTTTCTCAGTAATAATATAGTAATAGCAGTTGATATTGCTTTTATTCCAAATAAAAATTCTCTCCACTGAAAGGCATTGGTGAGAGCCAGTGATGCTTCTAATCTTGCTGAACTTTGCAGTTCTTCTTGCTACGTATATTACAGTTCTTCTCTATAATGAATCATAATAGCAGCCAAGTTGGTTCCAATAACTGTTCAATTCTACTAAAAATTGTAATAATAATTCACCACTATTACTGACACCAACATGAAATCTTCATTTGCCTCCCAATATTAAATAGTACCACTAATTGGTACGTCATAGAGTCCACCATTCAAAGCAGCCATTTTCTCCAAGGGAGCTGATCTCTGCCAGTTGGAGATCAGTCGTAAAAGTGGGAGATCTCCAGGCCCACCTGGAGGCTGGCAACCCTACCTTTGCTCTGTGCCAGAAAGACAGGAGATGGCCAAATTTCTAAAGTTGCAGAATGCTTTCCTCTGACACTAATCACTTCTACTCATTCAGCAGCTGTGTCTTTCTGTGAGCTGAAGAACACCAATCTCCAGAGAACACACTCCATGGTGGAAGATAGCTCCCAAAATGGGTGGGGCACAGTGCCAAAGGAAGCCAGGTTTAAGATCCACACCTTAAGGCTGAGTTAGACGCAACTGTGCAGTCTTCTATACACAACAGGCCTGCCACCAGACCCCTCTTAAGCGGCAGAATGGTGGTGATTGGAAGTGCTGCATTGGGTGGAGGAGCCAAAGTTGAACCCCTACACAACCAAGCTTCTCTGTTTTTTCCGTAGGCCGGAGACATGGGAAAAGTTTGTGTTGGGGAAATGGAAAGCACAGACGGGTTAATCACCTCTTATGAGTGCTCCTTACCCGCAAATCTTCCCCCTTTGCAAGCAACACAGGAATTGGGATCCTATATTGACTAAATCAAGACCAAAATTAGGCTTGGGTGCCCTAAAGGGAACAGGAATGGGATTGCTCCCTCCCACAGCACTCCTGTCCCCTCCGTTTATTGCAAGGTGCTGTAATATTCCATAACTACTCCTGTCTTAACAGCTACCACAAGCATAACCTTAAGAGAAAAATCCAGGGTTTTATATTGTTTTAACATCTGATATGGCACTTATTAACTGGTGGGCAAACATAACTATCGTTCCGTTCCTTCTTTGCATACTGGAATCAGTTTCAGATGTGAATCTGCCATTTGGTAACCTGAGAAATGAAATCTAGTAATGAGTTTTTGAAGTTGCCTCCAAACTGGGATGTATCTTTTTTATCCGAGGGACAGCAGTAAGAATGCTCCTTACTCGCTTGCTTCTCAAACAGACTCTGTGTTTGACTTGATTTATGAAGGACAATTTTTACGCCTAACAAAAACAAAACAGTAGGAAGAAATTTGTAACTGGCCAAGAGATACAGAAACAGTTCCTAAATAAACATACCTGGAGAGTTTAGATGGAAATACTCTGTAGCAGCCAAATGGGAAAAGCTTGGATGTTTGAAAGCAAATTATAAATTCTGAAAAGAAATTCACTTGGAAGCATTTTTTCTAAACTTTGAAGAATCAAGAGGACTGCAGTCCATAGATCTGCAAGTGCAACAGAGAGCTACTCATAGGCTCCTAAAAGGGAAATAGGGGAAAGCCAGATCCTCCCCTTCCTGTGCTGTATCACAGTTTAATGGCTTTTGAAAGCTTCTGAGTCCGCCAATCACCTGTTGGGAGAAGGGTGGTCAATTTCACCTGAGAAGGGTGGGGCTTGGGAAGGAAGGGAGCTCAGCAAGGAGATGATGCCATAGAGTCCAAACACTGTCTGTTTCTCCAAGGGAAGTGATCTTTGCAGTCTGGCAATCAGCTCTAATTCCAGGAGAACTCCACGTCTCATCTATAGGTTGGCAACCTTGGTTAGATATGATAGAAACAAAGATGGGGCTTCCTTCCTCTCTTCCCACTTAAAGCAGTTGAGTTGTCAAACTTTCTGACAGTGCTGGTGGACTCTTGAGGGGAAAAAAGAAGGAGGAAGGATGTGTTGGAAAAGAAGGCCTAGACACTGTCTCAAACCTCAGCTTCCAAGGGGGAGGGGGGTTGCAAACAAGCAAATGAGATAGACAGGCAAAGGGTGGGCTTTCTTCCTGTTTACCCTCCTGTCTCTGTCCCTTTGATGTAGACTGATAAATCACTGGGAAACAACCTCCTTCCTTCTGTTCTTCCCTCTCACATTTTCTTCTCTCTCACACACAGCAAAAAAGGAGCATGCTGCTCTCTTTTTTGCCACAATGGAAGTTAAATGCTTCTCTGGACCCATCCAAGGTAGTTTAGATTATTTCTGTCTCTATTACTTAAGCTTAACAATCTGGAGCGTAGGTTCTAAATAATTTTTTTGAGCAGGAACACACAGGAAAGCATTTCTGGCTGGCTTAGTGTCAGGGGATGTGGCCTAATATGCAAATGAGTTCCTGCTGGGCTTTTTCTATAAAAAAGCCCTGTGTGAAACAATGGTGATGTCAGAGAGTGTGGTTTAATATGCAAATGAGCTCCTGCTGGGCTTTTTCTACAAAAAAAGCCCTGGAAAGAATAATTATTGATCTTGAAACTGAAAAGTGGCTCCGTGTAACTTTGTAACTCTGCTGGCACAAGTCTGATAAATCACTGGGAAACAACCTCCTTCCTTCTGTTCTTCCCTCTCACATTTTCTTCTCTCTCACACACAGCAAAAAAGGAGCATGCTGCTCTCTTTTTTGCCACAATGGAAGTTGAATGCTTCTCTGGACCCATGCTTCTCTGGCACAAAGGGCTTCTACTGCATGTAGCCAAGGTGTACTGTTCTAAGTTTGAGACGGGATACTGGACTAACTATACCAGTGACTCCCAACAGGATGCACACCCAGAGTAGGGTACGGGGGGAAGGGTTTCCCTGACTAACGGGCAGTCAGTCTTGCCAGGATATTCAAGATCAAACTAGACCAGACACACAGTTCTGAAAATTGCAGTTGTGGATTGTTCCACACAGTATCATATCATGTACCCATGTCTTAATGTCACTGCATTTTCACATTTTCCACTCTTCAGCAACAGTGGCTAATGGCTACCATTTTTCATTGACAGTCATGCATTCATCAGAACATCTTCTTTGGGCCACACACTGAATCAAAGTGCTCTATGTGCAGTGCACCACAGCCAGCAATTACAGTTGATGTGGAAAAATAAGCCTCACTGAAACAGACAGGGCTGGCTCTGTCACTAGGCAAATTAGGCAATTGCCCAGGGCGCCAGCCTTCTGGGGGCACCGAATTGTGTGCCCCTCATGTGACTTGGTGACATTATCAGTGCATGGAGGGGGGGCTGCCTTGCCTAGGGTGCCAGACAATCTAGGGTTGACCCTGGAAATACAGAATATATAATAATAAATTTTTTTTATTTATATCCCGCCCTCCCCGCCGAGGCAGGCTCAGGGCGGCTCACAAGACATGGTGCATACCATGATTACAATAAAATACAGTTAATACAATTACATTACAAATTCATAAATTAAGTTAAGTAAATAAATATAAAGTCATACGATTCTGAATTACCAGTTTGGATAGGGAACTAACTTCTTCTTGTAGCAAACATAAACTGGCAGTGGTGGCATTGAAAGCTATTTCCATTCTTCTGACATGTTTGTCTTTCTCTAATTCAGAAACTCCAGACCAGGGGAATAGTGTACAGACTACCTGGTGTAACCCTGTGTTTCTACCTTCTGTGATAGGTTTGGGATGAGGAGGAGGGCCTCCTGCTGGAATCTAGCCAAGGGGCCCAAATTTTGAACATGATTCAAACTGTATGGGGATTTTCCATAGTGCACATTAGGGGCCAGATATACTGTATTACAACTCCCTGACCATCTCCTCAGCAGAGCCTTATACACACTGTGACCACAGAGGAAACCGGCTAAAGCTATTTCTGTGTTTTCATTGTAGTTGTTACAAGCTTGTGTCTACAAGTGGATTGCTCGTGTTGTGTGGTGATGGTAACATTTTGCAATATATATTGGCTCAAAAACTTGAGATTGGGGGGGAGGGGAGGGAAGGACATACTTCAAAATGGATTATGGAAGATGAAATCCAAATGTTTAATTTGTCAAAAGAGCTACATTTTAGTAATGTGTGTTGTGTGGTGATGGTAACATTTTGCAATATATATTGGCTCAAAAACTTGAGATTGGGGGGGAGGGGAGGGAAGGACATACTTCAAAATGGATTATGGAAGATGAAATCCAAATGTTTAATTTGTCAAAAGAGCTACATTTTAGTAATGTATGTGGAAGTTCATTTTCATTCTAAATGTGGCTGTTGTAATATTTTTTAAAAGTCTTTCCCTTTCACCATCAGTTCAGTGGCTCAACTCATAAGAGTGCTGAAGTGTTTCCGTGAATGACAGTTTGCAATATTATCATGTAATAAGTTCCAACTTATGAGGCATTCTGATGGTGTGAGGAGCGAATTTCATCTTTTGAAATTAACACTTAGCTATGCATACTTCAAAGAAAACCAGATAATGTGTTGCCTAGGAGATCCATGAAAAGCATTAACAAATATTAAGAGCTGATGTAACTATACCTAATAAGAATTTGAACTGCGCACCAACCTTTACCCGGACTATGAACCCAACTAGAAAACCTCAATACTTCCCGCTCCCCTCCACAATGTGTAATATAAGGAGAAGAATAATGACTTAATATATGAAGTCATCATTATAAAGACTGCAACATTCATAGACCCAATGTGATATAGTGAACAGAGCTGTGGACTTGGACCTTGGGAGACCCTGGCTGGAAGCTCCACTACTACAGTGCAAGTTCATTGGGTGCCTTCAGGGGTGGAATTCTAGCAGGAGCTCCTTTGCATATTAGGTCACACCACCCTGATGTAGCCAATCCTCCAAGAGCTTACAAAAAAGAGCTTTGTGAGCTCTTGGAGGATTGGCTAAATCAGGGGTGTATGGCCTAATATGCAAAGGAGATCCTGCTAGAATTCCACCCCTGGGTGCCTTGGACCTGTCACGGTCTCTCAGACTGGCCTGTCTCACTGGCCTTTTGTTCTTGGACAATGAAGGAGGGGAGAATGATATTCTAAACCACTTTGAGTACCAACTGGGGAGAAAAGTGGGATATAAAGTAAATGCATGCATGTATTCAGAAAGGTCTTCGAGCTTTGAAAATATGATGTAAATGTGTGTACATAGCTGCTGCCGCTGCTTCTTCTCCCCCTGAAGTCACAGCCAACTTACAGTGACCCTGTAGGCCTCTTAAGGGATGGCTGTGCTGTGTTTGCCTGGAACTTCATGCTCCTCTCTGACTTTGGAACCACCACCATGCTATGTAGTGAACTTACCAGTCCAATATAGAGGAGATGGTTGCTACTTCTTATTCAGCATAAAGAGCAATAGATTCCTTTCATGCACCTTTCTTTTATTTAGGGCCTGCCTGGGAAAGACGGACCCACAGGATCTCAAGGAGCCCCAGGACCTGCAGTAAGAACTGGCAAAATATTTCGACAGTACGATTACATTTGAGCTAGTGTGGGTTAAATAGCCTGGGAAGGCATTATCTCATTTACATCGATCAGCTAGGTAACCCAGTAATCAAAACATGCATCTGCTTTTGATGTGGTTGTCACCACAGGGGGAAACTGCCATGAATTAACTGTGTTTGGTGGTGCAACCAGGAACTACTAATATATGTGTCCGTATTGAAGGTTGTAGCATAACACTTCCTCAAGAACCATCAGCGTCTGAATGGGGGTGAGGAGGTGGCTGGACGGGATATCAGACAGACATTGGGTGCATTTTCAGTACTTGTGATTGTGTCAGAAAATGAAATCTTAAGGTGGTGCTTATTCAGGGTGACCACTGGCTGTCCTGGTCAATATTTATCATGGTACAAAAAGTGGAAGGCAGCGGGAAAAGAGGACCCAACATGAGATGGGTTGACTCAGTTAAGGAAACCACAGCCTTATAACACATCTTAAAGACTAACACAATAACGTACAAAGTGATTGCGCAGGAATGTCAAGCTGTATTTTAAAATTCAATTTCTCAGGTGTGGTGTCACGAATTATTTATTTATTTATTTATATTTATAATTTCAATTTGTGAATTACTGGATAATATATTCATCCAGTAATTTCTGGATGACTGGATAATATATATTGGAAATCTTTCATTTGGCATTAGTGAATTGAAGTTTGCTCTTGTTCTTTCCGTTGCAGGGGATACCTGGCGCTCCAGGTGTGCCAGGAGTGATGGGGAATGCTGGAAAGCAAGGAGATGTTGGTCCTCCTGTAAGTAGCAGAAAAAAACACACGCTTCCTTTCTGAGTAGTGCATCACAAGTCCTGTCTTCTTCATGTGATTGTGATCAATTTGCAGCCCCTTGTGCTGTGGGATATTTTGTGTATATGTTCAGTGGGGCAGGCCGCTGCAAATTAAGAGAAACTGAAGTGGCCAACAAGGGTGTGGTTTGACTCACCATATGCCATAACTCCTGCTGTTTGTACAACTCCTCCCAAGTCAGTCATCATCTCAGACATTCTATGCAAATCCCTTCTTTGTCAGTTTGCCAATATAATATGAAATAATTGCACAGTTCGTGAACTGTGATTAGCTTGGTCATGAAGAACGCGCCATCTTTGAAAGGATGTGCTTCACCAGTACTCACATTGCAGTTTTCTATGATACTTAACTAGTTTACATTCATATTTGATTTGTGCAAGGGTGTGAAGTTGTTGATTTTACAACTGCTTACACATAATACCCATCTCTGTTGTACAAAAGGATCTTCTTCTCTCTTCAGTTTGGTTGACGGCCAGTGGCTTGGATCCAGTGGTGGCCAAGCAGAAACATAAACAGACTTAGCGCATTTCATGTCTGACAAAGGGAGCTTTGCCTCTTAAAACCTTATACCCTGAAAATGTTGTTGGTTTCATTGGTGCTACTACACTTCATTCAACTTCACTTCATTCAACTGTTCTATCACAGACCAACAGGGCTACCCTTTGTAACTGGACTTAACACAGTCCCACTTGTGCAAGATCTTGTACAGTACCTAACACATTCCTTCCAACATATTATAATGCCCAGAAACTGATTGCACAAGATCTCATCCATACTTACCTGGCAGGGGAGACACCTTGATCATGAAGAAGTTTTTCCTAGGGTGAGGCTCATCAATTGCACTCTGGGTGTGCTGACTCCCGCGATTTCCCCAAAGGTGGGAAACTTGAGTGCAAGATCTCATCCAAGCAGAACTGCAAGTGTGGCTATAATAAGTCTGACTTAGCGCAACAAGGATCTGTAGTGGTCCTTTTCTTGTATTTCCTCTTGCACAAGAGCTCTAGCACAAATCGAAATCCAACTCGATATCCAAATAGATCAAGATGGGTAGCCATGTTAAGTCAGTCTGTAGCAGCAGGAAAAAGCAAGAGTCCAGTAGAACCTTAAAGACTAACAACATTTGTGGCAGGGTTGGAGCTTTTGTGAGTCAAGCAGTGACTCATGAATGCTCATACCCTGCTACAAATGTTGTTAGTCTTTAAGGTACTACTGTTGCTCTTTTCTTCAATATCCAGATAATCAGATATTCTTCAGCTCACCACAGTTACTGCACCAGCCAGCCAGTGAACAGCTTTGCTGTGATTTTGCATATTTGGTGAGTTTCAGTCAGTTTCACTAAAGACTTAATTGCAGCTCCAACGTGGACCAAACCATGTGGTCTCCATGCTGCTGCGTATTCTAAAAAGCCAATGAAGCACCAAGGGGCCAAAAAAGACACACATATAAATTAAATTTTGGTCTTAATTTTCTTCACAGGGGCTTCCTGGACCAAAAGGCGAGAGAGGAGAACGTGTAAGTATCCTGTTGTAAATGCAGAACTGAGCAGGCTGTAGGAATATGAAAGGTCTCTGGGTGTATTTTCTAGCAATCAGATTTAGGCCATTTCCATCTGGGTTATTTGTTGTTCCCCATAGCATTGTGGTGCATTCATACACTTCTTGGGGTTTCTCCAGCTCTCCTTTTCCTGCTTTGCTGCAAAGTTTTGTGAGAGATCGCAGCAGAGTCTGGATGGCTGCTGTGTATGAGAAAGTTTGGATTTTTCAGTCCTACTCACATGGAAGATATGTTCCCTGCCCTGTACATATTAGTTTCTCCCCTACCAATCATCTGTGTACCAGGTTCTTTGAATTCCCAGGTTTTAAAAAAAAATAGTAGGTCTGTATCCGCTTTCATTGTGGAGATATAAGGGGAAAGGCATTTCTTATGAAAGAGGATAGAGACTTTTAAAAAAGAAAACTGGGAATTCAGAGAACCTGATACACTATGCTAATATAATTTTATATTGGTATAATGATATTAAATTATCATTTAAAAAAACCTGGGAAATTCCAGTAACCCAGGAGAGATAGTTAGCTAATTAGGAACATAAAATTAGGAGCTAAAATTATGATATTCTTGTTATACAGGGAGACCTTCAGTCCCAAGCAATGGTGCGGGCAGTAGCTCGTCAAGTGTGCGAACAGCTCATCCAGGGTGGGTACAAACATCTATACTTCTCATATGGTTGTATCTGTTCCCAGTCTTCCTTTATTTCTAAAATATAGGCTGATGCATCTGATAACCTATGAAGCTGAATGCCTGTACCACTGAATGCCCACTGGGTGCTTGTCAAAGCTTTTGGTAGGCAGCAAAAAGCTGCTTAGGGCTTTATGCCACTTTGCTGTACATCGCCCAGACTCCCCCAGCCCAGGCAAGGACAGGGTGATTAACAAATCAAGTAAACAATAATAAATAATAACTGGGTGACCTGTTGAGTTGCTTGTTCTTTGTGGATGAGTCAGTGGGATGCCTGTTGTTCCACCACATTTCACAAGCAGAAGTGGATCTTTGGGGGTGGTAGTTTAGTCATTGTTCCTCCTGCTGGGGAAAAGGGTTGCAAATTGCTGGAGAGGGAATGTGTGCACATGTGTCGCATGCAGAAGTTCCCCTGGCAATTTCTGATAGATTTGAAGGCTGCCAATGTTAGGGAAGGCCTTTCTTTGCCTGTGTCCTGGAGAGCCCACTGGCAGTCAGAGTTGGTGATCCTGGGCCATAGGGACCAATGCACTGACTTGGTATAAGGCAGTTTCCCATATATGTTCACCTGCTCCTGTTCTTGGTTTTGCCTGCCTTCCCCCAGGATCATTTGGGGGACTCCAGATCTGAAGCAAGTGGAGGTTGCAGGGCATTGCTTCCAGAGCCCCCCTCACCTTTCAGGGAGGTTAGGATTGACAGCTCCAGCTTGGGAAATTCCTGGGGCAGAGACTGCGGAGGGTGAGGTATAGGATGGGAGGGATGCCAGTGGAGTAAATGCCACAGCGTGCACCTCCCAAAGCAGCCACTTTTTCCAGGACAACTGATCCCTGTTGCCTGAGATCAGTTATAATCCCAGGAGATCTCCAGCCACCACTTGAAGGCTGACCACTTTAAGAGAGGTACATGTGCAGTACCTGCTACTGCTGCTTGTGAACCAAAAGATGTACGCCCAAAGAAGTGTCACTCAGGCTATATATAGGGGAGCTGGCAGGAAAGGCCAGGGCATCCACAACTTGGCTATGCCTGCCTCTATTCTGCCACTCAAGTAAAAGACATCACCGCTGTGAACATAGTTGCATTAGAATTCATGGCCTGTAAAATCTGCAATCTAATCGGTACAACTGAAAGTCATGCAATAAAAAGCTAACTGCTTTCACCGTTTGCACCACTGTTTGTCTGTGCATGAGCGTGTATGTATCATGTATTTATTTATTTAGCAGTTAGATACCCCAGTCTGGCCCCATCTCATCAGAGCTCAGAACCTCCACAGGGTCTCAGACACCATTAATGCTTGGATGCAGGGCTTTTTTTGAGCAGCAATGCACAGGAATGCAATCCCAGCTGGCTTGGTGTAATGAGTGTGGCCTAATATGCAAATGAATTCCTGAAGGGCTTTTCTACAAAAAAAAGCCCTGCTTGGATGGGAGACCACCCGGGTTTGCAAAGGAAGGCAATGGCAAATCACCTCTGCTTATCTCTTGCCTAGGAAATGGGGCCTCCATAAGTCAGTTGTGATGGCGCATTGTTATTTATTTATTTATGGAGGGCTTTTTTTGTAGCAGGAGCTCCTTTGCATATTAGGCCACACACCCCTGATGTAGCCAATCCTTCAAGAGCTTACAGGGCCTACTGTAAGCTCTTTGAGGATTGGCTGCATTGGGAGATGTAACCAAATATGCAAAGGAATTCCTGCTACAAAAAAGCCCTGTATTTATGTAAAGGTTTATGCTTTTTTCCCTCATACTGGGGACTGCTATTCCACCTTCTTAACAAAGAGTCCTAATGTACATCCTTCTAAAACTTGAAAGCCATCTGGAGATCAATTTTTTTAAAGGCAAGTAGAGTATTACCGTTAGAAGTTTTATTTTTTTTTATTAGAACATTTGTGTTGCTATGAGTCTCAGGAGATAAAGTGTGTGTTTGTGTTAAACAAATAAGCACACACTATGCCTGTAACCCCAAATGGGGGCTCAAAGCGGCTTCTTTTGATTGCTTGAAATGTAAATTGTGGATTTCCTTACCTTGCAGGACACCTAGCCAGATATAACTCCATCTTAAATCAGGTTCCAAGCCAATCTGTGTCAACTCGAACCATCCCCGGACCGCCTGGTGAACCTGGGAGGCAAGGGCCACCTGGACTACAAGGAGAATCGGGATCTCCAGGAAGGCCAGGATTTCCTGGCAGTTCTGGTCAGCCTGGAAGACCTGGTGAAAGAGGTACGCTGAATATATAGGGGACTGAAGCTGCAATTTGACTGTGGGTTAGTGAGGAAGCATGGCCGTGTCTGATGTAAAACAGGACAGATGAATGGAAGAAAACTTAATAACTTTTAGCTGCTGAAAGGCAGGTAAAACCAATGAAGTCAAGTGTTCTGTTTTGCTTTTGTTCATAATATGATATTCATCTGTAGGTAGCATCATGAAGAAAAGTTTTCCTTGTGAGAACTGTTTTCAGAAAGTGATTTTTTAATTAGTACTGTGGGGGGAAAAGGACTTTTAAAGCGCCCAGGTGGAAGGACAGCAGGGCATTTTTCTTCACTTCTCAAAAGACATGATTATTTGTTTCCTTATAGAACTTTAGTAAGGTTCAGTATTCTATATACAAAAGCAGAAGCCAAGCCACAGTGCTGTGATAATCTCAGAAAGCAGGAAGATAGTTATATATCATCTATCTATCTATCTATCTATCTATCTATCTATCTATCTATCTATCTATCTATCTATCTATCTATCTATCTATCTATCTATCTATCTATCTATCTATCTATCATCTGTCTGTCTGTCTGTCTATCTATCTATCTATCTATCTATCTATCTATCTATCTATCTATCTATCTATCATCTATCTATCTATCTGTCTATCTATCTATCTATCTATCTATCTATCTATCTATCTATCTATCTATCTATCTATCATCTATCTATCTATCTATCTATCATCTATCTATCTATCTATCTATCTATCTATCTATCTATCTATCTATCTATCTAATTAAACCCAATAAATAATTATTGAATTATTTATTTATAAGAATTAGTGAACAATGGAGTTTTGTAGGACTGTGTGTGGTGGTGGCTTTTGACAATTTTGTCATCATTATAATGAGCATCAAATCAAATAAATCAAATTTAAATCAAATTAATAATGATAGAGGTGGAGAGCTTATCTGACATACAGAATGAATAACACTGTAGTGCTACAGGGCCAGAAGAAAGGGGGTGATAGCCTGGGAAGAGGCTCCCCTTCTTCCTTTCTCCTTGCCAACAGAAAGGTGGAGGTGAAGTGCCCCTTTGAAGGCACTGCACCCCTTTCAGTATGTCCTTCTTTCTGCTCCCCACAGCTTTTTGTGGGATGCAGAAAGCTGCAGGAAGCTAAAAGCTAGAGGGAGCTAAAAGCAGGGTTTAAACAGCACTGAGCCATTTAAACCAAACAGCTGAGCAATAGGGAGCTCCCACCCACTCAGCTGTTTCTCCTGAAGAGCAGAACCCCCTGCTTTCTGCTCTTCACAAACTGTCACAAGCCACCACGAATTGCACCAAAATTCATGGTAATTCGTCCCAGTTCTTCGATTCATGAACTCTGGTTCACGAACCCCCAAAAGGCCAAAATTCAGGATAAACTTTGGTTCATCAGCTAGTTTGTGTCCATCCCTATATTAGATATTTGAGTCAAAGTCTGCTGCTGTTACTGTTTTGTTTTTTTCCCTCCCATAAACATCTTGAAGGAATCTATTGTCAGCAACCACAGACCGTTTAAATCCAACAGTAAATGCACTTAATTTAGTCTCTTTGAACATAATGGGAGTTGGATGGTTTTAAGTGTACATATGTCGATATGCACAGTCCTAGGGCTGCATGCCCCTCCAATCTGGGAAATGCATTTTGGAATGGCTTTGGGTCTATTATAACAGTCACACCTCTTTTGGGCACATCAGACGGCTCAGTTGGTAGCCCCGAGAATTAATATGAAGTTGTTGGTTTTGACAGGAAACCTTTCAGCGACCTTGGAGCCCGGAGTTCCCCTCCTTCCTGAGGCCATAATTCTAATTACTTTTAGTGTAAGAGGAGACAAGATTTAGGAGGCTGAGCTTGTCGGCCTAGGGGTTTCTATGGCAAAGCTGAACAAAGAATGGCGTTGTTCAGTGGGATAGGGAAGAATGGGGTTGGGGGAAATGGGAAGTTGGAAACAAGAGTGAGACTGATTCAGATAGGACGGAAGGGAAAAAAGGAGGATATAAAGCAGCCTGTGAAAAGCAAAAAATTATTTGAACGACTTAAAAGAACCATGTTGGACTTGCACAAATATTATGCAACTGTGTACAAAGGAACAAACAGTGCGTCTGATGATAGTAATAATGTAAGTAGAAAAACTGAGGCTTGGGAGAGAGGGCCAGAGAATCTGGGGAAATGACCGATAGTTTTGCAGTAAGAAAAGGAGGCATGGGATCTCATGTTCACTATTTCTGTGGTAAAACAGTTGCCAGAGCAAAAGGGATGTTTTGGCAGAATCAGCTTGGTTACTAATGTGGAACTGATGTCTATGGAAGCTTTCACCAGCATTCATTACCACACTTTCAAGTGTTATGACTTTGTTCCGTGCCAAATGCCGAGCTCCAACTGCATGACACTCTCTCAAAAAGTTGACTTTTGCTTGCTATCCATTTACATCAGATTGGGGGAAATAATACATTCAGGTCTGTTGTCGAGCGCTCTTGCTGAGATCTCATTCTTATCAGTGGGGGCTCGTGCATGAAAATGTACTCATTGGGCCAGAATAAAAAATGTACTGCTGGGGGCTGGAACAAAAATGTATCTAGTCCAGCATCCAGGCCCATAGCCATGGGGGGAGGGGGCCTTGTGTGGGCACTGCCCCCAACTTCCATTTAAAAGAAAAACCTTTATAAGATCCTAAGGACGGCAGGTCAAGATGGGTAGCCCCAGGGCACTTTTTTTTAGCAGAAATGCCCAGGAACGCAGTTCCGGCTGGCTTGGTATCAGGGGGTGTGGCTGAATATGTAAATGAATCCCTGCTGGGCTTTTTCTTTTAAAAAGCCCTGTGCAAAACAATGGCGATGTCAGTGGGTGTGACCTAATATGCAAATGAGTTCCTGCTAGGCTTTTTCTACAAAAAAACCTCCTGGGTAGCCCACTGTACTAGACTGTAGCAATAGAAATGAACAGCATCTTAGACAAAATGTGGGGGCAGGGTAGGAACTTTTGTGAGTCACTTCTCACTTCTTCAGATGCGGCTGTCCTGCCACAAATTTTGCTACTTGGACTCTTGTTCTTTTCTACGGCTAAGGACAGGCAGGTAGTGAGAGAACATATACCGTGGGTCAACTCGCTTTAGAGAATAAAACTTTTAAGACCAACAACGACTGGACTCAAACTTTGTTCTACTGCTTCTGACCAACATGGTTGCCCACCTGGATCTAGCTTTAGAGTTGTCAGCCCTTTTGAGCCATGGGATATTGCAGCAAGGAGTGGTGACCCGGCCATGTTTCTGTCGATTTGATTCCAAGAGACGAGTAAAACAGATCCATCTTACTCTATTAAAGCAATCAGTACACAAGGGTTAAAACAGGCATTATGAAATATACCGGTTTAACTTTCATGGCTTCCCTGCCAAAAAAATCCTGGGAGTTGTAATTTGTTGAGCTTGATGACAATTTTGTGTTAAGGATCTTTGGCTCCACTCACACAGAAGTAAAGATCTTATTGTTCCTTGAGAAAAGAGGGTAACCATTAAACTAGTTTAGAAATCTCCGCTGTCAGCATTCCCAAATGATCTCTGGTAACCTGAGGAATAAATGGTGGTAGGGATGCCAACCGCCAGGTGGAGCCTGGAGTTCTCCCAAAATTATATCTACAGACCTCAGTCATCATTCCCCTGGAGCAAATGGCAGACTCCATGGCATCATATCCTGACCGAGCTCTCTCCCCAAACTCTGATGTTGCCAGGCGCTGCCCCCAGATCTCCAGGAATATCCCAAGGCAGAATTGGCAACCCCAAATGGAGGGCTGCTGTGCAAGTTGTTCAGGTTTCTCTATCCCACTGATTGTCAACTGTTGCCTAGGGTTGCCAGCTCTGGGTAGGGAAATTCCTGGCGATTTGGGGGTGGAGCCGGGAAAGACGTGGCTTGGGGAGGAGAGAGACCCCAGTAGGATACAATGCTGTAGAATCCACCCTCCAAAACAGCCATTTTATCCAAGCGATGTCCCTGTGAAAATCAGTCGTAATCCCTGGAGTTTGGGAGCTATACTTATGACCAGGGGTGGAATTGTAGCAGGAGCTCCTTTGCATATTAAGCCACACACCCCTGATGTAGCCTACAAAACTCTTTTTTGTAAGCTCTTGGAGGATTGGCCGCCCTGAGCCACTTAGTGGGAAGGGCGGGATATAAATTACAAATAAATAATAAATAAATAAATAAATACATCAGGGGTATGTGGCCTAATATGCAAAGGAGCTCCTGCTAGAATTCCACCCTTGCTTATGACCCACCACATACCTCACCTGCTTTGTAGTGGAACTACAGTCATGTTTTGGAGAGAGGAAAAGTGATGGAACAAGAAGGACTTTTTTTTAAAAAGGAGGGATGGCTTGGTAAAGAAGGAATAAAATGAATTATGTATCTGAAGAAGTGTGCTTTCACACAAAGGTTATACCCAGAATTAAACTTTTTTAGTCTTAAAGGAATCAAACTTTGTTCTATTGCTTCAGATCAACATGGCTGCCCACCTAAATCTAGAGTTAAACATCATTTATGATCAAAATTAAGCGGACCACAAGTTGCAATTGAAGGCCTAGGGTTGCCATGGTCCTCTTGTTGCTCCAGTGGGGGGGGGGATTTGGGGAGCATTCCCGGAGTGGGCAGGGACATCACACAATCCACTGATGGCACTTGGAAGTGATGTCATCATGTTGGTGATACCAGGGGTGACCCTCTGGTTTTGGGGTGAGACTCTATGGTCAGTTTGCCCTCAAAACAGAGTTTTGTCCAAAAACCAGAACATACTCCCTGTTTACGGATTCCCCCACTGGCCAAGGGGTCTGTGGTGAGGAGAAACCCCCGAACCATGGGAATCCCTCATTTGGACTTGGGGTGGCAAGCCTACCTAGGTCTGAGAATTGTGAAGGCCAATGGCCATTACTTCAAGGCCCCCTTTTGGCCACATGCACAAACTACAAGGAAGATGCTACTCTGTGGTGGAAGCCTATATATATGTAAATATCAGGACCACACTCATTTCCCACTCCTGGGAAGAAAAAATACCAGTCCTGTGATAACTTTCCTGCCTATGAAAAGGCAATGTTCATATTCAAGCAGCAGCAGAAGCAGCATGGCAGGAATATAGCCCAGGAAAATAGGGTTACTATATTTTGAAAAGCAATAAAGAGGACATACTTCTCATCTGACTATTTCAAACAAGTGATCACTGTGACAAATCTCATTTTAAATAGTACTATTATTTAAGCTGTGATAACTGCTACTAACTAGGAATATTCCTAGCCTTCCAACCCCAAAAGAGTACATTTTCACCAGCTTTTTGAAAAGAGGACAGACACACCAAAAAAAGAGGATACTGATGGTTGCTCTACCATGAAATTGGCTGCTCTGTGACTGGGGGGGGGGGGGGCGGTGTCTGCATCAAGGGTGCCTGTCCAAGAGGGAGAGGGCAAGCAGCAAGCACAAATTATTGACCTGTTGGCCTCCAGTTTTCCTGTGAGATTCTCTTCGTGCTGCAACTGTGATATTATCTCACTAAATCGCCTGCCCAAAATCTAATTAGGACTTTTTAAAGATCTGGAAACAATCGTTCTCTGGGGAAAATGAACTGTAATTAAAGATGAAATAACTTGGGAAATTTTCTCTTGACTAAATATCTATGGTTGTTTAGAGCAGTCATTTAGCCTGCGATGCAGTAAATCAAAAAGGAGCAACAGAAAATTTGTGAGATTATTATTGGTAATCCTAATTGAGATTTTAAATGGTGGTCTTTTAGAGTGTCTCTTCATAATCAAGGTTTTATTTACATTGTAAGCCACCTGAAATTTTTGCAAGGTAGAAAAGTGGCTAACGGATGCTTTAAATAAATGTCTTCAATTGTAGTTGGTGTTGAGCTGTGAGGCTTTATCTGCTTTTACTGTGTTTGGCCAAGTATAGCCTACATCAAGGTTGGCCAAACTGTGACTTGGGAGCCACATGTAGCTCTTTCACACATATTGTGTAGCTCCCAAAGCCTCCACCACCCACCGCCCTGTCAGCTGGCTTGGAGAAGGCATTTGTCTCTTTAAATTACTTCTCCAAGCCATGTCCAGCTGGTAGCTTGGAGAATGCATTAAAATTAAAGTTGCTTTCTTTCCACCTCTCTCTCCCCATCTATTTTCCTTCCTTCTTTCCTCTGACATTCATGTCTTGGCTCTCAAACATCTGACAGTGATTCTATGTGGCTCTTATGTTAAGCAAGTTTGGTCACCCCGGCCTACATCTGTGCAAACAGATGTACAGCTTTTTAATTTCTTTGGCACTTGTGCCCCTAAAAGTTGACTTTCCCTTGGATTTAAAACTTACCCCTCAGTTAACAGTGGTGTGTTCCCCTGACAAAAGAACCTCTTTAATAGCACACTGAGCCTCAGGTAAGGTTGCCAACTGGCCAGGAAAAAGAAAACATCTGGTCCCTTTTACAGAAGTTGCATATGCAGAAATCTGCAGCTTTTCCTAGCCTGGAACTTAAAAAAATCGTCTGATCATTGCTGCAGATCAAACTCAGTTTGATCTGCAGCAATGATCAGGCACAGCTAAAGGGACTAGTTTAAAAAGTTGGCAGCCTTATAAACGAGTCTGGAGAAATCTCCCAAGCGATTTCTCTATGTATGTGATAGGGCCTCTGTTTCCATATGTAAAGAGCAAGCGCCTAACGGCAGCAGACCCCTTTTCTGCAGTTCCCTTGAGGATGCATTTTGCGAGTCTTGACTCACAGGGGAGAGGTCGGGCTTCAGTGATAGCATCAGTCCAAAAAGACTGGGATACCAGCCTAAGAGCATGGCCTCGCAGGCTGGATTTCTCTTTGCTGCTCTATTCATCTTGTGCCAAATCACCTGACTGGCTCTGCTCTCTTAAACGGCGCTAGAAAATATGCAGCTTTATTCTTCACGGGGATCCAGGCTGGGATGCCCTGAGGTCTGCAGACGTTGATTTGAGTTTCCAGCCAGCTCTCAATTTCAACAGTTAACAACTTCATGTACATTTTGGGCTTCCTGGAATTGTGCTTGGGGCTTGCCATCCCTGCAGACCCTCTTCTGCAAAGCCTGTGCATTAGACCCTCTTCTGAATTGTCTGTGCATTAGACGCTAGAACTCTATTTCATCCTGTTCGCTCATCCTGTTTATTCTAATGTGCAGCTGGGCACGTTTGGTGCAGTAAGAAAAAAAGAATTATGCCATGGAATTTTTTTGTGTAATCGGGCAGGTGTAGGGCTTAATAAGGATCCTGACCATGTATATAGGGCAGCAAATGTTCCTTCCCTCCTGGTCCTCCAAGAATCTTTAAACCACAGTGTGGTGAGCTGTGCATGCCCAATACGACTTCCCAGATTTCCTTGGAATGCAAAAGTTTGGAAAGCTTGAATGGGCGCTTGAAGTTCTCTCCTTTCTGGGGAGGTTTTTAAGGGAAGATTGCACAGGTGCCAATTGTTGATGCTCTAGGACTAACGCTCATTGTTCTGAATCATATTATTGTTCAGGGTTTTGGTATAGCCAGCTCATAGCTGGCAAGGAACAGGCTGTAATGGGTTGCCAGTTGCACTCCCCCTGAGGCATCAGAATCTGTTTTTGCACATGCTGAATCCAGAGGAATATGCAAAAGAAGAATTAGGTTATAGCTTAGTATTTGGAGATGGATAGGCACAGGTGTGAATTGTACACTACTACCTGTGTGCTTACTTCTGCACCTCGTGATGTTTACCCTGCATGTTTGCAAATAACTATCTCAGTGGGATATCGTGGTGGTGAACAGAGAAGCTGTTGTGAAGAGCTTTGCACAAGGAAAGTGATCGAGGGTGGCAGAGACTAAATGCTCTGATAAGTAGGACTGCGCACTTTAATTTGGCTTAATAGGTTTGTTAAAGCAATAAGGCTTTGATTGCTTCATTGGCTGTGGCTGTTTTTAGTTGATGAGACTGACAGCAGAGGGTCTGAGGAAATCTTGAGTTGCTGGTGGATTATTATTACCAGGGCTTTTTCTGAGCAGGAACGCAGTTCCGGCTAGCTTGGTGTCAGGGGTGTGGTCTAATATCCAAATGAGTTCCTGCTGGGCCTTTTCTACAAAAAACCCGGTGCAAAGCAATGGCGATGTCAGGGGGTGTGGCCTAATATACAAATGAGTACCTGCTGGACTTTTTCTACACCCCCTCCCTCGATTATTACTCTATTACTGTAAGAGAGAATACAAATGATGGCTTTTCCTTTAAAAAATGAATTGGTTGCTGGCTCTGCCTGCCTGCCTGTCTATCATCTATCTATTATCGTAGAAGTCCTGCAATTTTTCAAAAAGGTGCTGATGATAAGATTTTGGCCATATTCAAGTGCTTGTAAATGTAACCAATTAAGTAATTGATTAAAGAGCCGAAGAACCACCAATGACCAACTCTTTAATTAGCTATAGCAACAGCAACAACGAGGAGAACAGCATCAGCATCATCAAGCTAATGAATCCATTAGAAAGTGTGTGCAAAGGAAGACGCCAAGCACGGCACATAGGCCGAGAGTCCATAAAGAGCAGCTGCTATTCTCTGCACACTTAGGGTGCATTCACACTACATTAGATAATGCGTTTTGCAACTCAAATTTTGCTGTGTAAGAATAGCAAAAATCCAGTTTCAAAATGCATTTTCTAGCGTAGTGTGATTGCACCCCAAGTTTTTACGAATAGGCTAAACTGTTGATTTAGATGAGTCCGCAGATGGGGTGCCAAGTGAAAGGAAGTGAAATGACTAGCAGAGGAGGCCTGGAAAATTGTGAAGGGGAGGGAGGGCAAAAAGAGGGCAGTCATGAATCAGCTCAGAATTTTATGGCTTCAAATTAACAAAATGAACACAGCTGTTATTGCTGTTTCCAAACTTTACACATGGAAACTTCAGTGCCAGCGCTTTTGGAATAGCCTGAGACTTTGGCCTGCCTAGAATGGCTTCTGGGGATGGCTTGCCTGGTGGGCCCTTCAGGCAAAGCAGGTGAGCCTAAAGCAAGCCACAGTGATTCTTGCAATGCCTGCAGTGTGTTTGATTCTCTTCCCCCCTCCTAAGACTTCTCCTGCTACATCCCTTTATACTAAAAGTAGGTCCCTACTTTATGGCATGGCTGTATTTTTATTTCTTTATTTATAAGGAATGGGAAAGTCTCCTGGCTCCACTCCCGAACTCCCCAGATATTTCCTGAGCTGGACTTGGCAACCCTAGGCCAAAGCCTTCCCCTTACGTTGACTCCTAACATGTACACAATAAGCTGCCTTACACTGAATCAGACCCCAGCAGGCCTTGAATTCAGCAGGATCTCACAGGAGCACAGCTCCTGAACCTTTCTAACGGCCTCCCCCTCCTCCTCCCCCCCATCTACCTACCTTGTCCATTGAATAGTAGGTGCAGCTGTATAACAATCCCTGGATTAGGAGAGTGAGCAGCTAGCCAGCCACCAGGGGCTTTGCCACGCCCCCAGCAGTCCTCATTAACCCCTGGAGAAGCCCACGCCACCCTTTCTCCACTTCTTATGTGATTTTGGGTGGTTTGCTGGCCTTTTGACTGGGTGTGTGTGTGTGAACAAGGAGAGCCCCAGGTGAATGAGGCCTTCTTGGGTTGGCTGGATCTCTAGCCATCCCAAGCAGGCCTTGCTCGTCTGGGGCTCTCCTTTCTTGTGTAAGGTTACTTTTGGCAGGGGGGCATATGCTAATGAGCTATGCTAATGAGCTACACCATCTATTTTTCTACAGAATGACCCTTGAAACTTAGTATTGTCTACTCAGACCTTCAGCAGCTCTCCAAGGTCTCAGGCTGACATCTTTTACATCACCTACTGTCAGATCTTTTAAATGGAGATGCCAGGGATTGAATCTGGAACTTTCTGCAGGTCAAGCGGATGCTGTAACCACTGAGCCACAGCCCCTCCTCAGAGATTTTCTGCCTATTCTGGCAATTCTGCCTATTTCTCTGAACATGGAAGTTCCCTTCAGGCACCATGGCTAGTAGCCAGTGATAGACCTAATCCCTCTTTTTAATCATTTATGCTTGTGGCCATCACTACATCCTCTGACAGTGAAGTCTGAATTCTACTCATTGCATAAAGAAGTATTTAATTTTTTTTGGCCTGAATCTATCGCCCATCAGTTTCATTGGACAAACAGCTGGAGAGAAGGAATGATGGGAAGAAGGGTCCATGGACGCTGATGTTGCAGCTACTCGTAGAGGAAGGAAAAAGGGAGTGTACTGGATTCACATTTTTGCAAAATGTGCCTAATCAATCCTAAACAAAGTCATGCCCTTCTAAACCCACTGACTTTAGAAGGGTGTAACACCATTTAGGATTACACTGTAAAAGGATTAATTGGTATGTCTTAAATAACTTAAGTGGCTTTGGCAATCTGTGTCATTTTCTCTTTCAAGAGGCTTAGGGATTTCACCCTTCTCTGCATAGGATCTTTTTGCGGGCGGCCACTGAGGTGGGCTTTTCGTGACTTGGAAGAAATACATTTATCTGCACAAAGGGAGAGTATCTGAAATTGCTTACTGGTGGCAACTGCAGTTTAAAAGGGAGTTTTATATATATGTAGCAACTGACCTATTAAAAGAGAATCATTGGACCATCTGGCATTGTTTTCCTAGCAGTAACTTGCAGATCTCTGGCTGGTGGAAGAGAATGAAGGACAGAACAATCGCATTGCTTAGTAGGTTGATCTCTGCCTCGTCTCATTAATCTGTAACAGTGTGGATGGTTTAACAGTGATGAATATCTTGTTTTGGAAGAATACGGAAGAGGATTTTTAAAAAATATGAGCACCTGTTCACCAGGATTATAACCCAAAGGTTAGATATTTCTTAGAATCATGGGGTTTTTGAGTTGCTTTTTTAGCAGGGATGCATAGGAACGCATTTCCCAGCTGGCTTGCATCAGGGGGTGTGGCCTAATATGCAAATGAATCCCTGCTTGGCTTGTTAAAAACCATGTGAAATGATGGTGATGTCAGGGTGTGTGGCCTAATATACAAATGAGTTCCTGTTGGGCTTTTTCTACAAAAAAAGCCCTGCTTAGAATTCCAAATAACATGGATCTGAGTCTGCAAAACAGACCTTATGTTCTTGGGCAACTTGATACATGAACCTCAGCATATACTTTAAAATGTTGTGTGTAATTGTGAGAAAGGTGTATATACTACGGTATTGGAAGGGGGAAAAAAATCACCTCACTTAAGGAATGGGTACACTGATCGTTGGACTGTGAAATAACATATTGCATGCACATGTGTAAAGCAAAGAAGACAGTGAACTTTTCCTATCTACATTGGCGCGCTGCAAAAAGAAAATTCGTGATTGATCTGAATGATAGAAATGTTTCTTGTATGTCGTAGCTATCACTATTAAACATGTGATTCAAACATGCATCACAAAATTGTCAAGAGACAGGGATTAGCTACACTTGTTAAGCGTGCTACTTATTTCTTCATATTTATTTGTTCCCCACTTTTCTCTCCAAAGCAGCTTACAACATGGTTCTCGCCTCTTCCATTTTATCTTCTCAACAATAATTCTGTGAAACGTTTTAGGATGAGTGTGAGTGATTGGTGCAGGGTCACCCATGGGGATTTGAATTGGCTCTCCTGGAGTGGGGATTCAAATCTGGCTTGCCGAGATCCTAATCTGACGCTCTGACCACTGTTCTATGCTGTCTCTGCACCATTCGAGCAGTTGTGTATGTGGATTTGATTCAGTAAGCGTAGACTCAGGCATAGATGAGTCTGAAGACAGGAGCAAGAAGCAGACAAGCATATGGGTAGACCCTAATTAGAGTTAGATCACAACTATTCTGTGCATATGCAGATAACCCCACCAAGTCCAGATTGCACTGTATGCATAGCAAATACGCTCGTCTAAATTGTTTCTCCAAAGCACAAGATGGCAGTTATGCATGCCACTGTGAACCTTCCAAAAGCATGGGTTGAATGGGTAGCATGCCAAATGGTGGCTGAAATCAAAACATGTGTTTGCCATGCTCAGAAAACCATCAGGGCTGGGTTAGGAAAAGTGGTGGCCACACGCAGAATCCATCACAGTTAAGAATATAAGAGAGGCCATGTTGGATCAGGCCAATGGCCCATCCACTCCGACACTCTGTGCCACACAATGACCAAAACCCAGGAGGTCCATCAGTAGAGACAGAACCTCCCAGTGTTGCTCCCAAGTGCCAAGAAGAATATAGAGGATCACTACTTCAGACATAGAGTTCCATCTGTATATTGTGGCTAACAGCCACTGATGGATCTCTGCTCCATATGTTTATCCACTCCTCCTTGATATCCAGTCCCCTCTGTAATGTATGTGGACTCAAGTGAGAACTGAAAGCGTGTTCCTGCCGGGCTCATTGGAGCCAGACAGCCAGAGCTTGGGGACTTGGGAACAATGGGCAGCAGGATCCAAAACTGCCCTGCTGCCCAGCTCCAATCACAGGCCCCCTGCTGGTTTGAATGGTCCAATCAAACGCTTGCGCGGGAACACAGGAGTGTATATAGTTGGCCCTGTGGGCCCAGTTAGTCAGTCTTACGTGTATGCCTCAAGATGCTGTAACCAAGAAAGAGCTGAGGATTCACTACCACCTCGCCTCTGCCATGCATTGAACCCACTATATTACACCCTCTATGCTTGTAGCCACCACCACTTCCTGCAACAGTGAATTTCACATGTTAATTACACTTTTGGTGAAGAAGTACTTTCTTTTATCTGTTCTAAGCCTGCTGCTCATTAAGTTCTTAGATTGTGTTGTGTTGAGAACAGAGCCGCAGATTTCATCTACTGGCTTCAGAACTTGTCCCTGTGTTAAGAAACCCTTCCTTCTGAAGTAGCGTGACATGATAGTAATTACAGACTTTGCAGGAAGCCAGCTATACCAGCAGACTCTTGTGAGAAGAGACAACAGAACCATTTAGCCATAGCCTCATCTAATTAATAAAAGGTGCAGATGGAAAAACATTAATCAGTTTGGCCAAGGTTTTCCCCGCCCCTTTCCCCTTCCATCTGTTCTTATTTCTATTCTTTGCTTGAACAGGTTTGCCAGGGGAAAAAGGAGAGAGAGGTAGTCCTGGTGTTGGAACACAAGGACCACGAGGTCCCCCGGGTCCTACAGGTAAGAGTGCCCCATTTTTGTAGAATGGCTTTACATACATTAACACTTTGGGATCAGGAAAGAATTTTCCTCCAGGCCAGATTGGCCCTGGAATCCTGGCAGGTTTTTCTGCCTTCCTGTGGCATTCCGCAGGGGTCACCGGGAAAGTGAGAGGGGAGGACGTAGATGTGAATTCCCTGCATTGTGCAGGGAGTTGGACTACATGACCCTCGGGATTCCTTCCAGCTGTGTTTCTAACACAGAAAAGGTGTTGCCCTGGGAATGTGCAAAATTCTTCCCATTTTAATTTCTCCTTGGAGCTTGAACTTTTGAGTTATATGATCTTATTTTTAAAGGGGAAACAATATGTTGAAGACACACTATTCTTTAGTCCTTGGTTTCTGCACTTTGTACAACCCTGTACAAGTTTTGTTTGCTGATGACCAATGCACACAAGGACACGTCCATTGATGAAAACACTGTGCAGAAAAAGGAATCTTGATCCAATCGTGATCCCATTATGATCCCATTTTTTTTGCATCTAAGTTTAATGGCGACTGCAGGAAATTTTTACATGTTCTAATTAATTTTAGAACATCTCTAAGTTAAACCAGAAATGAGATGGAGCAGAAGGCAGACTATGAAACATAAATGGAACAGAGTGACACATTTGTGAACAAGTGGAGAACATGCTTTAGGAGTTATGATTAGACTGCTTCCAAGGCATGAGTTCACATTACATTTGTAGGTGTGTTTTTCTACTTCTCATTTTGTAGCACTTAAAACTGTGGCAGCCAGGGCTTTTTTGTAGCAGGAACTCCTTTGCATTTTAGGCTACATCCCCCCCTGATGCAGCCAATCCTCCAAGAGCTTAAGGTAGGCCCTGTAAGAAGAGCCCTGTAAGCTCTTGGAGGATTGGCTACATCAGGGGGGTGTAGCCTAATATGCAAAGGAGTTCTTGCTACAAAAAAAAGCCCTGGGGCAACCAGGCTTCCAGTGTGAAATGGTTGTTCTTCTAATAGTACATTCACAGTATTAAAGAGATTTCCCCTTTTAGTTGAGCAAGTGTGTCTATGATGCCATGTAAGCACATAGCCAAAGAGTTGCTGGGTGACAGGGAACGTGAATGTGTGAACTCACTTCAGACACATACTTCTGTAGAGTTTTACAGGTGATCACTTTAGCACTGACTGCTGCTTTTGGGTTCCATGTAGGACCTCCAGGTGAAAGTCGAACAGGTAGCCCAGGTCTTCCTGGCCCATCAGGCCCAAGAGGCCCAACTGGTCACACAGGTGCTCCGGGGCCACAGGGTGCGTCAGGGCAACCCGGATACTGTGACCCCTCTTCCTGTGCTGGTTATGGAACAGGAGGTGAGTATACTTTTTGAGGACTTCAAAAAACTTCAGTTCTACCCAGCTTCTTGGCAGAGCCCTCAAAGTTAATGTTGCACTAATATTTCAGTGTTTATTGCAAAAACAATCATTTCAGTGCTACATGTAGAGGAAGAAGTTGGTGGTCCTGCTTCCTTTTCCACCACAGCATTTTGTGCTTCTCCCCTCCCCCTCCCCCATCACTTCTGAGGTTCGGGAAGTCAGAATGTTCTGCTTTGTGGTGCAAGATGGCAGAGACTGGATATTGCCAGACACCTCATGTGCCGTAAGATGTAATCTTCCACTATTTGATCTTTGGCTCCAAGCCCAAGTCCACTCATAAGAACCAAAAAACATTGGTCCACCAGTTCATTCACAGAGTTATCCTCTTATGGGGACTGTAATTTGAAAGCAAGCAAAAGCAAGCAAACCAAACCCCAACATGGTCTATTTACGGTGGTGTGTAACATGATCTAGTTATTATAGTGTGGCTGATTCTTCTGTCTGATTTTCCCCTGTATTTTTCAAGACAAAAGAACAGGAGCTCTGCTAGATCAGACCAATGGTTCATCTAGTCCAGCATCTGGTCTCACACAATGGCCAACCAGTTCCTTTAGATGGTCAACAGGGCAGAGAGGCCGAGGCCTTCCTCTGGTGTTGCCTCCTGGCTCTGAGATTCAGAGGCTTAGTGCCTCTGAACGTGAAGGTTCCCCTAAGTCACCATGGCTAGTAACCACCGATAGACTTATCCTCCACGAATCTATCTAATCCCCTTATTACTGAGGCCATCGCTACATACTCTGCCATGCAGAAACTATGTGGGAGAGTCACCAGCATCACAGGACACATTGGTGGCAAAGGATATTGGGGGTATTTGTGCAAGGGTTTTTTTAGGTGATTACCTCAGCACTCTACTGTGGATGAATTTGCTGTGGCGCTGACCTAGGGCTGATTGGTTGTTCAGCAGGGGGAAATGACAGCAGGTGGGGTGGAGGGAAAAATTCAGCTGCCTTTCAAACAGTTAGTAGGCACTGGGGCGATGTTTACACAGCTCTGACTACTAAGCCGGGCAAGGGAATTTTATGCGTCGCAACTTGTTTCCATATGCATGTGCAGCCCCAGTAGGGTCAGGACATATGCCCAGTTCTCCTGCCCAATGAGAAAAATAATGACAATTTGAGTTTGTAGTTGTGAAATCCATCGATAAAGCCAATGTTTCATTTTCTGTGTGTCATACTTCTGTGGCATTGTCACGTTGTCTGAATCATCCATTCCATTGTACTTGCATGTCTCATTTGTCTCTGTCTTCCATACATCTATCTGGCTTGACGTTTTACATTTGTAGTTGCCTCGGGTGAGGGAAAAGAACTCCTCATCCAACTTGCTTATTTGCATACTTCTGAATGACATGAGGGTATGACTGCCACTAACCAAACATACTTGAATACCTTGAAGCAATGTTGCCATGAATGAATGAAAACATAATCTTTGAAAGAACAGGCTGGCTTCAAGAATTTGCATTGCATGGAAAACCTAGAAGGAATAACGATTGTTCTAGAGCAGTGTTTTTCAAATTGTGACCCATGGAATCCTGACAGTCCTTGCTAAAAGTTTCCTCTACTAGACCAGGAATGGTGGGCAGAATGCTTTATAAGATGGTTGTTTCCAGGTCTACCAGTTTCCCCCTGCAGTGTGCAACTATATTGGGTGAAGCCCGAACTGTACACCCAATTCATATGATTAAGTCCCACAGCACGTGAACCTTGGGCCATGCCTTTGAATTCTCCTCTGTAAAACAGAGTCTCATGGCAGACAAATTCATAAAGAGTTTCTTGTGGGTAAGGAGCTTGGAAAACAGCGTTCTAGATAATCTAGCACATACGGACCATGCAGAAACTTTGGCATGTGACATCTGGATCTTAAAAGTGTTTGGGCTGGCAAAGCATGAAATAAAACCCTAATCATGCAGTTATTAAATCCGTAGTTTGATAGGCTGGGTGACTTCAAATGTAAGACACAAGATTAACATGTAGCTAAACTGGCCTGTGAGATTTTCTTGTTTTACTGATCTGTATGTTTTTGTGTTCATCTGTTCCCATCCTTGTTCTTCCTCTTTTCCCCCCCATACTTCATCCTTTTTCAATTTTAAAGGTTCATTTCCTTACAATGGCTACCAATACAGAACGTGAAAGACACTGATTCGGGTAGAGTTTTGTTTTTCTCTCGTTTGATGGAGGTCACAAATGGCTACTCACTACCCCCTGCCACCAGCAATACTGATCACCACTAACCAAGGATTGCTTGCTTAGTAGGCTTAGATTTCTTGCTAAAGTTCAAGCATTTGGCACATTTTACCCATTGGCCAGATTTACTAGACACAACTGACGGCTATACCAGAACAAGGCTGTGTGAAGTCCTTGAAAAGTTTAAAAAAAGAAAAGAAAACCCTAATCACTCTTTTTTTACTTATTAAGATCCATACACAAGTAACAGACTTCTGTTTATGCTGCTAATATGCAGGGAGGTACACAAGAAATTCACCCCAACTGCATTAGAATTACCTGCATCATTTGAGGTGGCTGACAATGAGCATCACCATTATGGTTTAATTGTGTGCCTCTATGCTTAATTATAAGAGCCCCGTGGCATAGAGTGGTAAACTGCAGTACTGCAGTCCAAGCTCTGCTCACGACCTGAGTTTGGATCTGGCGGAAGCTGGGTTCAGGCAGCCGGCTCCAGGTTGACTCAGCCTTCCATCCTTCCGAGGTCGGTAAAATGAGTACCCAGCTTGCTGGGGGGAAAGTGTAGCTGACGGGAGAAGGCAATGGCAAACCACCCCGTAAAAAGTCTGCCAAGGAAACATCATGATGTGATGTCACCCCATGGGTCAGAAACGACTGGTGCTTGCATGGATAAAATACCTTTATCTTTTTATGTTTAATCATTATTGGTATATTTTTATTGGATGTATATATACATACCAGTGTGTAGGAAAGCTGAGCAGGGGTGCGATAAATAAATGCAAACAGGGAAACCCTAGTTCTAGGCTAAAAAAAACCCAGTACACATCACTGCGAGTGGAACAAGACTAGTGGCACTCTTTTATGCTTCAGTGTATCCCGCATCTTGGATGATACTGCTCTATCTTGCAGAGAATGAAATACATTTCCTCTTTAAAATACATTCAGCATCTGAAGATCTCTTATCCTGAATCAGACCACTGGCCCACCCAGCTCTGCATTGTTCTTGAGGACTTCTGGCAGAGAACGGTCACCAAGGAATTTATTTAACTGGAGATGCCAGAGATGGGGCCTTCTATGTGTTCTAACACTGAGCCACACTCCCTCCTGCCCGCCACCCCCCCCCCCAACAAACAATAAAACTTGAGCAAACGCTTTCCAGAGTTGACAATGCCCAACCTACCCCTATCAACCCCAAAAGGAGAACTGGTCCACTGCTTTGTAGTTTGAACTGTCCTTCCAGTTCTTGCAAACGCTAAAAAAACCTTTTGGAGTAATTAAAAAAAATATTATCAACTGTTTAAATCTCTTCCAAATAAATAAAAAGTTACAAGCACAGTCCAGCTGAACATAAGAGCTTTTAAGTGCCAATGATTTCAGGGAGATAATGAGTGCCAGTCTAGGAAAAACTGTGCTAAACGCTCACTGAAAGCAATGGGACAAATTGATCGTAACTACCTCAAATCACTTAATTTAAATCACACTTAAGGGCAACTAAATTTCTTTGAGTTGTGGTCATTTATCTTCCTCCCCCCAATGAGACCCAGGAAGCTGTTTTGTTTGTACTGTTATTTTTAAACTTTAAGGATTTTCTAATCCCACCACATTAAGAGAATTCATTTCTAATACAGAAAGCACATTGCTATTGCTGGTGATGGTTTCCAACTAACTGAACTTAAATCTGCAGAATAATAAAGCTTTCCCTTTTCATCAATGCTTATTTAATTTTTGAAAAGTCTGATTGCTTCATAAATCAACAGTGGCTGTAGAGCTCTGTGACAGACCAAATTCTTAATGATTGTTTTCCTTTCCTCTTCACGTTAACCATGTGACCGTTCTTGGTGGTGGGTAAAGGTGGATATGGGGATCCGACAGACGAAGATATCCCAGTCGTACCACTGCCGCATAACTCCTACCAGCTCTATGACCCCGAGGACCTTTACGACGGGGAACAGCAGCCCTATCTAGTTCATGGGTCCTACCCTCATCCCCAGTCCTCCTATCCAGCACCTCGTATTGCTCAACCAGAGTTCAGGCCTGTTCAGGATGAAACCGAGGCTGTTGAATTGAGATCCCCTGGAATCAGCCGCTTTACAACAAGCAGAATTTCCAAAAGAAGTGTTGGCTCTTCAGTGCGCAAGACAGTGATTAAGAAAACGTCTTAATGAACTGTTTCTTTGATGTATGTGTACATTATATATTATTTTTAGGCCTTGGTCCAGTTGCCTAAACGATGTCACAGAAATTGTTTACAGGCTTTTATGTTAAAGGGAAAAAAAATTATACTGTACATGACCACTGGCAGAACAAGGAAAATGCTAATTACGTTGCATGCCAGAAATTATTAGCATTAAAATGCTAATTGCATTGCATGCCAGAAGTTATTAGCATGTTACTAGATGAATTCTCCAAGGAACCTTTTTTTCTAGTTCTTTACAGTTGTCATATGATTATGCTTCAGTTCATACTAAGAAAACCTGCATAAACAGCTGGTATGTTTGAGTCAATCAAGAAGAGTTAAGTACAGTAATGTCTTGCTTTTTGAATGCGTCTGTTCAAATTTTGATTTGTGTGTAACCCTACTAAAGCCAGTTGTATTGGTTGCTTCTTTTTTTAAAACCCCTTTTTTAAAAGAAGATTTATATGGTGGGATTGTCTTCCCATAGTATTCCGATAAATACCTTTTAGAAACGCATCAATAATTTATTGTGGATTCCTTACTACTCTGTTTTATACACAAATAAACATGGCAAACTTTTATAAATTAATTCCTCAGCTGCATTGATTTTTACATTTAAACACGGCTCTGAACACAGTACTGGAGATCTTTGAGGGCTGCAGAAATTCACATTATAAGGATTAGTTATTGCCCACCTAACTTTTATTTCTTTATTTTATTCCATTTGTATCCCGCCCTCCTCGCCAAAGCGGGCTCAGGGCGGCTCACATAGACATGCATGTGCATGAGTAAATACAATAATACATTAAAACCATAAACCATAGAATAATATCAAAACAAAAATATTTCGGCGCTATAATCTTAGTTAATCTGATTCTCTGTCAGCCAATCTTAAATTGTTTTCTCCGCAGCTGCTGTACAGCAGATTTCAAGGGATGGTTCATATGTTACCTAGGATTGTAGTGGCCAGCAGTCTAGTTTACAAATGCCTGGTGGAAGAGTGCAGTCTTACAGGACCTGCGGAACTGTATGAGCTCTCGCAGGGCCCTGACCTCTTCCGGCAACTCATTCTACCAGCATGGAGCCACTACAGAGAAGGCTCTGGCTCTAGTTGTCATGAGCCTGGCCTCCTTAGCGCCGGGGATTGTAAGTAGATTTTGTGATCCAGACCGAAGTGCTCTCCGGGGAATGTATGGGGAAAGGTGGTCCCTAAGGTATGCAGGCCCCAGCCATATAGGGCCTTAAAGGTGAGAACCAACACCTTGAAACGCACCCGGTATGCAATAGGCAACCAGTGCAGGGCTTTCAGCCCAGGTTGAATTTGTTCCCGTAAAGGAAGGCCCATTAACAACCTGGCTGCTGTGTTCTGCACTAGTTGAAGCTTCCGGGTTTGAGACAAGGGTAGCCCCATGTAGAGGGCATTACAGTAATCCAATCTTGAGGTGACCGTGGCGTGGATCACTGTCGCCAAGTCGCTGCGCTCGAGGTAGAGGACCAACTGCCTTATCAGCCGCAGATGATAGAAGGCTGATCTGGCAGTGGCTGCCACCTGGGCCTCCATATTTAAAGAGGGATCCAGAAGCACCCCTAAACTTTTGACCTTGGGCACCGCTGTAACATCATCACCACTAGCTACAAACATCAGTCCATTTTATGTTAAGTTTTGATTATCTTATGTGTTTTTGGAAGTCTCATTCTTGAACACTATACTATTCCAACAGATCCTCCTGTAACATGACAACGGCTTTTACCCCTGTGGACTATTTGCTTAAAGATTTTTTTTTAGTTAAAACAATTTTATTGGTAACATATGGTAACAAATCTATTTCTTACATCTTAACTTCTTTTATCTACCCCATAAATTACTTGGCCCCCGCCGGTGTTATTTACTTAAAATGCTAATATTTAAAGGTACCCTTAACTATTAAAACAAAAACTTACGTTTATTGTTCTTCTTTCTAAAACTTAATCATTATCAAAAATTGTCCAATGTCCTTTTATTTTCCACTCTTTTTCTACATATTTTCTAAACTTTTTCCACTCCGTCTTAAAAACTTCTAAATCATAGTCTCTTAATATTCTTGTTAATTTGTCCATTTCACTCCATGTCAAAACTTTTATAATCCAATCCCATTTCTCTGGTATTTTTTTCTTGACTATTTGCTTAAAGATTGACCTGTACTTGATTTTTCCCATCAAGATGGCCACATATGTTTATATTCTGCACATTTTATTAATGCTTATAGCTGTCTCATTCTTTCCATTCCCCTATAATTAGGTCAGTCTAAATTGCAAATGCGAGGTTAGTAGCAGATTACAATTATCTTCCCCATCAACTGTTATGAAAGAAAAAACGTCAGAATGGTACAGAATAATTGATTCCGATTACATTCCACGCAATTATCTATGCACATTGCAGTATCGGTAGCCTTTGCCAGAAAATGCTCAATTCTAAGGCACACCAGAAGTAAATGAAGGTGGTCTTTCTTCTATACAAATCAAGATGAGCGTGCAATGAATGACGGCTTGCTTCTGATGAACTAGAAATCACTGGTACCTTTCAGCACTATGTTGGAGATCAAGCTTGAGTAGGGATGCAACTTCTAGGTGGGTTTGGAGATCTCCCAGAATTATAGCCAATCTATGAACAAGATTAGTTCCCCTGGAAGAAACGATTGCTGTAGAACAGGGGTGGCCAATGGTAGCTCTCCAGATGTTTTTTGCCTACAACTCCCATCAGTCACAGCCATTGACCATGCTGGCTGGAGCTGATGGGAGTTGTAGGCAAAAAACATCTGGAGAGCTACCATTGGCCACCCCTGCCCTACTCCTCTTCAGGCTCCATCCTCAAATCTCCAGGAATTTCCTAACCCAGAGCTGGCAATCCTAAGAGCTTTAGCACCTTCAGGAATATTGCAAAGGCATTGTATGCTGCCTTATTAATATAAAAAAACACTGTGAAATAGTACCATATGCATTTCAATGTCAATTTCATTCAACTGTAATACGATTTTACAATACTAAAGTCTATACACAAAATCCTTTAAGGACAACCCACTGCAACAAAAAAGATGTAGCATTGTCTCAGCACAGAGTAAGCAAGTTCCACAAGGTGCAATGATGTCCCAGTAGGCACATAATAATCTGAATCCTTTATAGCTGAGATTCTCCAGGATTCCAGTCAACGCTATTCCAGAGTGGCAGGGGTTTCTTTAATCTTCACCAGGACCATGAAATCAATAATAGAAACAAAGCCTTAGACAATTCAACCTGACAGTACAGAGTTGTTTCTTTTCATATTCGACTAATGAACATATGAAGCTGCCTTATACTGAATCAGACCTTGGTCCATCTAAGTCAGTATTGTCTACTCAGACTGGCTTTCCAGGGTCTCAAGCTGAGGTTTTTCACACCTACTTGCCTGGACCCTTTTTTTAGTTGGAGATGCTGGGGATTGAACCTGGGACCTTCTGTTTACCAAGCAGATGCTCTACCACTGAGCCACCGTCTCTCCCCCAGAACAAGTGCTGCATTTCAAATGAGCTAAAAGGTTCTTATTTACTAAGTCAGCCTACAGGATTTGGTGGCACTGGACAATAACATTTGTTTGCATTTCGTGTTAAGAAATAGGCCAGTAGGGTTCCAAAATTTAATCTGTGTTTTAATTCTAGTGAATTGTCTGAGCTCTTTTTGTAACATGTTTTGAATGATTTTGAATGTATCCACCACCCTCTGCAGCACTTGTTCTGAGAATTCACTATTAACTAACGAGTTAAGGCATAAAGTGAGCATCTAAAGCAGGAAAATGAAGTGCTGGTGGTGGAAGGCTGGGAAATTGTGCCATAGATGGTATAACCAAACCAAACTTCAATTAGCATGAACCCAGTTGCCTCTTTTAGGGCCAGTCTACATGCAACACTGGAATACCATGTCTGGAACTCTAGCCATACTAATGCCTTAAAGAGAAGCTCCAGGGAACCCGGCGGCTTTCAGCCATCCCTTATTACATTACTTATTGGATGTCCCATCCTGGTGATTGCATTGACTTACACTGCGTAATTCTGCCTTGAGTCTCAGTGAGAAAGGCAGACTGTATGTAATGTAAGTAAATAATTTTCATGTGGGGTAGCCATGTCAGTCTGCAGCAGAAGAGCGAGATCTGAATCCAGAAGCACCTTAAAGATCAATAAAGCTTTCCAGGGAATAAAATTTTAAGAGTCAAAGTTCCCCTCAGTTAATGCTCCTATGCAGGGGTGGAATTCTAGCAGGAGCTCCTTTGCATATTAGGCCACACATCCCTGATGTAGCCAATCCTCCAAGAGCTTACAAGGTTCTTTTTTGTAAGCTCTTGGAGGATTGGCTGCATCAGGAAGGTGTGGCCTAATATGCAAAGGAACTCCTGCTAGAATTCCACTCCTGTTCCTAAGTTCCTTCCCAAACTAAGGAAGGATGGCCTCCAACTTCCTGCTTTAAGTCTCAGCAGGGAAAGAAAAGACAGATCCAAATCTTTGTCTTTTCTGGGTTAGGTTCAGGATGTGCATTTGGATGACAAGGAGGAAGAGTTAACCTCCCTTCTTTAGCACACAGCCTAGATTAAGATTTTCCACCCTTGTATGCTTCTAAAGGCCACATTACATGCCAGGAATTCCAATCACATACATGCCAGGAATTCCAATCATCATATGTAGTCAGTGCTTTAGAGAGCATGTGTTTTAGGCAGCATGGTACAAAAAGCAGCTTTATACACCTTGAAAACCTTAGCAGAAAAGATTCTGGTCCAACCTATCTTTTTCAGTACTGGTTTCTGTCGAATGCAACTTGGTACAATTCCTACAATTACACTCTCAAAAGTCATACTAGATATCCTGTCCAAGATCTCCGCTGTGTATTTAGACAAGGCTTCAAAAATCATGAGCTAATCTTGCAGCTGGTGGGGCTTTGGGAGTGATGAGGATTTACTTTAGATGACTATCTGATCCATTAGCTAAGCATATTGTGCCACAAAATCAAAAGTCGCATAAACCACAGTCCTTGACTGGCAGTAGACAGCATGCGATGATATCATCTACTTGGATCAGTTGGAGTCGTTCCTAAATCAAAAACTGAAAGGGAATTATTTATAGTACTTTGTATATCATGTACAATGCAACCCCAGTTTTCTAAATGGTCTGGGAGACATCACAATATTTGAACAAACAGTTTGGAGTGTTTTTATGTAGGATTAACATTGACACAAGGGACAAAGAGACTGCTTTGAAGAGCTGTCTTTGAGGAGCCAGAGATGGGAAGCCTGTCGAATAGGAAGAACTGCTAAGCAGCAAGTCTTGGGAAAATTCTTGAACTATGTATAACAATCCAAAAAAGCCCAGCTAATGCAAGTGTATTCTTTGAAGCAGAACGTTTACTTCTGTCACAAGGAATCAAGTAATAGGATTACTTTGCGGCACATAGTGCCTTTAACCAACTTTGACTGGTACTGCAACCGCAGCCGTTCCTCAATAACCATCATCTGGCTATATTCATGCATATTCTGAGCCCATCTAGTCTGTCTTAATGCAACACACTCTACAAGGGGCTACCTTTGGAGACTGCTTAGAACCTTCGGCTGGGCAAAATTCAACAGTGAGGCTGTTGATGGAGGTTTGCCACAAAACTGGTATCTGGCCAGTTCTGAAAGAATCATATTCACTGCTAATCTCAAAGGGCGGTTGATTCCCTACTTTGATAATCCATTGTAAGAGCGCATGGGAAAAATTTACACATGCCTGTGTTTTTTCTTTTTTACTCTAATTTTAATTTTTGTCAGTGGCCCTGTGTGTGCAACTGACCCTGCACAGAAAAGCACAATATAAGAAAAGAAATCCTAGGCAAAACCTTACTCCTTTGTTTAGTGTGGAAGCATTTTCAGGATTGCACTGTCAATTATCTAAATAAAAATTCAACAGGGGCCAAGGGATATGGGTCCAAAGTACTTAAAAGGACGACTTCTCCACATAGGGTCCCGTCTATGCTCCAAGATTGGCCAAAGGGAATCTACTACAGGAAACCAGATTTTTCTGATCCATTTGGCTAGGGCGCAGGCAAAGGCCTTTTCAGCAGGAGCCCCCAAATTGTGGAAGATCCTTCCCCCAAGAGCTTTGCTGCTCCTTAGCAGCCTTCCTATGCCTTTCAAAGGCTTGCCTGTTTTAGAAGACTCATGTAGGACAATTTTTTCCCCACTGAGTTTAATTATGCCTTAGTTTTTATGCTGTTAATTGGTGTTTGTGTAGTAGTGCTTACTGCACAGGAGAGTGGTATATAAAATATCTAAAATAAATAGGAACTAGAAGAGCTGCAAATGACAGCTAAGGGACAAGGGTGAATTTTAAGAACTGATAAATAACACAATGACTACAACCTTATGTGAGTGTTTTAGTTAGAAGCAAGTCCCACTGGACTCAACTAGCCTTTTGAATAAACACTTAGGAGGTTTGTTATGAATCTTTGCCTAAAGCTTCCTAGCTCATTTGCATTAAAGGCTGATAAAAAGTTAAATTTTCCTGGTTTTATATGGCTAAAGTATACAGACTGTCTAATGTTCTTACAAGCGGTATGATTATATTAACCAGCCTTGAATCTGTTGTTAGAGAAAGCTGGGTTAAAATATCATAAATATAATGAATAAACAAAATAATGCCATACATTCTTGCAACAAGACTGAATTCACTGCATATAAGCTTTGAATTTTCACTTTTTGCCTCACAGCATAAGACAAACATGTTCAAAGAAACTGGAATAACAGCCAAAATATTTCTTACAAGCTTTCAGAATGACTTTTATAGTGTTAGAATTCAATCCTAAATTTCCAGTATTGATAACTGCATTAACTTTATGTGAATGAGTGACTGACATCATAGGAGAACTGCTCACAGTACCTCAATAACAAATCATTAATAACACTCATTTAACTGATTTCATCGTGTTTTATTTAGCATTTTATCTCTTTGTCAAGAATAGCAGGAGACAGATGTACAGTTTCAAAATTGCCTCCAAAATCTAGTCACTCTTTAAGCTTAGGAGAGTCAACAGACTTTCCCAGATGGTCTAACAAAAATTAAAAACAACCGTGAAGCATTTCACACAGGATGAACAGCTGAAGTGTCTATCTCAAATATCCACCCACCTATTTGGGATGATGCGTTTCTGCCCCAGCAGACTGCATTTTAATGCAAATTCTTTAACGTTTGGTCAACTTCTCTGTTCATAATCCATTACAGGCTTTGCTATCTGAAAACGCCTACCTACCCAATAAAAGGTTGGTGCTATTAGTTGTTTAGAGATTGCTGATGGGCTCCTGAATCCAAATACTCCTCATTTTGCCTCCTGACAGAAAAGCATTTGTTCTAACCACCTCTAGCTCACGGGGCTGACGTGGACAGAGCCAACCATCTACTTGGTGCTTGCTTCTCAACCCAGCAAGGAATGCCTGTGTGAAGGCCCTTGTTGGAATACAGTGCCTGGAATTCAGTGTGAGATCACCAGTCAACTGTAGACTTCGATGGGAATGTGCCACTTTAACACCCAGCACATTTGCTCAACCTTTCTGTGCATCACGCAGCAATTAAGTCATCAAAATAAGTTCACCCAAAGGCCAAAGAAGCTTCGTATATAGACAAATGTGCAGATATCTCAAAAAGTTTTATGAAGTAGTTTTATTGTCACTACTTACCAAATAAAGGTGGTGAGGTTTTTTTTAAGCATGCAGTCTCAGTTTCAGTTATCAAAGATTATTCATTTTGGCCAACAGTAATGTACATATAAAAAAATATTTCCACTATTTACAGCAAATTTCTAAAGGCGTGACTGAACTATGAGATGCCAGTAGGTACAGCGCTCAGAAGAGATGGAGGCTCCACTTCCCATTCCTTTGGACTCTCCCTGCTACTTCCATTCAAAATCTATAGGCCTGCAAATAACAAGAAAAAAATAAATATAATTAGAGAGATAGCCTGCAAAATAAAGCAACCAGAATACTGGCACCTGAAAAGTAAAACAGTAAGAGACAAACACAAAAACAAAACAAATTGTTCTTTGAGAGTTTACCTATGGCTATGTCAGCCTCCAAAAGCCACCTCTGCAGGTGAAAACAAAAACAGTGAACTCTTCTAGGAAAACTTGATTTAGGGTACTTCAGGCCTGCCTCCTCCCACGCTGCTATGATCTTCCTCCCTGAGCTCTGGGCCCTATGCCCCCTCTTTGTCAGAGATGACGTGGGTGGCAAACAGAGAGGGGGCTTTTCGAGTAATGGTTCACCTGGCACCAGGCCAAAACATTTCTGTTTAACCAAGATTTTAATTATGGGGTTGAATCTCTTAAGCACCAATTCTAAACTGTGTTTTTAGACTGGAAACTGTTAAATTCATTTTAAGCTGTTTGGTGCTTTGCTCTTGCACTCTGGGTGGATTTGTAATGCTGGGTTTTAATTAATGTTTAATGTTTTATGCATTAATTATGCTTTATTTTGCAGGCTACCTCAGCTAGGTTTCCTGGAGAGGTGGCATGGAAATTCCTAAATAAATAAAAAAATACACCTTGTACCGCTTTTCCCTCCTTTCCCCCAAAATCATACAAACAAGATAACTAGACAATTTTCAACATATAAACCAAGGAATATTTGTGTACCTAATATGGTAAGGAAAGCTAGAGAAAAAGACCATGATGATTTAATGAACGTAATAAGAAAGCCTCCAGTTCTCCTGACCCCACAGAACCTGGAGTTCCTGTGAATAGATGCTAATTGCTGAAGTTAGTTGTAGCATCATTCATCTGCTAAAAAGGAAGGCAGGCTTCGGAGTTCAATATCTACCTGCCATGCAAAGTTTCTCAATGATCCGGAGCCTAAACCCTGCAGTGTAGTCTGAACAATAACCATATGGAAATCTTGGAATGTTGCACTTTCCAAAAGCATTCTTTAGGTTTTTAACTAAGGTGGTGTAGAGATTCTCCAGGATACCAATACAACATCGCTTTTACCAGCCAACTGACACATTTTACATTATGTTTGTTTCATTAAACTCTTTACTACCGAACCATGTGCTATAATCTACTGGAGTATTGTTAGCTTAGTGTTTCAATGGTGCTCTTCCCTCTTTATTCTGCGTTTGCACGCTCCTTGTATAGTCTTTGTGCTGACAGCTATAAAAGACAAAGCTACTGGCACTTTAGACTGTTTGCTATGTTGCACTGTTGAGAGCAGACAAGGCCACCAAGGGCTCCTTCACCTGCAACTTCAGAGGTAAAGAAAGCAGGAAGCCTACAGATGATACATCCTCAGGCTTTCCTGCAGCATTTCCAGGGGGGAAATAAGACACAACGAGCTTAAAATACTGGCAAACTGGCTGTTGTAGCACATACTAACATTGGGACATCATTACCGGGAATATATATAAATTTTAAAAGGAGATGTTTAAATTAAACTATGTTTGTACTAATGTCAAATTTCTCTACAATCCTATGTTGAATCAATGCTGCAAAGTTTGTCTGTTTTTTGTTTTGTTTTTTAAAAACTTAGCTGTTCTCTACAGTGCAACATAAGCCAAAAGGGCCATTCCCTTTTCCAAGAAGCTTTCTGCCTGTGTTTTGAAAGGAGAAAGGGAAGGAAAATGGAATGAACGTGAGCAACTGCAGTTACAGATTTTGTCTGAATTGGAAAGGAACAAAACTGGCATCCCTATGAGGTCCTGTCCTAGTGCCCCTCAACATGTAGGTCTGAGAAAATCAGAGCCCCGATTTCCAACTTTCTAGAAGTCAGTGGAGTGTAGGAATGAACTCTGCGTGTGTGTGTGTGTGTGTGTGTGGAGTGTTAACAAAAACAAAGGCAATCAAACTCCTCCCCCAAGCCATTGGTTCCTTCCTTTCTTCCTATTGGTTTTCAAAACAAAGACAAACAGTCTTTTTCTTGCTTAGCTTTGGCTTTACACAAAGAGTTTCAGGCTCTATTACTGTTCAGTCCTAAAGGAGATAGCTTTTGGCAGCCATGGCCCCAGTGTTTTGCCAAAGGGAATATAAGTTTACGGAACAGAACAACTCCAATCCAAAAAGATAGGCTCAGAAAACACTTGAGAGTGTCGATGGACATCCATCTGAAGTTCTGTCTCTAAAATCCCCCTAACAAAAACACACTAATTATTCTGCTGTTGGAACAAATCAGCTAGATCCGTGTCACCTAAGGAAGTCCATGACCTTTGCAACGTCAACCAGGAAATGGAGATCTTTTGGAAGAAATCTTGATGAACTGGGGCAAGGAAGAAGTGCTTTACAGGAAGAATTATATGGACTGGGAAAGCCTCCCTGTCCAGTACACAATACAGCGGGGAGTGCAGATGTTTAGGCTTGCCAGCAACACACAATCCTACTCTGGACATCAGCTATCGAGCACCAAAACCACAGACAGCTGTGACTGTTGTTACTTACAGGAAATCTATTGTGCTTCGAAAATAATGCTCAAGGGTCCAAGTTCCAATGCACATTCCCATGGACTCATTCTGTACCTCTTGGACAAGCCACAGCTATTCACAGAAGTTTGCCAGTTTTGTGGTTGCTTAACAAGGGATTTTTCCAAGGGCAAACACAACTGTAAAACACTTTATTAACAAAAAGGGAAATCTTTACTTTCTCTGACAGAGATCCGCTTAAATTAGAGGAAGGCTTCTCTTTAAGCAGGCGGAAAGCTTCAAACTCTGCAAAGCAGAGCACCTGGGATTCATCTCACTGAAAATTCCCAATCTAAGAGAGGCTAGAAAGTGGCTTTCAGAACTGGGAGAACCCTCCTGCCCCTACCAACAGAAGGTGGCCTCCCTTGCCTCCCAGAAGGCTCCAGAACTGCAGAACAAGCAAACATTCCGTTCTTAATCCAACATGGCAAGGGAAAACTGGAGAAGCACATGGCAAACACCTTGACGAGGTCCTGTCTGGTGCCCATAAGCATATTCCAAATACTCTTGTCCTCTAAAGAACAGGAACTGAAGGCAAGTCAAAACATTCTTTTCTTCTTGGGGAGATCAGAGGACATTTGGGATGTATAAAAATAACACTGTCTCTCTCAGGACAGACCTGACAGCTGGTGGTGCCAATACTCAAAATCAGCACTCTCTGAATTATCTTTATCCTTGGCCCAAAGAACAGCCCAGGAACACCTAATACTAAGGAGGTGTGATCTGAGCAATCCCTTGGGTGGAAGACCATAGGGAGCTTCCCATAATAAGACCCCTTCCCTAAATGCTCCTTTGACAGGGAGAAAATTAATTGGAGCCAACAAGCAACCTCTATACAGGGATGGTTCAGGTGTAATGCCAAACCATGCCTTGCTGGCATGAAAGGAATGACTTGGCTGTTACACTTAATTGTACTAAAAATCCTGTTTATGTGGGGAAAATGTGTGTGGGTGTGCCCATAGGATCCTCACTTCATTACCTTTAACAAAGTACAATGCAGGTACTACACATAATGGCTATTAACATATCCTCTCTCTCTCGCCCTTCCTCCTCCTTATGAGAAGAACCACATGGTTCAAGGCCTTTTATGCATACAACGTATGTCTGGCATGACCATGCTGTAGTATAACATGCAGTGTTCCCTCTAAGCTGAGTTAGTGTGAGCTAGCTCACAGTTTTTTAGCTTCTGGCTCACACATTTTTGTCTTGGGTCAGGAAAAATGGCCCTAGAGCAAATTAATGTATACAGAAGCTCACACTTTTTAATGCCAGTAGCTCACAAAGCAGAATTTTTGTTCACAAGACTCCACAGCTTAGAGGGAGTATTGATAGCATGGTGGCCGGCCGACCTACTGCTCTCCCGTGGGAATAGGACTTTTGGTCCCATGACCTTTTCTTATGAAGATGGAAAGCAGCCAGCCATAAATATCAGTCCTGTCACTAGCAAATTCCCTCTAGCCTTTCTGAATCATTTCAGCACTTTGCATTACCAGCAATGAGACAGGGTTTGCAAAGCCATTGTTTCAGCCCCCAATTCTTCACAAAGGAGACAGGGGCTGCTAACTGTGGCCAGTGATTTCCCTCAATATTTGCTCATTTCCACCTTGACCTGGATAGCCCAGCTAAGTCCAATCTCATCAGATCTTGGAAGCTAAGCAGGGTCGCCTCTAGAAAGGGTCTACTCTGGTTAGTGCTTGGATGGGAGAACTCCTTGAAATACCAAGTTGGGAGAACAGGGGCAGGCTTTATTCAGCTGCCTTTCTGAATAGCCTCCAGGTCCCTAGTAGTGGCCAGTCACCAGAGGTCAATATGACTTCCAGGTGTGCACACGCACAACACAAAAATACCAATTTTTTTTTCTCATTTCCCTCATCAATATTTGCTCAACACATCTGAAGGGGCTGAATGGAATGCTGAGACCCCCAAAGCAATCCCAGTTCCAAGAGACAAACCAGCTACCAGCTCAGCATTCAAACTGTATTACATTCAGCAAGCCTGAACCCAGATTTCTGCCCAAGGAGACACGTGCGAAAATGCTTTAAAACCAAAGTGGCATTGCTGGTACAGCGTTTCTTCCAAAGAAAATAAAATTACTCATCTACCTTATGTCTGTCCTTCTTGGTTCAGACTTATAATTTTTATACATCGCAAAACCACAGCAGGTTGTCCCAATCTGTATTTATTTATTTCATTAAGCTTATATCCCGCCCTCTCCACAAGCGGACTGCTTCTCTAAGTTCTCTAAGATGAGTAATTACCCCCCCCCCACTAATGTACCACTTTAAAAAAGGAATTTGTTTGCAAAACTCAAAAGAATGCTTTAGTTAATTTAAGAGGTAGGAGGAGGTAAGAAGGGGGACGTGAAAAGAATGGATATACAATGCTTTTGGTGAGAAGTATGTTATTATCACAAAACGCCCTTATCTCTTGGCTGCTGCTGCTCCAATATAAAAAAGAAATGGGGCAATCTTTGGGGGGCGGGAATGATGTGGCGCTGAAGAACACCGTGCCAACACAAATCCTGTCTCAACACAAAATGGTGACCAGTATGAGCAACTGCATGGGTATGCACTTTGGACTTTTTTGACACAGTTTCCACAGCAGTGCTCAGCCAACAAGCAACTTCTATACAGGGGTGGTTCAGATGTAATGCCAAAACCATGCCTTGCTGGCATGAAAGGAATGAATTGGCTGTTGCACTCTCCTTTATGTGCACATAATACATTTGTGACCTGCATTCCAAACTAGGACTGAGAACCACACTTTGAAGCTGATTTGCAATCCTAATCCGGATGAGAGATGCAAACCAGAATTAATTGTCTCCAATGCAGCAGCCTGCTATGACTTGTGCAAAACTGGAAGCAAATAAATTAACAACTGTAACACGTAAGCAGTCTTCTTGTCACAGTGCTAACCCATAGCTGACATTACCTTTGAAACAACAGAGTGTACACAGAGTTAATTTAATGTTATATGACCCCCCCCCCCAAAAGGACATAAGGTCCAAGACCCAATCCCTAGTTCTAATTTAAAAGGAGAATGCAAAGCTGAGAGAAGCCACTGTCTAAAAGTTCAGACAGCCAGTCAAAAGTGTGTAATACTGGACCAGATACACCAATAGACTAAACCAATGTAGGGCACATATTCCAATAGTTGCTATTAAAAAGAAGAAATCTGCCAGAACTAAATAGGGCTTTCCATATTCCAGTGCTTACAAACTATTTTCACTTGTTGAAACAGACATTTCATTAGGCAGAACCGTCTGAAAGTGGGGGAGGGAATCAAGAGTTAATTTGCTCAAGAAGCTCTAGTGAAAGCAGCCTATGGTAGCATTTTGTCAAATCTCAACAGAGTGGCTGCAGAGTTCCCTCTGGCAAAACCACAGACAGCATATTCCAGTGAAGGGGGTCTTTTCTGCCTAGCAATCTGCTGCAGAACAAATGCAGGGATCTGGCTGATGATGTAAAAGGTGGAGCTATTGGACATGGAAGGAGGGGAGGGACTGTGGCTCAGTGGTAGAGCATCTGCTTGGTAAGCAGAAGGTCCCAGGTTCAATCCCTGGCATCTCCAAAAAAGGGTCCAGGCAAATAGGTGTGAAAAACCTCAGCTTGAGACCCTGGAGAGCCGCTGCCAGTCTGAGAAGACAATACTGACTTTGATGGACCAAGGGTCTGATTCAGTGTAAGGCAGCTTCATATGTTCATATGAGTGGTGGGTGAAGGTGGCAGAATATATTTTGAGCTAGGAGGATGTTGTAACCTTTGAGGGCAAGGAACACGTTCCATTGCTAGCCATCACAACGGCTTTCAAAGCTAGTACTATATCTGGGGTGGCCAAACTGTGGCTCTTTCACACATTTTGTATGGCTCTCAAAAGCCCTCATCGCCCTGTTGGCCAACCTGGAAATGACTTTTCTCTCTTTAAATCACTTCTCCAAGCCAACTGGTGGCTTGGAGAATGCATTTGATGTTAAAGATGCTTTCTTTCCACCTCTCCTTCCTTCCATTTGTCTTCCTGCCTTCTCTCAAACATCTGACATTTATTCTATGTGGCTGTTACATTAAGCACGTTTGGCCACCCCTGTACTATATAATATGCAAAGGCAGTAAATTTGGGGCAAGACAGCCAATGGGTCCTTGAAAGAAATCTGAAGCCAAGACTCTGATTTCATCAGCTTCTTTCCTTATATTCATTATTTTTACGTATTAAATACAACTGAGCAGTTACTGGGCCCCGATTCAGAGAAAACTATCCTTCAATCTTGATGAAGCTAATGGAATCACAGTTAATTGTAATTAATTTAAGTTTGGTTTCAAACTTTCAGTGGATCATACAGGAAAAGGTACATCATCATTATCATGGTCCATGTGGGTCTAGCAAATAATCATTTGTATCAGATAACCACCTAGTATCCAAAGTTGTCAATTTTTGCCCCATATGTCTCAAAGCAGATATAACAATAATTTAACAGAACCATAGAAGATTTTCTAGGAGATTTACCAAACACTATTTTTTGTAGTTCTTTGACATTTAGGTGACAAATAATACTAGCCATTTGGAATACTGACCAACATGGAAGTCAAGAAAAAGAAATGTAATTTCTCCATCACCTTAATTGTGAAAATTTCACCATGTAAAGCAGGGAGGGAATTAAAGCACACCAACATTTAGAAGAAGAAGAAGATGATGATATTGGATTTATATCCCGCCCTCCACTCCGAGGAGTCTCAGAGCGGCTCACAATCTCCTTTACCTTCCCCCCTCCCCCCACAACAGACACCCTGTGAGGTAGATGAAGATATTAGATTTATATCCCCCACCCTCCACTCCGAAGAGTCTCAGAGCGGCTCACAATCTCCTTTCCCTTCCTCCCCCACAACAGACACCCTGTGAGGTGGGTGGGGCTGGAGAGGGCTCTCACAGCAGCTGCCCTTTCAAGGACAACTCCTACCAGAGCTATGGCTGACCCAAGGCCATTCCAGCAGGTGCAAGTGGAGGAGTGGGGAATCAAACCCGGCTTTCCCAGATAAGAGTCCGCACACTTAACCACTACACCAAACTGGCTATCCAAAATGGCCTGGGAAAAACAGAATCCAAAAGACACACATATAAGGCAATATTTGGTTCGGATAAAAAGAAACACTCACTTTCCTTCTAGATTATAAGCAGAGGAGCCTATATAACTGGGAATATATTATACCACTTTCAAAGGCTCCAGTAACGGAAGATCCTGAAGCACATATCACTTGGGGAGAAACAAAACAAAATACTCCCTCAGACTATTTGCCTTCAAAATTCTCTTGCTCTATGATAAAAAGGTAGTCCCCTGTGCAAGCACCAGTCATTTACCAAGCAGCATATTCAGAGATGACAATGAACAGTTAGTATCATCAACAGCCAATTTTACTGTCAGTTCCATCTCAAAAGCAACCTTCACCTTTATCATGCCTATAGATTTTTTTTAAATTGCAAACACAGAAGTACCAAACCTTGTCTGTGGGACTTAAGAAGTTAAATCACATCTGGCACGACAGCTCGGAAGCCTTCAAAACTGCATTTCCCTTGCTTCCTGCAGCCCCACCCCCATCAGTCAGAAAAGTGACCCCCTCAGCAAAAAAGTGAGTGGCAGGTATTCATCACCTTTCTGCCAAGCACGTCCAATTTTTCAGACAAGAATTAAGCTCACGTCAGCATTGCATGGGGTCAGTGCCTTGCAGCTAATGTATTAACAGCCTACACCAATGATCTGACACAGAGATATGGGACAAATGTAAAGTTGAAAGGGGCACCAATGAGTCTGAACTTCAGTTCCTTTAGGGAAGGAGTGAATTTTTTTCCCCAGACAGAGAATCATTGCTGACTTGACCTCTCTGCAAAGTGTGAGGGTTCCTCTCGCACCCACACTTAAATCCTCCCCATGGATTCCTGACAGAAATAACTTCAGCTGTTCTACAACACCCAAAATGTTCATGTCATTGGCACCTGAAGGCAATTCCTGCCTTCTACAGCTTGAAGTAGAAACTCACTCATTTGGAGTGAGCCTGTATGGAAATTACTGGCCAGGCTAGAAAGGCAATATTATTAGAAATGTCTGCTGAAGTTTGCAGACTGGATGGTGAGCCGCTCATGACTCCTGCCTCATTCCAGCCTGTGGCTAATAGTGAAGGCACAGGAAAGCAAAAATTCCTTGGGACTGCACTGGCAGCTGTAGCTTCTTCCTGTTTTTCTGGGGGCTCCTCTCTAAGCTGCTGCCTCCTGCCCAGCAGCCCTCGGCCAAGGACTTCTCCATTCCTGGGTACTTTTCTGTTTCTCTAACCAGTTACAGTCTCCCAGAAGCCTCTAGTTGCTACTTCCCACAATGGCTCACTGCATCCTTGCCAATCCAGGTCCCCCCCCCCCACCATCTCCTTGCCCGCTTGGGCCTTACCTACGTTCAAGATGGCTACTTTACAAAAGAAAGTTCAATTCTATGGTTGCATCCAAGCAGCAAACTTGACCACTGTTAAAGTGTGCACAAAGCCAGGCTGTAGCTTGGTTTGCACGCACTCTTCATTCTGCTTCCCGCCTTTCTTGATTTAGAATCCGTTTGTGGAGAGAAGCAAAATCCAAGTTGCCAAGACACCTGTGGGGAACATGGCTCAGTGGCTGAGCACATGCTTTAAATGCAGAAGGTCTTAAATTCAATCCTCAGGATCAGGAAGTAGGTGAAAGTCATTGCCAGTCTGAGTAAACAATACCAACTTTGACAGATCCAGTTATAAGGCAGTTGCGTGAATGCCACACACCGGAGTTTGCATGAAGCCTTCCCAAACCTGGAAATGTTCAACCATACTCCATGTACAAGGGGAAGTCAGAGGGGAGCATGTGGGCACAAAACCAGGCCATTATTTTACCTCCTCTGGGAACTTAACAATGGGATGTCTTCTACTGGTTCTCAAATCTTTCCTCAACGGGCAAAAGAATAATGGTAATGTGGCCATGATTTCAGAAGAATAACGTGACTCAAAGATGTTCTCTTCACCTTCCTGGGATGGATCTATTACACCTAACAAAAGCGATCCCTGTGAAAAACCCACTCTCCATGACAGAAAGATGAAAAAAGCAAAACAGCTTCAGTCGCTGCATATTAGGACCAAAATAAACAACTCCAAGGAGAGCTGCAGGAAGCTGCTGAGAGAAGATTCAGAATCCATAATAAGCAAGTTTTCTTGTGCAACCAGTAATTTAGGTATAATGAATCTGATCACAGTATGGTATAGGATATTTATGAAACCACCTTTCAGACTTCTAATTTAATCCTCTACCTCCCCACAAAATTTCACGTATAGAACAGAGTTTTGCAAAGTGGGTTACTGCTAAGGAAAAAAAAAAACTTCTCAGAAAGGTCTCTCTTTCAGAGAGAACAACTTTTGCAGAGAACCTATGGCCTTTACCATTTTACAATCAATGATGTTTTGACAGCTTTCCATTTTCATAATAATACAATTTTTAATGTTTATTTATGCTATTTACAGTCCACCTTTCTCACAGAGAAAGTCAACAGAATCAATGGGATGCAATGCCCAAACAATGCGATAGGATTTGGATTGCAGAAATCTGAATCAAAGCATAAGCATTAATATGACACATTTAAATGAGCGAGGTAACTCTTATGCAACTCTCACTGTTGGCCGAAGATGTTCTTAAGGTAGCCACATGCTGATTCCTCCACTGCCACCAAAATAACTTCCTTTCAGACTCCCCTTTCTATTGGCCCCTTGGCCCTGGGATGCTTATGCAGCCCTGCAGGAGAGTAGAGCTTGTCTGTAGCAAAACTATCCCCTGAGCCCACAAAAAGCTCTGAGGCCCATGAGCTACAGATATTTGCTGTGGCAACTGTTTGGACCATTCCTCACCATGGGATAGGTGAACAATGAATTTGACACAGTTGCAGAAGTTTTAGCAGGTCCAGCTCCCCTAGGTCAAGTTCACTAACATCCTTCTGGGAACATCAGCGGATATATGAGGGGGGGGGGGGGCGCTGTGAGACTCTGGTTATGCAAGCAGGTTGGAAAAGGGGTTTAAAATGAGTTAGTTTTGTACCAGGGAATCACCTGAAACACCTCTTTCCAAGGTGATCTGCAAACTCCCCCATTTTAGAGCAATGGTTTCTTAAACATGCTATGCTGAAAACCAAAGCCCAAACACATATATCTAAACCACAAATCTCTTAAACCACTGAAATGTGTCTCCCTCCCTGCAGCCTCTTCCCAGGATCTGAAGATGATGCCAACAGATTCCTTAGCCACAGGTACAGGGATCAGACCACAACTCATCTTGTTCTAGATCTCTTAAATAATCAAATCCATTGTCTGTGCGAGCCTGAAAAATCCTAGACAAGAAAAAAAAAACCACTTTGCACTCTGACATCTTGAGGTCAAATCTGGTCATTACTATGCTTCAGCAGCTAAAAATTTAGCCCATTATTCCTTAGCATTGAGCTGTAAAAACCCATTGTGCCTAACTTACGATCATTGCCTTCCATATCATTAATACTGTACACACAGGAATGTGGCATTATTACTAGCTGATGACAGCAGTACAGCCACGTAATAAAATGTCATCACCCATCTTTCATGCTTCCTTAATAAACTACGTTTTCAATAGTTTTTCTTTAGTGTTCTGCACCAGATAGTTTTTCTTTAGTGTTTTTTATATAATTATGCAAAAAACAACTTAGAAATATGTTATTCACAAAACAGCTTGTATTTTACACTTTGGTGGTGGGCAGTGCTGTCAAGTTGAATCCGACTTACGGAAAGCCCACGGGGTTTATGTCCATTTATTCTTTGCACCCTTCTGGACTGAATCCTCCTGGATAGAATTGCTCTCCCCACTTACTACCTCCTTGCATATCAAACCTAATCCAATCAAGCCTGCTATTGTCATTCAGCATCCTCTATCCTTTATAAAGTTTATTTCTCTTGCACCTCGTGTTACATTTTATTGTACGCATGGCCTTGCCCAACAAAGTGATATTTATGTCATATCTGGCGCTCATAACAAATGAGTTCGACACCTCTGCTCTAAGAGCCAGTTTGGTGTAGTGGTTAAGTGTGCGGACTCTTATCTAGGAGAACCGGGTTTGATTCCCCACTCCTCCACTTGCAGCTGCTGGAATGGCCTTGGGTCAGCCATAGCTCTGGCAGAGGTTGTCCTTGAAAGGGCAGCTGCTGTGAGAGCCCTCTCAGCCCCACCCACCTCACAGGGTGTCTGTTGTGGGGGAGGAAGATAAAGGAGATTGTAAGCAGCGCTGAGTCTCCGATTCAGAGAGAAGGGCAGGGTATAAATCTGCAGTTGTTGTCTTCTTCTAAACACTATTTTATTTTCCAGCTTTGGTATTCCACAAGAAGCCTGACTGGAACTCATGGTCTCTTTGTCCGATGCTGATAGATGGGTGACTTCTGGGGGAGAGTCACCAGCAACACTATCCTAGGAGGCAAAGCAAAAATGGTAGCCTTGAGACACAGTCATGATCTGGAGCATGCCTGTGAGCCCTATATTTAGAAACAGAAGGAAGCTCTTAAGAATTTACTTGAAGAAACAGAACAGATGTAACACCATGAAAAGGCATCCACAAATATCATGTCCTGAATTTCTTAACTGACTTATTTTCACTGAGCAATCTTCCTGCTTCAGTTCCTTCTGTATCATTCTAATTACAATTCTACATAAACTATTTTACAGCATTTTATGATCTTGCTATGCCTCTTGTGGTTCAGTGGATACTGCATATATGCTTTAGCTGACAAGAACAAAGGCTTTACTGCAGCTGGAATTTTAACTGGAGAAAAAAAAGGTTAGGAAGGAAAGCAATATAATACTTAAGAGAGAAATCATGGGATTAACTTTAAACAGCTGAAAGGCTTAAATGTGGATTTGCTGACCTTTTTTTTTTTTAAAAGCCAACCTGTTAGAATGCTGTTCTGTCAGTCTGGCTCTCAGCCACTGGGCAAAACCTTCATCTCCAAGGGAAAGCAAGCACCTCTTTTCAAGTACCTGACTATTTGTGTAAGTGTTCCTCTAGGGGAGAAATAAATTCTATTCAGGTTACTACAGCTTGCAAGCAAAGCATTTAGTAATTTAGTACCCCCTGGAGTACACACCTTCAGCAGCTGAGGAATTCAGTGCCTCTTTACTTCTCTCTATTGTACAGAAAACTATTGATTCGGGAAAGTAATCCTGGAATACAGAATTTCTCAACATTTGTTGAGAAGTTTATTAACTGCAGCATTCATAATCATACTTGAGGATTAAGGAAGGCTTATTCAGGGACACAAACCAGTTTAGGTTCAACAGACAGAATACAACATTTACATGGCAGTCTTTACTTAAATTCAAGTTTTTAAAAACCTTCAAGTTAATTTACTTTTTGCCTTTTCCAAGCCTAGGAATGAAGCCAAAATAGCTTTCATTGCAACTTTCTGATCCAACATTTCTATTCATGTTGAAAAGAGGAAAAATATAAAATATTATCTTGACTATGTGGGCTAAAACTCATATTCAAATCTTTAGTGTCAAACAGGATCTTTAAACTGAACAAAAAAGTAGCTAATTCTCAGCGTGTTTTTGCATAACAACCAACACTGGAATTACCACCTTATCCATCTTAAACATGTTTGTGAACTGCAAACATACTCACCAACGTAAATCTTATCTTCCTTATGTTTTAATCTTTCCATCTTTTGAGTGAATACTGTTGGAAATTTTGTGAGGGAAATTATTTAAACTTTCCCAGATAGTTCAATGGACCACTGGATCACAAAAGAGTTGAGAGATCTTTAATATCGAAAAATATATTTTATTTCTAAAGAGGTAAGGATGAAAATACTAACACTATAGACTACATTCTCTAAGCCATCACTAACAAGTTGTTACTCAGTCAGCTCACTCCAGATCCTAACACAGAACTGCCAACTGCTCTTCTTTAACCGTCATTTTCCAAGCCTCTGCTTAACATTCCAACAGCTCTAGTCTGATTGACAGGTAAACATATCTCAAACTATAATGACTGAACTTTAGACATTGCCTAGACATACAATATAAATATTCAAAATTCCAACAAATATGACCACAGCTCCCTAAAATTCTTGCAGCAAACAGATGATGTCTTCCACAAGAGGATGGTTGTTTCTATAGTACTGGGACATCCTCCTACTGAAGCCAAGCTAATCAAAGAGGCTTCCCTTTTAGAAACTGCTCAGAAGCTCACAGGCTCACACCAGGATATCGTTCCCACAAATCCACAAAAACATTTTTGAATCACAAGAGTAACAACCAAACGATTGCAGCAGCCCACCTCTACAATTCCTCCTGTTACAATTGTGAGAGACGGAAGAGGCAATTTTAAAAAATGGATCTTATTAGATTACTAAATATAGTCCTCTAGCATTGCATGAGGACAAAGGAAGGGTATGCCATTAATTAGAACGGCTTGTGCTGAAGTGATTGAAGGAAGGCATGTCAACATTTTTATGAACGACACACATTAAAATGGGCTACAGGAGGGCTTGAAAATGTTCCTGCATTCTGTAGTAATACTACCTAGTACCCATGCAGCCCATTTCAAATGCTCCTTTCAATACATGTTTATGTCAGTGGTGTAGTCTGTATTACTGGCCCCTGGAGATAGAACAGAAGCTTTTAGAAAACCATATGGTGTGTCAAAGCCTGCCATGTGAACTGAACCAAAACATCCCAGTTCACAGACAGCCATTTTGCTGTTAATGCTTAACAAGGCTGCTGCCCCCCCTCCCCCCTGCTCTGGGATTAAAGAATTTGGTAGAATAACTTTTGCTCTTGGGAGGTTGGGGAAAATGCACATTCTCTCTCTGAAGAAGCAAAGCAAGTGGGCCACTTCCACAGATGCATGATTTACCCTGCTGTGACTTACTGGGTTCTTGCCTTTCCTCAAGACAGCTGGAGCTGAAGGGGCCTGTAATTTTCCACCTGAAATGCTGCCTAATATTTACAATTGAAGACAGACACCTTTAATGCGCTAACTAAATTATAAGCTCTCCTGCCAAGTACAATTTTTGCATGTAATAACCATGCCACATCTCTCTGTTAAATCAGATAGCTTCCTGTAACCTCCTTATAATTGGGGTGATAATAGATGTTGATTTCGTAGACCTAAAATTAGTAAGGATTTTATTAAAACATCCATTGCCTTACTTTTCAGAATGATGAAACGGTTTGACAAGATTGGTATCAATCTGACTGGATAAATCATATCCAGTTTTGTCTCCAGATATTTTCCAAACTATTCTTCCTTCACCCAAGACTCTTGCTTGAAGGGTATTTTGAGCTGTAATCGCTTCATCTTGTTTCTATGAGGGGAAATTGCATGCTTCTCCCCCACTTTGCAGTAAAAGGCAGAACAGCTCTTTTGATTTTTCCCAACTTCCTTTTGAGGTTTAAGCAAGATTCTTAATGTATGTTAAAGCAAAACACATTTTCAAAGCAAGCCAAAGAGACTGCAACTAATAGCTATATGCTGACAACTCCTAGGGATGATGGTAAGATCTTAGTAGGGCACACGTCACAATTGAATCCTGGTCTTTCCTCGCCAGATTTACTTTTTGGATTGAAACCCTAGTCCTTGGGAGATCTGATGAGCAGTCCAATAAGCATCAGTAGTAGGATGGGTTTCCTGATTCCTTGCTTCTTAACTACCTTAAGTGTTCTGAAATACCAAATCAAGTAATGTAAATTACACCAAGATATTACAACAGTACTTACATTTATGCAAATCTGAGAGTATGTGTATGTATGCGTGTGTGTAGAAAGAGAGCGCTTTTGGAGTACAAAAAAGTGCTACTCCCACTCAATAAACAGCCCTATAAGGTACTACTTTATTATTATTTCTTTCTTAAAGATGGGATATGTGTATTGAAATAACAGTATTTTGTTCAAGGCCGTCCAAATGAGGTCACGGCTGTAGCAAAATCTGGGTTGTCTTGGCCACTATGTTACATCAGCTGATTGAAACACAAAGTGCTTTGGGGAAAGGAAACACCTGGACCATCAAAGGATTTTGATACCCCCTTATGATCACTCCACGATAAGCAGCCTGGAAAGTTCAGTTTGCAAAAAAAGAAACCACCTTCAACAATGAGGTCAAAACGGAGAGCTGATTCCAGCTCTGAGGACTTTCTCTCCCCCATTCTGGGGGTGGGGCAGGATAAAAAATCTAATAAAATAAATACATAAATCTCAGATTCATTACGTCCCTCTTTCAATCTGATCCAGGAGATACTAATGCACTGAGTATTCCTGCATTCTAAGTAATTACAATACACAATTATTTTCTGTATCATGAAAAGATACAGGTACATATATACAATATTGGTGAATGGCCAAGGAATGTTTCAAGTCTGGAAGTGGAGAACATGACACTTGCTCCACAGATGGTCTTCAGATACGAGCAAAACCATGTTGGAGGTGGACTGCCAAAACAGACTGCCGATCCTGACTTCATGTTTGCTTTTACAACCACTGTCTCTCAGTAAAAAACACCTGCCTGCAGCAACTAAAGCAGCAACGAGAGTGATGGAGTGGGAGAAAGCGGAAAATATCCTCATTTCACCAAAGCCTGTTCTCCGTAGGGGTGGTATCAGCTGCCCTTAAGAGGCACCTCTGATGTGAATACTTGATGTAATGGTTTCAAGATGCCAGCTTGATTAGGTAAGGGAAATTTAATCAGATCTGTGCCTCTTCCTCTTTGTGCTTTATATTCGAGTCTCCAATGGCATGCCTTACCAGTGAGGGTTTTCAGGATCGTAACCTAACCCTGGTAGCCTGGTGGGTTTTTTTCTATCAAAAATATCCCACACAAAATCATACTACTGTGTTTGCTTTAACAGAGATGCAATCATGACTGTTCAGAAAACTGCCCTCCAGAGGACGAAAAGATGATTTGATTTTGTTTGTGTACCCGTTATTTCTTGAACCAGCTTTAAGACCATACAGTTTTTAATTTACTCCAGATATACAGAATGATTTTTTTTTAAAAAAGAAAAACCATCAACTACTTAAAATAATCCTAAACCTGAAGGAATGTAGCTCTACATTCAAAAGCACTGCCTGCCTCAAAGGCATACTTAAAGCATGTCTTATCTACTTAAAGGAAAATGAATTCTTTAAAAGCTAATTATCACGTAAGCAGTCATAAACACCCTTTTCAAGGACTATTAGACACTTACGGAGTCCAGATCCTTGGGAAAGCATCTATTTCCTCTTGCGTGTATTCATCTAACCTCCTGGGCACTTTACGGGGCTGTGGAAGGTGTTCTACCAAATTTTTACGCATTTCTTCAGGAATAACCTGGGAAGAATGACAATACAAAACACCAAAGTTCATCTTGAACTCTTTATTATCATTTGCCACCACCTCCCATCACATTTAGGTTATGTATAATTCTTAGACCATTATTAGTCTTGTTTTGACTCAGACCATGTGCAGGTGTCTTGACAGGGAGAGAGGTTTGTCCAGGATGGAACATGAACACAACTTATTGCTGTGGCCGCACAATCTGCTTGTGCAGCTTACTTTCATGTGTAGTGGCATGAAGTGCAATTGAAAATGAAAGAAAGGTACAACTGAAAACTATGGAAAGTCACTGGTCAAGATCCAATTCTTCTGTGACGCCTGAATGCCGGTGCCTTGGCAAACTACTATCTGCTTCCCTTCACAAATGGGCATTTTAAACTAGAATTAGACAATGATTTAGAATCTTGTTTCATGGTGCAACAAAACTCCAATTTGCTGGCACAAGCACTGAGATGTCTTGGCAAACTGGAACCTGACTGAAAGCTCCCCAAACCAGAGAGTTTTCAGTCACTCTCCAGGCACGAGAGGAGGGCTGATGCAAGCAATCAAGCTGTGTCAGCACCCCCTGTTGACAGACCTGTTTCTTGCCATGTCTAAGTGCTGCCTTAGTTTGATTACTCTAAATCAAAAATGACGGACATGAGAGATCAACAGCAAGAACAACTATACGGTCTATTCAACCCTAAGGTTGCCAGACACATGGCAAATTGGCCTTTTGCAGCCAAGGGCAAGGTTGCATGACAGCTCCATTTTGCTAATGAAATTTTTGATTTGTAACATGTTATTTTATCTTAAGCCTTTAAAGTAAAAAGGCAAAAGCAGTCCCCTGTGCAAGCACCAGTCGTTTCCGACTCTGGGGTGACGTAGGATGATAATAAAGCCTGAGGAAAGGAAAGGTAAGGCAGCCATCTCCACTCTTGCCATCTGTTGCTTAAACTTGGGCCCCCACAGGAGCACACAATTGTGGGCCAAAATAGTAATGCGATTTCATCTATTCACTCAGTCTGCTATGGGAATTGATGTGGTGGCACTATGTATCTGTATTTCCACTTCAAGGTGCTGGTTTGAGCCTTCAGAGCCCTCAGCGCCTTGAGCCCTGCTTACCTGAGAGATCATCCATCTTCTCTCATTTCTTCTTTCTCATGCCTTTGGTCAGTGAATGATTCCCTGCTGGGAGTTCTGCCCTTCGACCAGCTAAGATCACAGAGGACATGAGGCAAAGCCTTCTCAATTGTGGTGCCCAGTTTTTGAAATGCTCTGCCAAGGGACCCTGAGACAGCTGCCTCCTGCTGGATACATCGTAATGCTGGTTCAATTCTATTTTGTGACTTGGTGTTTTATGCTGCTTGATCCACACTTTGATGCATTTTTTAATTTTAATTATTTTTATGAGGTCATCTCAAAGCACCCCTGAGTTCAAAAGCAATTCTGACAACATGAACCATTCTGCAGCCCCTGGGATCCTCATTAGCTGAATGCTAAAAGGTACACATTTCTTAATCCAGAGTACTAACAGGCAAATGGATGACAGAGATCCTAGCACAGTGTTCCCTAAACTGCAAATCGGACAGGAGAGCTCTTTAAACACATGAAGCTGCCTTATAAATCAGACCCTTGGTCCATAAAGGTCAATATTGTCTACTCAACTGGCAGCAGCTCTGAGGTCTTTCACATCACCTACAACTTGATATTTTTTCCTGGAGATGCTGAGGATTGAACCTGGGACCTTCTGCATGCAAAACAGAGATGCTCTCCCACTGGACCATCACCCCTCTCTTTTGGTTGGGCAAGAATTCCTTGTGTATGCAAAGAAATTCTAGGTCATACCTATGATCTGAGAGTGATGTGTGAGAATCTAAAGTGTGAGTCCTAAAATTTTAGAAACTCTCTTTTAAGCATGTATTCTGGACAAACAATCCAACAGAGGTAAGCATCATAGTTAGGAAAGACTATATCCCATTGTATCTGTCTGTACTATCAAGAAGTTCTATATTAATTTGAAAAAGGCCCACAAAATCCCATTGAAGAAAAACCTTAAACAATGCTAACATATGGTAACTTCTATCCTTTGAAGGACTTCCAGTCTACTTTTAAGACATATACATTAAGACAGAAAAATTCTCAAATCATAAGATGACGAATAGTTTGAATGCATACTGTACTGAATATTCTACCTAATCTGTATTCAGCAATTTTGCTGCTCTATTTAGGCAAGATTGAGACATGCACCAATATTAGCAAATTACAATTAAACCTAGAAACACAGTATGCTACCCAGGCAAATCTCAAGATTCACACTTACAATGCCTTTCAGATATAAAAGTTTAAGGATGTGTGAATGCTTTGTAAACAGATGTATTTCATTTTTGTCAGTAACATTTATTTGAAATTTGAACTGTACTGGAATAAAACATTCATTCTTCATTAGCAACAGGACTGTGCAGTAAATTATTTCTGTAGCATCTTTTAGTGTATGAAGTGCTTTATTTAGGACAGATCAACCACTGAACTAGATAATGATTCAGCTTTTGACTTACATCATCTGGAAAGAGATGCAGTCTTTGCATCATGGTTCTTCTGAGAAGGTTTTTGGGGAGCATTCCGTAGGTAGCCAGTTTTACAATCTGCAAAATAAATATTTGTTATATACACAATATTACCTTTCCTAAATGTTTCAGAAATGCAGAGCCAACTTGTACTTCTAAATATAAGAATTAACAATGAGATAAATTGGGGGATGATTGTGAAAGCGGTGGGAAGCTGATGGGGTTAGGGTTTACATTTACAGAGGAAACAGAATAACAACGGTTAGGAGGCAGCAGCAGTGGAAGGGCTCTGCCTTTATGCCCTGCTTGTTTGGTCTTCCAGTGCAACTGGTTGGGTGCTGTGTAAAACAATATGCTGGACCAGTTGGACTAGATGGACCAGAGGTCTGATCCAGCAGGCTCTACTTATGTTGAAAGTGACTTCAATCAAAATTTGGATGGGAAGTACAAGTTACTGTTTCTTGGTTTAAACATAAAAGCAAACTGTGGTTTGTGCTAAAGCAGAAGTCACAAATTCAAGGCCTGATTTAAATGAAGCTGGGTGGACAGAAGAACACATCCGTGCAATATTGCACATGCCCAGTGGTCTCATTTAAATTGAACTCTCTGTGCAAGATTAGCATGCTGGAGATAGGAAGCCAGGGCATTAGCCTGGCACATGTAGTGAGACTGCGCAGCTGAACTCTAAGTGCATGCCAGTTCCATGGGTATATTCTTCTTGCCCAACAGTGTCACTTTTATATTAACCCAGACTTTGAACACATTAGCAGAGAAAGGCAGGGTACTGCACAAACACAGCACCAAAACACAGTTAAGGGTTCTTTTATTTATTTAGAAAATTTAAATGCTGTATCTTCTCGAGAGCCACTGGAACTGAACAGCAAGGTATTTTATTTTATTTTTATTTTATTAGATTTATATCCTGCCCTCCTGGTAACGGGCTCAGGTAAGAAATGCAATAAAGTAGAATCATAATATACTGTTCCTAAAAGATTCTTCAGGCTAACAGCGTGTCATGTTTCTCTCATTCTGCAAACTATGTCACACAGAATTACTCCTGAGGGCATTTTATATAAGTAACAGGACTACAGGAGAATGGAATGGTTCAGGGAAGGCATTTTAATAACGGTAACAGGAGCGTGGATCATACAACTGTATATAGTATGTATTATCGTTTGCTGCACTCATTGTTTTATCCCACTGCACTGTTTTCTATTTATTCAATATTTGTTTGTCTAATATCTAAACAAAATATAAAGATTCTGCAATTCTAGTCTGTTATTACATTGCTTTTGAGATGTCTCCTGCTGACGCATTGACTTACACTGTGCAACCTACCTTGAGTCTCAGACTATAAACAATGTAAATAAATAAAATAAAACAACACTAGAAGAGATGGAACTCTTTGACTAAAAGCCTGGGAAAAGGAAATTTTTTGGCCTGCTGAGCAAAAAGTGACAACATAAGCACCACCAAGCCTCAAAGGAAGACATTCCAAAGGCGAGGAACCTCTATGGAAGAATTCTTGTCTCTGGTTGGCACCTGCCTCATCTCTGAAGAAATGGGTACTGAAGGCTTGGGAGAAGGATCTTAACATGAACTGACCCACAGCACTGAGCATACTGTTGTGTATCCACCCCACCCCTCCCCAGTGCGCAACCAATTCCACATCACTGGAGAGGCAGGAAACACTCAGTACACCAACATCAGAATGCAACGTTATTCTGTTTGGTATCACAGAGAAGGAGGAAACCTGACATGGGGCTGTCGGTTCTGGAGGCAAGCCTGCATTTTTTGTATTGCACAGTTCCGCCTTCACTATGGGCATATGCTCTGTGAAAATGAACTGATAGGTATTTGTTCCAGATGAACAGCCTCATTCATAAGGCTAATAGGAATGAATAAGATCTATGAACCCAACATTAACTTATGCATGAGAGCTACAGTTCAGGGCAGTTTTTCTTGGGCTAAAGATCTGAGTGTGCCAATATAGTCCTTTATGTAAAAACTAAAAAGCCATATGGGCTTTACCAAAAGGGGGAAGTCTTACATAAAATAAACTGCAGAAGCCAGTGTCCTCCATTCTTTAAAGCGCTGGCAAAAACAGTGAGCTCCATACAGAGCAGTCCTTTCAGAGAGTAATGTTTTTTTCCCACAATTAGCAAGCTCAGATAATTTTACACAGTCAATACATGAGGCTGATCACTGGCTCCCTAGCTTAGGTTGCAGTACAGTGAAGGCAGTCAAGGAAGAAAAATTGACAAGACTCAAGTAGCTGATACTATTGAGAAGTGTCACAAATTTTAGATGGCTCTTCTTCTGCAGACCTCACGGAAAACACGTTTTGTAAATTCTTTGATTTTTCTCCTTTTCACTGATCTGCCTTAGAGTAAGAATTCTTGGAAGTCCATTACAAGAACTGCTGTTACTTCACATCTGGAATTTACTTTTTGCTAATATAGTTTCAATGGCTTTTTGAGATATGTTTAAAACAGAAAACTACATTTTTCAGGTGCTTCTTTCAGTGTGTGAATTCCTGGATGTAAGCCAAAAAAGATGCCAAAATGTTTTTTTTCCAACAGACAACACATGATACTGTAATAAAATGTGGGAAAGACAAAAAACAGAAGCCTAAAACCAAAGAGACTTTCACTGACAAGTCCAAAATAGTAATTTACTTATCTTCAAATATAAGTGATTATATAAAGTATAATCTTTTTTGTTCCCATATATACATGCAGAGTTGTTTTATACAATCACAGACACACACTTGCTAAGGGTAAACCACTCTCTCTTTTATCTGTCTTCCCCCCACAAAGAGAATGACAATAATGCTCCTTGGAAAAAAGGAGGGATAAAAGGACTCTTCTGCAAATGCAGAATGCCTCATGTTAGTGGGAGGGTCTTACGCTAGAGAAATGTGAATGCCCAAACAGAGTGAAATAGCTGGATCTAATGAAAATAAATCTACACAATATTGCAGCAAGCAATTACGTAAAATATTTCAGAAGTAGTGGTACAATGATGCCTCTCATCTTTCATTGATACATTATATTAATGGCATGGCAAAGGAATCTGAGACAGACACAGCAGCTCTCCAGGGTCTCAAGCTGAGGTTTTTCACACCTATTTGCCTGGACCCTTTTTAGTTGGAGATGCCAGGGACTGAACCTGGGACCTTCTGTTTATCAAGCAGATGCTCTTATCACTGAGCCACTGTCCCTCCCCTTTATACACTTGGCATTCTAAACCACAGCCTACCAGCTATAAGTAGCTCTGCTGACTGTACCCATTCCATTGTCTGATAAAGTATGCATGCATATGAAAGCTTACATTCTGGATAGAATGTTGTTGGTCTTAAAGGTGCTATTGGACCCCTACTTTGTAGCACTAATCATAGTTTGCCATGATTTCCATATCAGCAAGCTATGGATAATGTTAAACAAAAAAATGAAGAGAGAGAGGAAGACCATGAGTCCCCAACCGATGGTAAGCAGAACCACCTTAACTGAGTCCCTCTCTCACCAGCTGACTCACCCATTAATAACATAAGAACATAAGAGAAGCCATGTTAGATCAGGCCAATGGCCCATCCAGTCCAACATTCTGTGTCACACAGCGGCCAAATATATATATATATATATATATACACACATACACACACACACTGTGGCTAATAGCCACTGATGGACCTCTGCTCCATATTTTTATCTAACCCCTTCTTGAAGGTGGCTATGCTTGTGGACGCCACCACCTCCTGTGGCAGTGAATTCCACATGTTAATCACCCTTTGGGTGAAGAAGTACTTCCTTTTATCCGTTTTAACCTGTCTGCTCAGCAATTTCATCGAATGCCCACGAGTTCTTGTATTGTGAGAAAGGGAGAAAAGTACTTCTTTCTCTACTTTCTCCATCCCATGCATTATCTTGTAAACTTCTATCATGTCACCCCTCAGTCGACGTTTCTCCAAGCTAAAGAGCCCTAAGCGTTTCAACCTTTCTTCATAGGGAAGGTGTTCCAGCCCTTTAATCATTTTAGTTGCCCTTTTCTGAACTTTCTCCAATGCTATAATATCCTTTTTGAGGTGCGGCGACCAGAACTGCACACAGTACTCCAAATGAGACCGCACCATCGATTTATACAGAGGCATTATGATACTGGCTGATTTGTTTTCAATTCCCTTCCTAATAATTCCCAGCATGGCGCTGGCCTTTTTTATTGCAAACGCACACTGTCTTGACATTTTCAGTGAATTATCTACCATGACCCCAAGATCTCTCTCTTGGTCTGTCTCTGCCAGTTCACACCCCATCAACTTGTATTTGTAGCTGGGATTCTTGGCCCCAATGTGCATTACTTTGCACTTGGCCACATTGAACCGCATCTGCCACGTTGACGCCCACTCACCCAGCCTCAACAGATCCCTTTGGAGTTCCTCACAATCCTCTCTGGTTCTCACCACCCTGAACAATTTAGTGTCATCCGCAAATTTGGCCACTTCACTGCTCACTCCCAACTCTAAATCATTTATGAACAAGTTAAAGAGGATGGGACCCAGTACCGAGCCCTGCGGCACCCCACTGCTTACCGTCCTCCACTGCGAAGACTGCCCATTTATACTCACTCTCTGCTTCCTATTACTCAGCCAGTTTTTGATCCACAAGAGGACCTGTCCTTTTACTCCATGACTCTCAAGCTTTCTAAGGAGCCTTTGATGAGGAACTTTATCAAAAGCTTTCTGGAAGTCAAGGTAAACAACATCTATCGGGTCTCCTTTGTCCACATGTTTGTTCACCCCCTCAAAGAAATGTAACAGGTTAGTGAGGCAAGATCTTCCCTTGCAGAACCCATGCTGAGTCTTCCTCAATAACCCGTGTTCATCAATGTGCCTACTCATTCTGTCCTTGATAATGGTTTCTACCAACTTTCCCGGTATTGAAGTCAGACTGACTGGCCTGTAATTTCCCGGATCTCCTCTGGAACCCTTTTTAAAGATGGGGGTGACATTTGCTACCTTCCAGTCCTCAGGAACGGAGGCAGATTTCAATGAAAGATTACAGATTTTTGTTAGAAGATCCACAAGTTCAACTTTGAGTTCTTTCAGAACTCTCGGATGTATGCCATCCGGACCCGGTGACTTATTAGTTTTTAATTTGTCTATTAGTTGTAGGACCTCCTCTTTTGTCACCTCAATCTGACTCAGGTCTTTCAACACCCCTTCCAATATTAGTGGTTCTGGGGCGGGCAAACACTTCTCATCTTCCACGGTGAAGACGGAGGCAAAAAATGCATTCAGCTTCTCAGCCATTTCCCCATCCTCCTTCAGTAATCCTTTTACCCCATGGTCATCCAAGGGCCCCACTGCTTCCCTGGCTGGTTTCCTACTTCTAATATATTTGAAGAAATTTTTATTGTTGGTCTTTATGTTTTTTGCAATATGCTCCTCATAGTCCCTTTTTGCCTGCCTGATCACAGTCTTGCATTTGATTTGCCACTGCCTGTGTTCCCTTTTATTAATCTCACTTGGACTGGTTTTCCACCGCTTAAAGGAGTCCTTCTTACCTTTTACAGCTTCCATTACTTTGTTTGTTAACCATGCTGGCCTCTTCTTATACCTGTTTGTGCCTTTCCTAACTTGTGGTATGTATTTTATCTGAGCTTCTAGGATTATAGTTTTAAGTAGTCTCCAAGCTTCCCCAAGGGTTTTGACCGTATTTACCTTTCCTTTCAGTTTCCTCCTCACATGCCTCCTCATCTCAGAGAATTTACCCCTTTTAAAGTTAAATGTGGTTGTGGCGGTCTTTTTGGGCAACTCCCTATTTATACAAATGGTGAAATCAATAACATTATGGTCACTGTTCCCAAGCGGCGCAATCACTTTTACGTCTCTCACCAAGTCTTGGGCATTACTTAGGACCAGATCCAGGATTGCCCCACCCCTGGTAGGTTCTGAGACCATCTGCTCCATAGCACAGTCATTGAGAGCATCAAGAAACTCAATCTCTTTCTCTCGACCAGAACACATATTGACCCAATCAATCTGTGGGTAGTTAAAATCACCTATTACGACACAGTTTTTACGTTTAGCCGCTATCTTTAATCCCTCCATCATATTATAATCATCCTCTCTCTTTTGATTTGGTGGGCGATAACAAACTCCCATAGTTAAATTTCCTTTTGGGCCCTCTATTTCAACCCAAAGCATTTCTAAAAGGGAATCTAATTCTCTGACCTCAGTCTTACTGGACCGTATATCCTCTCTGACGTACAGAGCCACCCCACCTCCAACCCTTCCCTCCCTATCCTTCCGATATAACTTATATCCAGGAATCACCGTGTCCCACTGATTCTCCTCATTCCACCAAGTTTCTGAAATTCCCACAATGTCTATGTTTTCTCCCAACACTAAACATTCCAATTCACCAATTTTACTTCGGACACTTCTAGCATTTGCATACAAACATTTATAATTTCCCAAGCAAGCTAGGCCCGCCACCTCTCTCCTGCCGCCTCGAGACTCTAGCAGACAGTCCATACTGTTTGTCACCATCACAGTGGACAAATCTGATCCGTTACTCGGTAGAAAAATAGAAGCCAACCCTTCATCTCTTTGAGACGAGTCCTCCCGAACCAGAGACATTCCATCTCCTGTTGGCTTTCCCCCAAGATTTAGTTTAAAAACTGCTCTGCCACCTTTTTGATTTTAAGCGCCAGCAGCCTGGTTCCATCCGGAGACAAGTGGAGACCGTCTCTTTTGTACAGCTCCGGCTTGTTCCAGAAAGCATCCCAGTGCCTAACAAACTTAAACCCTTCCTCCTTACACCATCGTCTCATCCACACATTGAGACTTCTAATTTGCGCCTGTCTCTCCTGCCCTGCACGTGGAACAGGTAGCACTTCCGAGAAGGCCACCTTGGAGGTCCTGGCCTTAAGTCTCCCACCTAGCAGCCTAAATTTCTCCTCCAGGACCTCACGACTGCATTTCCCCACATCGTTGGTGCCAACATGCACCATGACCACAGGCTCCTCCCCAGCACTGTCTATCAGCCTATCTACTACACGCGTAATGTCCACTACCTTCGCACCAGGCAGGCAAGTCACCATACGGTCAATACGCGGTTTCGCCACCCAGCTGTCTACTTGCCTAAGGATCGAATCACCAACTACCAAGACCCCCCCTCTCCCCCTGCCCAGGGATGGTTCCTTGGCGCGAAAGGATACCCGCTCACCAACCGAAGAAGAGGTCCCTTCTGAGGGCGCATTCCCCTTATCCTCAGCAAGGTGCCCTGTTCCCTCTAGACCCTCACGCTCTCTGGCAGCAACGGGGCTGCCACATTCAGAGTGGGGCTCATCTAATACGCCCCCAAGAGTCTTCCCCAATTGCCTAACTGACCGTCTCTGCTTCTCCAGGGCAGTCACCTCGGCCTCAAGGGTACGAACCCGTTCCCTGAGGACCAGGAGCTCCTTGCATCGAGCACACACCCAAGACTTCTGTCCTGTGGGCAGATAGTCATACATGTGACACTCAGTGCAAAACACTGGAAAGCCCCCACCCCCCTGCTGGCATTCTACCTTCATGATATATATATTAACTATACAGTTAATGATATATATATTAACTATACAGTCCTCTTTAAATGCTGTTGTTTACGTGGCTCCCCTTCTGGAAGGTCAACTTACCTTATTGGGAGAACAAGGAAATCAGGGATCTGGGTTCCTGGTCCTTAGGAAGCCCCCAGGCAAAGAGCCACAGGCCAAGAGCCCTTTAGCTCTTTAGCTTTGGCAAGGCGCAGCTTAAAATGCAAAGAGGGTGGAGCAGACCACTCCTAAGCAATCATCAACAATTACTCTCAATCAATCAATCAATCAATCAATCACTTTCACCTTTAGCCCACTCACCCAAACGTACAGCAGTTCCCCAGCTATCACAACTCAGCCTTTTCAGCAGTCACCCAAGCCTCAGAATGAAGTCTTTCAAAATGCAGAAATTCTTAGCAACTTCTCCAGCTGTCTCAGCTTATCAGAGATAAACCCACTTGTTCAAAATTGTGAGCTAGTACTTCACAATCCATAGAGCCCTGTGGCGCAGAGTGTTAAAGCTGCAGTACTGCAGTCCTAAGCAGCAGTACTGTAGTACTGTGGTCTGAACTCTCTGCTCACGACCTGAGTTTGATCCCAGCGGAAGCTGGGTTCAGGTAGCCAGCTTGAGGTTGACTCAGCCTTCTATCCTTCTGAGGTCGGTAAAATGAGTACCCAGCTTGCTGGGGAGAAAGTGTAGATGACTGGGGAAGAGGCAATGGCAAACCACCCCGTAAAAAGTCTGCCGTGAAAACGTTGTGAAAGCAATGTCACCCCAGAGTTGGAAACGACTGGTGCTTGCACAGGGGACTACCTTTTTTTTTTTATTATTTCACAATCCATAGCTGAGTACAGAATTCCTAGTATAATGCTATGGGATTTTATTTTATATTATAACAGAGTGATGCATCTCAGCTGTTCACTTCCATTTCCTTATATTTTGGCTTGGGGATAGGATAGGAATGAGCAAAAGATACACAACAGAGACAAGAAAGTCCAACTCCTTGGAGTTGCAGCTATTCTGGTGGTCAAATGGGAAATCCATGGAGAACTTTTTGACTCCATGGTTTACAAATTGCCTATTCCCTTCCTAAAAAGCTATAAAAACCTGCAAGAGCCAAAAATGCACTCCATTAAACATTAAACAGTTTCTGAGAAAAGTAGACAAGCTCTGTAGGAAGGAACTAATAAAACTGCCAGACAGACATCTCTAAAAAAAAAATTTAAAGCTATAACAGCAATTTAAAGCTATAACAGCAAAGATCTAAAATAGTGATCTATAAACACACCCACATGCTATATGCTATAGCTGGAAAGTCAGAAAACTGGGAGCTCTAATTTGTTAAACATTCCATGAGAAATCTGGATGACGCATCACCATTTGAGAAGATGCTGTTAGAACAAGATGAATTCTAGATAAAAGATCTGGTTCAAAAATTACATTGAAGCCCTGTCTGGATTCCAGGAGACAGATACAGCTAGAAAAATTATAACAATGTCATTTTCACAAAAATTATTTTGTGGTTGCATATTAAAAGTCAAAGAAACCCCAGTTACTAAGTTCTATGCAGCATCACTATCAGCACCAACAGGATGGTGTACATAAATACTATTGTTTAATGAACACTGTCAAGGTTCTACTCCCCCAACCCTGGGAAGAGCGGAACCTTGGTTGTAAGGGCAAGACAAAAATAAATTACCAAACTCTCAGAGAGAGACTAAGCCAACTCTCTAGACTTAAGAGTAGCTGCCACCAGTCCCTTCTAGTCTGTTCCTAAAAAGCTGCAGAATGAAGAGACAGGCCTCAGAGCCTCTCAGGGAATTATTCCAGAAAGTCAACCCTGCAAGGTTGGCTTGCAGTCTGAGTTTCCAAATGAAAGTATTAACTGTAGGTGAGCAGTCCAAGGCTTCTGGATTTAGCTTTTGTGGCTGTAGGAGACAAAGAACCATGCCAGGGGGGTGTGTGTGTGTGTATTTGTTTACTTAAGGTACAAAAATATTTCTAAAATGACAAGACAGTGAAGGGAAATGAAAGAGTCTAAGCATGTCCAGCGTAACTAAACATAAGCAGTAGTTACCAATACAATCCAAGCAGGTGTTAGGCTTAGCATCAAAACTCTGCTTCTCAAGAGACAGGTCAGGGCATCAGTCCACAAGAACAGCATTCAAGATGGAATCCATCAGACAAATTGGGCTCACGCCACCACTGGCATGATGTCTTGCTAAGTGATTACCCAGCTAGCACTAGACAAAGGGCTGGCTAACAAAGAAAGGATTCTGACTGACTCTGAGCCCGAAGAGCCAATCACAATCTAACAGGTGATGTAACCTCTTTCCCTTGTTGCTGAGATACATCACCACATACTGTAGATTAGTGATCTCGCATCCCAAATCCAAGGAGGGTGGTTTCTTCAGCTTTAGGAAATTTGTCGGTTAAAAAGCCCATGAACAGGTGGTATTGGCTTCACCCAGCTGAAAGCAGTTTGCTTGAAGGTTACACACCAGCTATCTCTGTGACAAAGTACGTTTGGAGCCAAGAGGCCTACACAGGCAACTTTTGACCAAAGTTTCGCTGAGAACCAAAGTTCTTTACAACACAACTGCAACAAATATAGAGACAGGTTCACCACGAGCCTGGCTGCCAAATCACAAATCCAGTAAGGTTCAAAGTCTTCTGTTACCATATCCCAATGCACTGAAAGGGTGTGTGTGTGGGTTTTTTTTTTTATAAAAGTAAACGAAGGGCTTGGTGTTAGATTGCTGACATTAATCTACAACTCTATTTTAACAATAAAAAAAGTATTACAGTTAGCTCTCTGAAATGCTTTTAAAGAGACAACAGTACAATCATCACTGAAATCAAACTATGCAATAATACTATTCATGATGCCATGACAGGATCATGGAAATATACTGGCAGTTGCCCTTATATGTCATAAGTACCCACACCATCATTTTAGAATGGGCAGAATCTGACCTTTATTTCTTGAATCTTGAATCGGCTGATAAAGAGAACAATTTGTGGAAACAGTTGATGAAACAGATGATGAGACAGGACTCCTTCTCCAGTGAGTCCTGAAAATTCACTGAGCAATGGATCCTCATGAACAAAATGCATCACAGAACAGGAGGATGCAGTGTGTGTGTGTGTGGGGGGGAACTGAGTGAAAATGCTGCCTTTTCCTCCACTGCTAAAGGCAGGGGAGAATATAGAAAGCTCACAGAAGATCATAGAGTGTATTTTTACTCAAGAGCTATTCCCCATTTTTGCAGCTGTGTTTACTGTTTTATTGGATGAATTGTGCATTTTTAAAAAAACACCTGGTTACACTTTTACACTTCTGGTTACATATCATTGCTAAGAACAGTTTTCCAAACAGTAGAAAACAGCAAGAATCCAGTAGCACAAAGACTAACAAAATTCTTGCACCTCCCCAATATGTTTCACAGATTTTGTCAAGTTTTTAGCAGTTAGCAGACTTTTGCTCTTTTCCACTGCTACAGCCTAACCTCACTAAGCATCCAGTTTTCTGAACAGTGGATTACAAATTCTTAAACACACTAAACAAAAGCACCCTGTACCTAAAGGGCAAACTCCATAATAAATTCAGAATACACATCTGATAGCCCCAATATCATTCATGCTTTGGAAGAGATGTGGGATGACTTGGCAAGGGAAGCAAGGGAGAAAGTGCACAAGCTTCAAGCCTGCCCATAATCTTACTGTGTGTAGAAGAGATGGCAATGCAATGGAGAAAGAAACAGCTCCTTAATAGCAGCACGTGGGAACATATACTTCTCTATTAAAAATATACCCATAAAATTAAAAAAGTTCAATCAACCCAATGATTTCTTGTCTGTTCAAATGCATTTGCCATATTTAGATAACTACTACTTTGATTCATTTTGTCATTACCAGACAAGCACTCCCTATTGATTTTCAAAGCTGTGCAAGCTCTACGTTAATCAAAAGGACAAATCCCCACTGATTAACTGTGTACATTAGCTCTGGTATGTACTGCTGAAGAGCTGAGGATGGGAGGGGCTGAGAGACAGCTGGAAGAATAAGGAAAGGGATGTGAGTTTAGGCAGAGAGCTTGCCCTAGGCGAGAAGGCAGGAGGAAAGAATATTTGTATTTTCATCCAGGACTCTCTTCATTGTATGGACTATAATGAAGGATCTGTGTAAAAATTCTACTTATATATATACAGCTGGAAGGGAAAGGGTGGGTGGAATTGAACGAAGATTAGCCTAGCTTTCCACTTGTAAAAACTATACTCTAAGCTAAATTTATCTGCATGCTAAATTTGATAGACTTTAGTTCCAAGTGCCCCATTTCTGGATTTCCTCCACAAAAGTATACTATTTCTAAAGCACAGTTGCTGATTAGAGTTGCACAGATGTGCTTTTCAAATAGAGACTGCGATGATCACATCACAGAACAAAAAACCCTTCATCCTAAACTGCCTTTCTGCACAATTCCTCTCCCAACACAGCAGCAAATGACATTTACAGAAGAGTGACAAGTGAACTTGTGCCATTGTGCTCGCCAAGTGAATGAGGTATCAATGAATCATCCACCCCCAGATTTGTGCGCATAGAAGACTTCAGGACTTAAAACAAAATTTTCAGTGCAAAACTTTGCAGATAACATGCCCAATTACAACAGCTGTCATTTTTATTTCTCTTCCTCCAAACTTGGATTTGAAAATGTAGGTTCCTTTTTTTCATTCAAAGTCAAATGCCATTTTTAAAAGGTCTGCCACAGTAACAGAGCACTTTTTGTCCCCTCCCTTCTGATCCTTTCTCTTTAGCCTCCATGGCTTTTCCCCTTGCCCAGCTGATCTTGTCCTTGCTTTCAACTGCTTTGGTCTCTGCCTTCTTGCTACAACCTGCTTTGCTTAATAAATGTTTTGGGGGCTTGCCAGGCACATGAGACTGATCTGCAATGATATGCTTAAAGTCAGTTTTTTTAGGGCAAGAGGATTCCCCAAGTGCTTCATAACTGACTGTTTCGAGTTGTAGGCTACTGGATGTTACAACGCCTTGTAAACCATTATGCTAGCAGCAGGGTGGGGAAGGAACTGATCTGCTAGTTACTAATGTAATGAGAGCCAGTGTGGTATAATGGTTGAAGTATCAGGATAGAATCTAAGAAAGCCAGGTTCAAATCTCCACTCTTCCACAGCAGCATGCTGGGTGACCTTGGCACACTCTAAGCCTAGCCCCCATCACAGAGTTGTAAGGATAAAATGAAGGAGAGCAGAATGATGTAAACCGTTTTGGATCCCCACTGTGAAGAAAGGCAGAATATAAATGAAGCAAATACAGACAAACAAACGAATACATTCAGCTTGCACACAGAGACACCAGACAGCCAACTGAAAAACAGGAGGATATCTCACCCAAGTGCAAAGAAACCTGGGAGCTTTGACTCTTAAAAGCTCATACCTCAAAAAATCTCTAAGGTGCTACAGAACTAAATCTTGTTTCTCACCCACAGCCCATCTCCCCAGTCCCCCCCCCCTCACACTTCCAGCAAGATCCCTGTTCCTCAGGATCTTGTTACCTCAGTAATTCATAATATATTTTTGTTAAGTATGGCCTTATATATTTCCTCTAAATACCATAAAGGTACAGAATACCAATATGAAAAGTGCAAATATATGCACAACACAATTCTATCTATTGCAGATTTCACTGTCCAAAACATTTTAACAATTTATACTTTACATTGTTCATTGTGAAATTCTTCTCAAGTTTGGTCACCAGAACATCACTCACAGTGACTATTAGAAAGGAAATAATTTAGCGTGTAATTCTCAGGCATGCTAAGGTTATGCTGCCCTCCAGTGTTTGGCATGTGGCTGGTGCAAAAACACATATGGCTGGTGCAAAAAACCCAAAAGATTATCAAAATAAGTATTTATTATGTGGTGTACACAACAGTAAGATTAAAAGCACAGGATCTGAATGTCAGGATGCGTAAAGAGTCAGAGCAAGTTTTACATAAACTGTAATATTTTCTAAACACAGCTGATGAGTATACCAAATGCCATCAACTGTGTTTGGAACATATTACAGCTTATGTAAAGCTTGTTCTGACTCTTTACACAGCCTGTCATTCAGGCCCTATTTTTAAAATTTTACTATTGGGTACGCCACAAAATAAATATTTATTATTTTGATACAATGTAATCTGTTGTAGCTTGACCCTTGTAGCGTTTTCAGTATATTTTGGGTTGAGTTTTGTTTCCCTTCTTTGTTTGCAAAAAAAATAAAATACGTGGGGCAGTTTTCAATGTTCTCAGGACTGCATTTGCTCCAGATAAGCATCATTTCGACTGTCATGATAAAACTGTTACTGCATAACTTTAGGTACAAGCATATTTAACTCTGCTGCTATTAGTAGTAGCTCATGTAAAAAGCTACTAGTACACCAGGCATCAGATGACTTTATGAGCTAAGTCTGTTTCAACAGGATACAATGGAGATGTTTGTCTTTTAGTACAAGAGTGCCTCAACTCAAGACCAAAGCATCAGGCAGAGCCAGAACAGTGTGGTTTGGAAAATCAGGCAAGAACATAAACAGGTTTTTGGGGAGGGGAAGGAGGCTGAAAGCTATTGCAGATATGAGACCTTGAGAATGCAGAAGTAAAGGGATAAGGATATAAGAGCCCTGCTGGATCAGACCCATGGTCCATCTAGTCCAGCATCCTGTCTCACATAGTGGCCAACCAGTTCCTCTAGAAGGTCAACAACAGGGCATAGAGGCTGAGACCTTCACTGATGTTGCCTCTTAGCTCTGGGATTCAGAGGACTAGTGCCTCTGAATGTGAAGGTTCCCCTCAGTCTTCATGGTAGTAGCCACTGACAGACTAATCCTCCATGAATCTAATCCCCCTTTAAAGCTGTTTATTCCTTTGGCCGTCACTACATTCTCTGGAAGCAAATTCCGTATTTTAATCACTCTCAGTGTAAAGTAGTATTTCCTTTTGTCGATCCTGAATCTCCTGCCCATCAGTTTTGTTGGATGCCCTCGAGTTTCACTACTTTGGGAGAGGGAGAAAAACGTCTCTTTGCCAATTCTCTCCACCCCATGCATAATTTTCTAAATCTCTATCATGCCCTTCCTTAGTTGTCTCTAACTTGTTCCAGGCTGCAGAGGAAGCAAAAAGGAGCTTGTCTCTCCTGCTGCTTCTCTAAATAATAACTGCCTTCCATCAATTCACAATTGACTCATGACGAACCCAGGACCATGGGTTTTCAAGGCAAGAGGTGAGCAGAGGCAGTTTCTGATTGCCTTCCTCTGAGCCCAGTGTGAAATGAATTCCATCCCTAAAGTTGTGTGTGTGTGTGTGTGTGTCAAAGCAGGGTAAGAAAGGGTCAGTGGTGTCAACAACAATGACTAAAACTTAAACTTCTGAGTACAGGAAGTGTCAGGTGGCAGATAAAGCACAGCCTGGATAGTTCAGAAATTGTTTTGCAGAAGATGCAGCCTTGAAGGAAGAGAAAGCAGCTTGACAAGGATGAAAAAATTATTCTAGCATGGCAAACAGCACAGAGACTTGAGTGGGAGGAGATGGAGGGCTGATGGTAAATGAGTTTGTGCAGAAAACAGCAGGACTGAAAGGTAGCGGATTAGAGAAGAGGTTGGGGCATGCAGAGAAACTGAGAAGCATGACAAGTAATCACATGGAAAGGCTCTCAGTGGCCTGGATGTGGGAGTCAAAGGACAGGAAGGAATCAAATGTGGCTCCAAAGTTACATGACTCCACTTGCAATGGTGACAAATAGTTCAGACAGTCTTCTTACAGTATCTTGAATGGGAAATACTTACTGGACAATTCAGGTGAAAGTCTGGCAAGCCTATTCAAGAAATACAGGGTGAAGAGGATGTGAAAGGAAGGATTAACACTTACGGCTGTTGGATCCTTTCTATGAAGCTGAGCTGCTGTTACTTGAGTGAAACCACCAGGGTATCTACAGCGCAAAAAATATAAATCAGCACATATTTTAAAACCTGCAGCTTGAAAAATAAAACCTGCATGTGACGTAAAGTTGACTTCTATATGAATGAAGTGCTTCACAAGAAAGACAGTTCTGACAACAGCAGAATTTATGTTTAAAGGCCAATGAGATACTGGTCGTATGGCAGGAAATGTGTATGGACAATTGGCCATGAAGGCAAATGGTAGCTTGAGTAAGGAAGGCAACTGACCAACTCTCCTTCCTTTGACCCTCTTCCTTCTCCATTCCCTCTCTCTGCTTACATCCCAAACTTATCCCACCCCAAGCTTCCTTTCCCTTGGCTTTTCCTTTCTTTGCACTTTCCTTGTTGGGCTGTCAGTTTTGCTATGGTTCTAAAAAGGAAGATAGAAAAACTCAAGGAATGTGAAACGCATTAATCACTGTTTGCTTTTCTGATATACCAGAAATTAAGGAGCAATTAAGGAATCCATGTGCCATTTAATGCCATTTCACATCCTGTCCTCTGAACACCAGAATCAAAGTTCAGGGCATCATTTAAGAATACAAGCAAAAAAGGAGGACCAGAAATGACTGGTGGGACACATGTGCCATGCAAAAAACAGGGCTGGTGGCTTAACTGACATGTAAAAAAAGGATGTCTTCCCTCTGACTACTGCTGTATTCTTATAGCACCAAGGCATGGATATTACATTATCCTTGCTGAAAGCTAAGCATATATGGGACTAATCTGGGTCTGGATGGATGAGTCCTTAAGAATTCATTTATACTGTTTTGGATTCTATGATGGAAAGAAGGTGGAGTGTTAACACTAATAGTAAGTAAATGAACAGATGTAGCTAAAACTCTGCTTTCTGGGGTCTAGCCTGGAAAAATGTGATGCCATGATGAGCTCAGGATGGATGAAAAGGAGGAACTCTATGTCCTATAGGAGAAAGTCTGCTGGTAAGGATGCTTGAGAGGGGTGAGGGCATATAAATGTTAGGGACCAGGAACCATTCCCACAACTGTCAGCTCAAGTTTTGTTATGGATGTACTGGGACCATATTATAAACAGAAGAACAATGTAATCACCCAGATATTTAGTACATTTTCAGCAAATCCTATGCATAGCAATGCAGGATTCTGACTAGAATGAACTTGGCCTGCAATTTTCTGGGAAATCTAGAACTGAGGCTGTAACACAGATTGTACAACGGAACAGGGAAAGGAAAAGTCTGCAGGGCAAAATAAAGGAAACATTTCTTAGCTCTTTTTCTGTTTCATCTAGCAGTCAAAGTTAAGACAAGAAGAGAATGTTTACAGCAATTCTGTTTTTCAAGGCTATAATAAAAAAAGTATTTATCTCAACCTCAGTCGCATATGTTTGCTTTCTAGACAGGAGATTATTTCTCACTTTAAGCCCCAGTCAATGTTGGTCTCAAGCAATAGAGCCAAGTTTGAGTCCAGTGGCGACAACAAAGTTTACTTCTGACGTTAATATCTTCTTTAAAAATACACAACTTCCTTTTCTACCAGTTCAGTCCTACACAGAGTTATGCAATTTCTAAGCCCACTGACTTCAATGGACAGAAGGGTGTAACTGTGTTTAGGATTGACTGTAGGTGACCCTGAAAACAAATTCAAGACAAATGACAAGTTACAGCAGGGGTGGCCAAATATATATATTTTTTGGTCCCATACATATCGTCAGCTGAGCAATCAAATACTAGACAATAGATAGAAAACATTAACTTTGTTAGAACAACAAAAAAAGATATTTGTAAGGAGAACTGTAGCATAAATATTTTAAATTTAAAAAATCAAACATAAAATACTTCATACATGTCTGATACATCTGTTCTGTATAAAAGAGGTTTAGCTAGCTAGTATTGTGGATCAAACTTTTAAAAAATGCACTGACAACTTTTAATAAAGTTAGTTCCTGTTTGGAGATGCTGGCGAGTTATATTAGGCAGTGATGTGGGGCAAAAAATTTTCTGAAGCTGTATTTTTCCATGGACAATTTTCTGTCCCACATATGAAATGGTCTTTTATCTATCAGAGTTGCAGTTCTGCAAATTATTCCGTGGAAAACTTTCTGGCCCACATTTGTACCTATAACTTGCTTAGCTATAGTTGTCAGAATCACTGTCCTACAAATCAATCATATCAGATATGCTATTTGTGGAATATGAAGCATGGACATCCCAGTGACATTTAAATTCATCATTTAAATAATTTAAATTTTAATTGGAAAAATTTTTTATTTGAGTTTCCCCCCCTATAAAACCCTCATCACGGATAAGGCCGAGAGTAGAAGCTTCGCTGCCTTGCTAGATTTGCCCCCAACAGCCAACTCTCATCTTTGTTAACAAGTAACTCTACAAATGTATAATAAAGGAAAGCACAGGGGCACTCTTGGCTTCCAGAAATATTTGACCACAATCAAGTAACAGGCAATCAATACTTGGCCATTTGTTTGACAGGCATGCCTACCTTAGTGAGCTAGTGAAAGTACTAAAATCTTTTGGTAAAAATACCAATTTGTTCAATATTTAATTTTTTTGTATTATTTTATTTTTAATATGTGCATTTGTGAGTGTATGTGTGCACCTCTGGTCATGGTGACTTTTGGTTACTAACTCCTAATGGGGGCCTGGAGGATATTCAGGGACGTGGCTGACTAAAGCCTGCCTCTGCCTCCTGACTGCTGGTATTCCAAGGAGGTCTCTCATCCAAGCACTTGCCAGAGTTCAGCCTGCTTAGCTTCAGAGATCTGACGAGATTGGGCTTGCCTGGGCTCTCTAGGTCACAGCCAATATTTGTATTTTTAAAACTGTGAAATGCTTACCCAGTATGTGAAGAGTACACCTTCTGTTCCCATTTATTGCCAGAAAAAGCAATATGCCTTGTATTTATTACAACAGCGTGATCTCCAATGTCACCTAATTTCAAAAAAACAAAAAAGTCTTAGTTAATAAGATCATCTGTAACCTAAGAACTCTAAATATACAGAACAACATTGTTAATGGTTCTTAGCATGAAACAATTCATGCAAAACACTGTACCACAAACCAAGTATTGTGCCACAGTGTCACATGGGCCCTACAGCTCATCTGGAGAGCACATTTTGAATACATAAGATCCACTTACTTAGTGCATGGTACACAGGCTTATGTTTCCCTTGAAGTATGATCTTGCATATTTCTGCAATTTTTCCTGGTGGCTGCATCTTTGCATCCAAGAGATACCAGACTCGAGCAAACGTGGCCCATTGCTGAAAAGAATGGGAGAGTTATTAATGTAATGAAATAGATACACTGTAACCAAATGGCCTACCCCATTATATTTTACCCAGTGCTTTGAAAATTATGAATTGTAGATTACAAATTAAAGAGTATTTTAAAATAACCTTGCTCACAAGATCTAATTCAAAAAACGTATAACAGAGCTGCTGCATTAAAGGAAATATAGAAGCCCATGCAGCAACTTGATGACTGCAGATCTTCCAACTTTGCACAGGAGCAGGCAAGAAGAAAAGCAACAAGATCACCACCATGCCAACCTGCTTAAAGATATGAAACCTGCCAGAATTGGGGGAATTAATAATTTCTGTTTCCATGGCAGTTGCAGAGCAGGGTTTAGAACCCAGATATTCAGGATCCCAGTCTGACATGCTAACCATTACACCAATTTTTTTTTTAACTTTACTGCTAACACAACTACCCATCTGGAATCAAAATGTTTATGAGGAGACTCTTTGTTATTTTGACTGAAATAGTAGAATATCTTGGGATTTGTACATCTGTTCTGACAACCCACTTCTGGAAAAAGAACCCTAAATTTACTCTTCTGGAGCGAGAAGAGCACAAAACACACAAGAAACAAAACAGATCAGCAGCATTTACTAAACATCCATAGACAATACACAACAGCTGGTTTTGTCCAGAGAAATCTACTCAAAAGGTTACAAAATCCATGTGCATGACCACAGGCCATGCTGACCACCAATGAGTTAGATCCAGGTGAGTAGCCCTGTTAGTCTGAAGCAACAGAACAAGGCTGGGGCCCAGTGGCACCTTTCAAGACCAGCTACCATTGAGTTGCTTACACACAAGCAAATATTTATATGTGGGTTGAAAAGCCAGACGGAACTTTCCTCGGGTTAAATCATATGTCGACATGGCACGCTTTCGCTTTTCCACAATTCAGTCTTAAGTACATAAGAAAAGCCATGTTGGATCAGGCCAATGGCCCATCCAGTCCAACACTCTGTCATACAGTGACCAAAAAAAACCAGGTGCCATCAGGAGGTCCATCAGTGGGACCAGGACACTTGGAAGCCCTCCCACTGTGCCCCCCCCCCCCCCGCACCAAGAATACAGAGCATCACTGCCCCAGACAGAGAGTTCCAACAATACGCTGTGGCTAATAGCCACTGATGGACCTCTGCTCCATATGCTTATCCAATCCCCTCTTGAAGCTGTCTATGCTGGCAGCCGCCACCACCTCCTGTGGCAGTGAATTCCATGGGTTAATCACCCTTTGGGTGAAGAAGCACTTCCTTTTATCAGTTCTATCCTGCCGGCTCAGCAATTTCATTGAGTGCCCACGAGTTCTTGTATTGTGAGAAAGGGAGAAAAGGGCTTCTTTCTCTACCTTCTCTATCCCATGTATAATCTTGTAAACCTCTTATCTTAAACAAACAAACAAAAATTGCCCTTCCATTCCTTGCCAGGAGAGCCAAAAGTTGGGGACATTCCAGAGGAAGCTACGCAAGGTCACCTTGAAGTCCTTGGACGAAGGAGGAGATAAAATACAAATCTATAAAACATGAGATAAAATGCACACATACACATATATAGAGCTGTAGCACGGAAATCAGAAATTTAGATCAGGGAAAGAAATTTAAAATGGAGTCAGGCAGGGGAATACCTCGCTCCACTTTTTGTAGTTAAGGTTTGCTTGTAACCTTGTATTCCCATGCAGGTTGGGCTTGCAAATAACTGCGGTCTGCATGTCCCTTTTGGAAGTTCCGGTGGGTCTTGTATCCCTTTTCTGTTATGCCAATAAAGGTTAGGTTTGTATGTATGAATTTAGATCAGAGGCATTAACAAAATAAAGCTCTGTTCCCTCGGTACCAAGCCCACGCGGCCTACTCCCGAGGAAACACCATAGGACTGCCACCTCGAAGCAGTAATTCGCATGCAGGATTTCTGAGGAGGGGGGAAGGCGCTCTCTTTCTTACCTGCGCGGCCCTGCTGTAGCTCGACATGGCCGAAGAAGGCCGCGTTTCTGAGGGCAGCGCCGCCGCCGCCGCCGCCGCCCGGCCTAGAGGCGGAAAGAGAAGGGCGGCCTTAGCCTCAGCAGCGGCCTGGGCTGGTGGCGGGAAGCGGAAAAGGCGCCTCGGCCGAGGGAGGAGCCTGCTGCTGCAGCGCGGAGCTTTCGAAAGAAGACGGGAGGCGGCGATTCCAGAGGGGCGCCGCGCCGGGCCCGGCTATGGACCGCTACCTTCTCTTCTTGAGCTGGCGAGGCGAGGGGGGACCCGAGAGCCCCTCAGGTGAAGGCTCAAGACGGAAGCGGGGGTGGGCTGAGGGAAAGGTGCTCGTTTTGCAGTTAGCCGGCGGGGGAGGAAGCTGCGTTATGCATATCCAGATAAGGGATACTGGCTGTTTATCGCATTAGATATACCGGGGGTAGCCAAACTGTGGCTCTTGCACACATATTGTGTGGCTCTCCAAGTGCCCACTACCTCGTCAGCCGACTTGGAGAAGGCAATTTTCTCTTCAAATAACTTCTCCAAGTCGAGCCAGCCGGTGGCTTGGAGAATGCATTTAAAATTAAAGTTGCTTTCTTTCCACCTTCCCCTCCTCATCTGTTTGTTTCCTTTCCTTCCTTCCTTGTGGCCCTGACGTTCGTGTCTTGTGGCTCTCAAACATCTGACATTTATTCTTTGTGGCTCTTACATTAAGCAAGTTTGGCCATCCCTGATATATACTAACCCAGGGGTGTCAAACATGCAACCCCTGGGGCCGAATCAGGCCACAGAGGGTTTTTACCAGGCTCCTGTGCAACTGGCTGTCTGCTTCCTTCTTCCTCTCTCCTACTTCCTTCTCCATCACAGCTTGCTTTGCCAGGATTACTCAATTGCACAGGAGCTGCAGAGCAAAGCCTCTATTTTCTCCATTGGTTAAGGCTCCTCCCTTGGAGAGGAAGGGGAGGAGGGATAGCTTGCTTTGCCAGGTTCTCTCAATCACATTGCAGAGCTACTGAGCCAAACCTTTCTTCCTTCTATTGGCTGAGACTCCTCCATCTCCCTCATGATATATTTAATTGTGTTTGTGTCCTTTATAAAGTTTATATCCCTGCTACCTAATCTTAAATAGGTACCCACGTGGCCTGGCCCAACCCATCGTGGCTTGGCCCAACAGGGTCTCATTTATGTCAGATCCGGCCCTCATAACAAATGAGTTCAGCACTCCTGTACTAACCCATCTTCCACTGTATTTTAATGTATTCTTTTTTCTAATGGCAAACTAGAATTACCTTTATATGTGTGTGACATGTTTAAATCAAACCTCTGAGTAACCTATGCCCTCATTTTAACCCACTGAACAAAAACATTACAACAGGCTCTCATTTATTGCACTTCACTTCAGGGTAACTAATGGGTTTAGTACATGGACATCAATCTGGTTTATATTACCTTTTGTTGTTGTTTCAGCCCAGTTAACATAAACTAACAAACACCAGACCCCAATTTGTGACTCTTTTAATCTGCTAAAAAACATTTCCATGACTCTGCGTACTAACTCACTGCCCACTTTCTCTATATTTAGGACTGCTTGTCATTCCATCCTATTGTCTGGTGAAGTGTGCTTAGAACACACGAATGTTTACATTCTGAATAAAAGTTTGTTGGTCTTAAAGGTGCTTCTTGACTCCTGCTTTGTTCTAATGCAGTCTCAGTCCGCTTTCAGTGCACTTTTAAACTGGAGTTTGCCCATTTATATGGTAAAACCCAGTTGGAAAGTGGATTGAAACTGCATTATATAGCAACTCTAGTCCGTTGCAGGAAAAGTAGCCGCGAATTTTGTGGCAACTTCGTAGAAAGTGTCCTTGGTTAGGGATGCCAGCCTCCAGGCGGGACCTGGGGATCTCCTGGAATTACACCTCATCTCTAGACTACAGAGATCTGTTCCCCTGATAGAAAATTGATGCTTTAGAACAGGGGTCCTCAAACTACGGCCCGCGGGCCAGATGCGGCCCGCTGAGGACGTTTATGCGGCCCGCAGGGTTATGGCAAAATCAAACCAGAAGTGACGTTCGACCTAAACTCGCGTTAGCAATGCACACTTCCGGCACTGGGCTGAGGCGGCGGAGACAGAGTGTGAGGTGATACCGAGGTGAGGTGAGTTCCCAGGCTGGGGTGTGTGGTGTGGGGAAGGGAGAGAGATGCAGAAGATGGAGAACTGACAGCCCGCGGCCTTGTACAGTAACGGCAGTCCGGCCCTCCAACAGTCTGAGGGACAGTGAACTGGCCCCCTATTTAAAAAGTTTGAGGACCCCTGCTTAGAGGGTGGATGATGTGGCATTGTACCCCACTGACGTTTCTGTCCTCCCCAGGCTCCATCTCCAAATTTCCAGAATTTCCCCAAACTTTTCCCAAGGTTAGTACAGGGGTGCTGAACTCATTTTACCCCTCATGTGGTGGTGGTGGGGGGGAACCTGGCAACCCTATTTGGAAGTCAGGAGATGAGCAGAGGCAATTTGCCATTGCTTGCCCTGGACTTTTCTTGAGGGTCCTCAATCCAGTCCTAAACAGGGTCTCAAGAAGAGATTGGGTTAGCCTGGGCCATCCAGGTCAGGGCTGTGACATCTTAAAGGCTAACTAAATGTTAATCTAGCAGGCACATTTGTGTATTTCTAAAACCTAAAGTATTTGCTACTTTTATCAGATGGAACCAGTGGACCCCCACTATGCAGACGTTTAAGGTAATACGTCTTACTATGCAGACAAGTACGATATATTGACCCTGTGTTGCGTAGCTGAGTTTTAAATACCTTCTAATGTGAAAGAACAAAACAGGATAATAAAGCTGTGTCATGGCTGAACCTTTAAGATTTGCATGAATGAATGTTCCTTTGTACAAAAAAGTTCCTGACCCATAGCAAACTAGCATGTCAGTACTCATCTGCCTGAGATGTTAGCTTTCTGTGTGCCGGAAACTTTTTGTACAGAAGATCTTTCAATCATGTGAAGCCTCGTGTGCACCCTAAAGTGGGGCAGTCCAGACTTTAGTGTGCCATTTTATTCATTCTTTGTGAAGCCTTGGTTTATGGCTTTTCAATTATGTGGGGTCTCCGTCCTTCAGTCTATACATTAAGAACTGGCTGATCTTGCATAGTAATAATTGAATTGGATATTCAATAAGAATAGATGAAACTAAGTTCTGATAAATGAGCATGCATTCTTCTGAACATTAATGGTTTGAATGCACAGACCTTTGTTCATCTGATGTTTCAATTAATGTAAGTATAATTTTTTTTTTCAGGTTTGACAACTGCCAGTATTTATAACTTACTGGAAATAAACTGCAATGGCTCTGTAAATGCAGAAGTTGAAGAATTCCCTGGTAAATAAAGCATCCAATAGTAATAAATTCTACAAGCTATCTATGTTAGTCTGTTATAACAAAACAAGGGAGTCTTGTGGCATGTGAAAAGCTAACAGATCTTACATGGAATAAGGTTTGTGAACTATAGTCCACTCCATCGGATGTATGATGTCCCTCATTAGATGAAATTCCCTCAGTTGACAGTTGCATGTTCATTTTTTCCATTAAAAAATTAAACAGTAGGATGACAAAAGTCAATCGAAATACAACAAATTGAGTCTATGACATTGCTCTTCCACTCACTTTTAATTGACTTTGACTTCACTATTTACAGTTTCTATATATCACTTTTACGAACAGAGTGGACTATTTTTTGTAGCTGATGAAATGGACTCTAGTTTGCAAAAGCTAACACCATAATGAATCTGTTCATTAGCATTTAGTCATGTAGGTAAAATCAGACAACACAATATATGGTTATATTTTACTCTCCTTTAGGGTTAGGGAAGGGCTGTAGCTAAGTGGTAGAGCATCTTCTTGTCATGTAGAAGGTTCTAGGTTTAATCTTTGGCATCTCCAGGTGAAAAGACCAGGCAGTAGGTGATGCGAAGTCCTTTACCTAAGACCCTTATGATCTAGAGCTAGACTAAGTGGAAAATACTTGACAGACCAATGGTCTGGTTCAGTATAAGGCAACTTTATGTGTCTAGCGGGGGAAAAACGGAACTGGGTGTTTAATATATTTATTGTTAAGCTTCTTATGAGCATTTATTGTCAGGCTCTTGCTTGACAGGCTAAAAAAATATTGCTGATTACATATTTTGGGGAGTGTGTTTGAAATGTGGGTTCATAAAAACATATTCCAAGAAACAATATTATGCTTTGCAAAATCCACAACAGCACATTGCCAGAAATAGTAAGAGTACAGATATCAGATCTGAGCAAGCAAGGAAATCAAACTGCACACCTTTTTCATGTGAGCTCTTAGGAGTTGTGACTGTAGGAAAGTAAGAAAGGATAGCAAAGGATGCAAGCAGACATGACATTTACAAAAAAAAAAATCATATTTTTTATCGGTATTTTAATGTGACAAAAAAGGGAGCTGTTTTCTGCATCTGACTCATTGTTTGAGTCCCTGAATGTCTAGCTCAACCAATGAGGTGTATCCAGCTTCTCTGGAGAAAGGAAAGAGATCTAAGAATTTCTTTTTTTCTTTTGTGTATGTGTGTGTTTTTTGTATGGTAATGCACACCCATTCCTCTTTTAGCCTGTTCACTTGCTGGCATTCCAGGTGTGAGGGAATGGTATTTTGCAGTTCAGTCAATATGTGGATTCTATCAGGTAGGTTGTGGATTATCAAGTCACATAATTATCCAAAATATTGGTGTAAACTTGACCTTATGGAATTTTTATTTTTAATTAAATAGTTCTGTAGTTCTGACTGGGAAGAGATCAGCTTTGACGTACTGGCAGATCAAAGCAATGACTCTGTTCAAAGACATATTGAAGAATGTCTTGGTGGTGATCAAAATATTGAGAAGGAAGACAGTAATAGCAGGGAACCCATGTCAGCGATTGAGTAAGTTGATAACTTTGAAATTGCCATATATATCTGTTCACCAATATCAGTGCAATATAAGAACCAGGTTGTAATCAAGAATTGTGGAAATTAACATGATTTTCCCCATTGGTGACTTCAGAGGTTTGAAGATTATGCTTTGTGATGAGAGCTCTACTTACTTACTGCCAGGTAGGCAAACTTTAGAGCAGAGTGACAATGTTGGCCATTTTGTTTTCAGTCCTTTCCCTAATACCAGCCAGCATGAAGTCTGCCTTTCTCACTGCTACTTCAAGGTCCGCATCTATGCCAATAAAGGTTTTGATTGATTGATTGATTCAGTTGACCTTTTAATCAAGCTGACTACTACAGTCCCAGGGTTTCTTTCTCTCTTATTCTCAAACAATTCAGGCCCCATCAGCATATATTTAAAGCTAGGTTTTTTTGCTTCTATTTTTTTATTTTGGTTGGGTTTTTAAAAAATTTTGTGCATGCATGCATGCCTGGAAGTCATGAAGACTTTTGGTGATTCCTACTGGGCCACGGAGGAAGTTCAGAGAAGTGGCTTGTTACAGCCTGACTCTGCCTCCCAATCCTGGTATTCCAAGGAGGTCTCCCATCCAAGTAGTTGCCAGGGTTAGCCCTGCTTAGTTTATGAGACTGGACTTGCCTGGGCTGCTATTTACTTATGCATATTTATTTATTTATCAGTCTCATATCCTGCCCTCTCTGCAAGCGGACTCAGGGCAGCTGACAGTCAATTAAAAAAACATTTACAATTGTAATTTAAAACGATAAAATAACAATTTAAAATACATTTTAAGGTGCTGTTCAACCCCAGTATAGGCGAGATCTTCTCTCTTCTGGCAGTGGTCCTATGATGATTGTAGTTCCTCAGCAGTGTAGGGTGCCAGTCCTCTCCCGGTTTCGTGTTATACTCTACTCTTCTCTTCAGTGGGGATGCAAAGGGGCTTTTATCATTCTCCTCCCTTTATTTTATCCTTGCAACAACCCTATGAGGTAGGTTAGGCTGACTGGCCCATGGTCATCCAGCAAGCTTCCATGGTAGACTTGGGGATACAAAGCCAGGTCTCCCAGATCCTCGCCCAGCACTTGAAGTGCACAACACTTGCATGTACTAAATGGGGAGGAGAGGGAAATGACTGAGAGTGTTGTATAAGCAGCTCCCCATTCAAGCCCTTCAATCCATCACCTAGTTTGCAAAGGTGTGCTCTGTGTAGGTTTGTTATATCTTTTTCAGCAGGGTCCTTTAGGATGATTCAAAATAGCCATACAACATTAAGAAAATCCACATGGCTTTAAAAATGGTAGCACATAAACAGTTCATAGAATCATAGAGTTGGAAGGTACCTCCAGGGTCATCTAGTCCAACCCCCTGCACAATGCAGGAAACTCATAAATCCCTCCCCCCAAATTCACAGGATCTTCATTGCTGTCAGATGGCCATCTAGCCTCTGTTTAAAAACCTCCAAGGAAGGAGAGCCCAGCCAGGGGTGGCCCAACGCCTCATGGCGCCCTAGGCAGACTTGCAGCCTGGTACCCCCCATGCCTCCGCTTCCCTGCTGCAGCTCTGTGCCCGTGCCTCTCCGCCGCACCTCTTCCTCCTCCCTCCCTTCGGACCCTTTCCCAACCCTCCCCCCCCCCCCGGTGCCAATTTCAACTCTGGAACCGGCTCTAGTGCCGCATTCCAACTCTCTAAAGCCCCCCCACACAGCCAAACCCTGGAATCGCGGTAAAACCGCACCAAGGGGCCGGGCTGCGCTCACCATCTCTCATCCTGGAATAGTGTCCTGAAAGGGTGACCACCGCTGCCACTGACTCCTCCCCTCCCCACTTCCTGGATGGGAGAGGAGGCAGCAGGGGTTGCCCTTTCAGGACGCTATTCCAGGCTGAGAGACAGTGAGTGCAGTCCGGCCCCGTGGCGCGGTTTTACCCACGATTCCAGTGTTCAGCTGGGGAGTGGGGGGGCTTTAGAGAGCTGGAACGTGGCGCTAAAGCCATTTGTGGCATTGAAGTTGGCACTGGGGGGGGTGGGAAAGGGTCCGAAGGGAGGGAGAAGGAGGAGGCATGGGGGGCGTGGAGATGCGGTGGGGAACCACAGAGCCGCAGGGGGGGGGGAGGCAAAGGGGGGGAAGGGAATGGAGGGGCGGTAGCAGCGGGGGCTGGGGAGAAAGGCAAACTGCTTGCCTGGGGCACCGGGAGGGAGGTGGGGAGCCCAATTTTGTGCGCCCACCCTCCCGCCGCCCTAGGCAGCCGCCTAGTTTGCCTAGCGGGAGATCCAGCCCTAGTTTGCCCAGCACCTCCCGAGGAAGCCTGTTCTACGGAGAAACGGCTTTAACTGTCAGGAAATTCTTCCTAATGTTGAGCCGAAAACTCTTCTGATTTAATTTCAACCTATTTATTCAACAAAAGCTTCATTCAGTTCATGTGTTGGCTGTCCTGTTTTGACACACTTTTTCTGAACCACAGAGTTTTCATACAGCTATTGAGATTAATAGTTATTATTAAACAGACAGTGGAGTTCTAATCCATTGATTTCAGTGGGCTTAGAAGAATGTAACTCTTTTTAGGATTGCACTTTTAGTCCCCCTGAATTTGTCCCTTTTAAAACCTGTACTAGTGACCATCTCTACATGTTGTGACAGTGAATTCTGTGTGTTGCTTTTTGTGATGCATGTCCTGAATCCATTTAAATGTGTGAACACAAGTTCTAGTATTATGGGAAAGGATAAAAAAAAATCTGTCTGTAAAATTTTCTGTTCTTTGCATGATTTTATGAATAGCTACTGTTATGTCCTCTCCTCCTCCTCTTAATTATTTTTTAACAAAACAGCCCCAAACTTTTTAGTATTTTCTTGTAAGGAAAATGCCCAGCTCCTTCATCATTTCGGTTGAATATTTCTATATAGTTAGCTGCTCTGTATCAGTCCCTTGAGATGGAGCTACCAGAATTGCAATATTTCAAATGCAACAATACCTGCTAGCTTTATTTTCCATTGTTTTTCTAATAATCCATAAAACCGAATACATTTTTTTTTTTTTTGCTGCCTAGTGATGTGTCATTTGCAAGGTCTTTTTCCTGGTCTGCCTCTACTCCAATTAAGGAATATATAATTGGCATAACTTTACATTTATTTACTCTGTATCTCATTTACTGAATTGTTGCCCATTCTCCCAGTCTGAAGAAAGGTCTTTGATTGTGAATAATTTAATGCCGCATACAAAATTTTATATCTCACCTTTTGTTTCATTCCAGATTGCTTACCAAAAAAATCACACACCCAAGAACCTACAAGTCCCTGAGTGTGTCCCACTACTTACTTCCCTCCAGTCATGAGAACTGTGTATTTTGCTTATTTATTCCTGGCCTTTCTCCCCAGTGGGGCCAAAAATGGGTTAAATCTTTCTCCTCTTGGGCATTCAATGACCCTGTGAAGCTTGAAGGTGTATTAGAGGCAAAAGGTCACCAAGCAAGCTACCATGGCAGAGTGGAATTTCAAACCTGGGTCAAATCCAACACACTAACCCCCCTATACCATACTGACCTTCTTACTCTTACCCTCTGCTGCCTGTTATTTATCCAATTACTAATCTGTTCTTGTTATCTTGTCAGTATCTAGCTTCTCAATAACTTACCTAGTGTTTGAACTGTCAGAATGTGAAGTAGATCTGTTTAAGTGTTTGTGGCTGCTTTTAGCAGTAAAAGTATAAATGCCAACACAAGGGGGAGCCAGTCAGTCAATCTCAGAATAATATCTCTTTAGCTTTTCAGGTTTAGTAGCAAAGCTTTTTTTTGTTTGTGTTCATGTTCAATACGTTTAAGTAGTAATAATAATTGCTTTATTATTGAGGCAGGTTCCATTTTGTCTTAGTTTAGTGCTGTTGTAACCAGGGAATCATAAAATAGTAGTAAGTGTCGCGGAATTAGAATGGGATTAAGCCTTTGTCCCTTGCAAAACCTGTTACTTTAATTTCTTTAGTAAATTAGCCTCTATAGTTGAATCTTTGGTTCTGTTTCCCAGGAGGCTGCAGAACTCTGCTGGTGCTGTGGCCTTCTGGTACCAATAATCCTGTTCATTATTTTTGCCTTAGAGGATGTTTATACATTTCAAGAGTTAGTGGTGCCACTATTAAAGTTTAATTAGAGTATCTTCCTTGACTTTCTGAGAGCTTCCTGACTGCAGAGATAGGAAGAAGAGGAAGGTCAGTACATCGGCTCAGTTCCAGTTTGTCCTGCTTCACATATACCGCAGCTATACATTGATAGGTAGATTAGCAGTTATAGGTCCAAGTTTGGCTTACTAATGGTCAGGGTTGCTCATCAGCACCACGTGTTGACACTGGGCTGCTGTGTGTAGCCAGAATATATTCCTTAATTGTAATCTTAACTGTTTGAGTGTGAGGTGATATGATCACCATCTTCAAGTACTTGAAGGGCTGTCATCTAGAGGATTGTGTGGAATTGTTTTCTGTGGCCCCGGAAGGTAGGACCAGAACCAATGGGTTGAAATTAAATCAAAAGAGTTTCTGGCTCAACATTAGGAAGAACTTCCTGAGCGTTAAAGCGATTCCTCAGTGGAACAGGCTTCCTCAGGAGATGGTGGGCTCTCCTTCCTTGGAGGTTTTTAAACACAGGCTAGATGGCCATCTGACAGCAATGAAGATCCTGTGAATTTAGGGGGAGGTATTTGTGAGTTTCCTGCATTGTGCAGGGGGTTGGACTAGATGACCCTGGAGGTCCCTTCCAACTCTATGACAGGGCTTTTCTTTTTTTAAAAAACCGCCCAGCAGAAACTCATTTGCCTATTAGGCCACACCCCCTGGCATCACCATTGTTTTGCACAGGGCTTATTTTGTAGAAAAAGCCCAGCAGGAACTTATTTGCATATTAGGCCACACCCCCTGATGCCAAGGCAGCCGGAACTGTGTTCCTGTGCATTCCTGCTCAAAAAAAGCCCCGCAGTCTGAGTGTGTCTTTACAATCTTCTACTTGGAATCTAATAAATTAACTTGACAAAGGAGCATCGGTTTGTGTGTCTCCAAACTGCCTCAGCAAAGAGCACTTTCTATGGTTATTAGATTTTATAAGGCATTATTATTCCAGGGAGCCCTCTTTGATTTGGCTCTTTGGGCTTTGGACTGTGCTTTGATATTTGTACTTACTATTTTAGTGGTAGTGTTTTGATATGGAGTGATGTTGATGTTTTAACAATGCTTGAGGTTTTGAGAAGTTTAATATTGTTTTATATTTTATGATGGTATCTTCTATTTTAAGTGAGGAAAGAGATAATTTTTGGAAAAAATAAATAGGTGGCAAGCTTCATTAGAAGTTAATTTAGATCTGTTTTCTTGGTATCCATCAATTCTGGTGTTTGGACTGCATAATGCTTTGAATAGCTAGAAATGTGATTACTAATTTTCAATGTATATATTTTTGGAATTATAGTCTCTATGAAGAATCTGCTGAGAATATTCATCAGTTAGCAGACAAGCTTCCTGCTCCCGGTAATAGTTTTTGGAAACTGGACAGTCTCTATTTTCTCATCTCTTGTAAAAATCTGGTTTCCCCCTCTAGTCACTTTGGATATAAAATGTATGTCATGACCAGTGATGTGGTTTTTTTAAGGATATTGGAATCAGAAAATTTTCCAATTGGAATATAAATAGTTTAAATCTATAACTAATGTTAGCAAAAGAAGGTAAATACAGTAAGTACAAGCCTTGGCTATGTACAAGCACCAGGGTTTGTCTATACTTCATGTTCCATATTTAGCATATCTAATGTAATTGATTTGTAGCACAGTTGCACTGACAACTATAGGTATTTTCATATGTAGGGTCAAAAATTTTCCATGGAAAATATATAATTGGAAAAATTTCTGGAAATTTTTGAAAAATTTCCACTCCATATCACTCATTTTGCATTTCGATGTTCAAAATTTTATTTGAGTAGCTTTGTACGCTGTCATTTCCACATATAATCAATTCTATATTACTCGAAAGTCTAATATTGTCACTATCTAATGCTATGCCTTTACATTATTTATTTTGTGCAAGAACCTTCCATATCACATTTAGTATCTGACAAACAAATAAAGATAAAAAGTAGTTGACTAGCAAGATATTGGTTATCATAACAAGTTATGTCAGTACTTAGTTATGACTATGAAGGTGACTTTGTAGATGAATTCCAGAAGGTGAAGATTCTGTTTGTTTGAAGGGAATAATATGGGAGATAATTATATCATTTACAGATGGCTAAAAGCATTAGAGGGGTGGAAGAAGGGTCATGAGGTAACATGCTGTGAGATGTAATGGAAACAAAATCAAAATGGCAGAAGACTGGAAGGATCTTTTAAATATTACCAGTGAATCCTCAGGCAGGCTCAGAGAGCCATGCAATAATCAGAAAAGAAAGATGGCTTTTGCCATGCCTTCTACAACACAGACATTTTATATAAAAATATGTGCTACAAGGTAATGAGTAGTTTGTTCTAAAGGCCCCTGAAAGGGCTTTAGCCCTATTAAAAGGGGAAAGGGTGCATGTTGAAGAGACAGAGTATGCTACACACTGGCTTTAGTGTGGTGTTTGATGTCATGGTTTTAACACAAATTAAGAAATGAGGTGTTTTTTTAGAGGGGAAATAAAGGATTTCAGCTTTTAGAGAAGAGGTGTAAAATAATAGGGAAGGTTTGACAGCAAAGTGAGATTGTCTCTTAAACATATCACTAAACTTGAATGTTTTACAAACAGATGTCAGAGAGATAGAGAATGTTTTTATCAATTCTGACAAATCTTGTACCTAAATCTTTCAGTGGTTAATTTGTGATAAAGCAGCATCTGTGTGTCTGCTGCTTGAAAATGAGTTATTTCTTTCCTAATTTGAATTGCTTGAGTACCTACATGCGTGTGATAAATTGTCTCTACAGGAAGAGCAATGGTTGATGTAATATTGCAGTCTTCGGAAGGAGATGCTCCAAGGTTAAATGATTGCTTACCCGTTATTGGTGCCTTGAAACATCTGAGAGAATGGCACACTGCAAAAATCACTATTTTTGCGAAGGAAGGCAAAACGTAAGTTGCGTTATCCGTATCCAATAAAAGAACTGTTTAATTGTGTTGTTTTATGTAAAACAATATTTCAAAATGAAATTGATAAAGGCTACACTCCATTTAAAAAAGGGCCATAGCTCAATGTTAGGGCATCTGCCCGGCATGCAGAAGGTCCCAGGCATGCAGAAGGTCCCAATGTAGCTGGCAACGTGAAAGACATTCACTTGAGAGTATGTCCAGTCTGAATAGACAGTATTGACCTTGATAGACCAGTAGTCTGAGTCAGTGTAAGGCACAGGGGTGGAATTCTAGCAGGAGCTCCTTTGCATATTAGGCGACACACCCCTGATATAGCCAATCCTCCAAGAGCTTATAAGGCTCTTTTTTGTAAGCTCTTGGAGGATTATTGGCTTCATCAGGGGTGTGTGGCCTAATATGCAAAGAAGCTTCTGCTAGAATTCCATCCCTGGTAAGGCATCTTCATGTGTTCTTGTAAAACACTTTCCTGGGAGTTTGAATGAAATAGGGCTTATTTCTGTGAAGAGCCACTTAGTATTGCTCCCACAATACCCTGTTTAAGTAGACTCTTTTAAAAAATGCCAAAATGAAAACAAAAGAAGCATACTTTCAAAATGTTAGTATCTTGGCTAATGAGAAATACGAGCTTATCTGTCTTACTGTTATCATCTGATGGAGAGAGCTGTTTCTTGAAAGCTTATCCTACAATAAAATTTGTTAGTCTTAAAGGTGCTACTGGACTCTTTACTATTTTGCAGCAACAGGCTAACACAGCTGACTCCTCTGGATCTATCTTTCTGTTGGCTTTCATCTTTGCTTAGATATATATTTTAATTAATCATATTCCGTTAGGATAGCAACATATGAGGCTGTGAGTATTTGGCAGCAATATCTGAGCAGGTAACAGATTTTGTGCCCCCCCCACCCTCCAGCTACTTTTGGCTTTTTTGCTGAGGAACTGGGGAACTTTGAATTCATGGGAAGATTGGTGAGGCCATAAAATTTAAATCTGAAGCTCACAGAGGAATTTTGGCTCAATGAAGGCATATGAATGCCTACTAGTCGTGGGCTTTTGAATGACATCTTGCGGGTGCAAATTGGTACAGTGAGTTTAAGCCTTTTAATTTTTTTTACAAAAAAGCCCAACAACATAAAATGCTTGCTGTTTAGGTTGAACAAAGCATATATGTTGGCATAATTTGATATATTAAACTGAATTTAAATGCTATGTTTGCTTTTTAAAAGCTTTCTGCTTTTACAGTTCAATCCTAAACAGAGCTATACCATTCTTAGTGTGTTCATGATGGTGTATTTCTGCTCAAAATGCTAATGAAGTCCTTGTTAGTCTCTTTTGTGTTTCAAGAGATATTGATAGTAGAGTATGTTGCCTGGATTGTGACACATGTAAGAATAACTAAGTGCTCTCTTCTTCATTATTACCCCATTGGAATTAGCCTATTACTGAAAGAAATTAACAATTATTTTTGGGGAAGTTAAAATCAGCTTATCACTCAAAGGGTTATGGAGACCAAATGAAAGATCCACAACTCATCCATGTTTTGTTCTCCTCATAGTTGGCAAAAAATTGCTGATTATCTGTCTGCGAATATTGTGGCTCCTGAAAACCTAAAAAATAGCATTGATCCAAGGGAACTGTGGAGAGGAAGTATTCAGATATGGGAGCAAAAGGTACTATATTGTGACTGGTGTGAGCCCTCTGTGGAAGTACTATATCATACTGCTGAAAATACTTGCTGGTTTTAGGCATGAAAGAGCTTGATGCTCTTGACTGAGTATCATCAGTTATGGAAGCTGTTCTATGTCGGTTGGAGCATGCTGAGCAGAGGCATGTGACTCACAGAAACAGCCTAGACTTCCTTTTCTAGGTTGTCAGGGTTTGTGGATTTGGGACTCAGGAAATCTACGATGTTGATCTTTAATGACTCAGATCATGTGAATGAGGGCAAGCATATGTTCTTCCTAATCGTGCATCAAGCAACTTTGTTGACAGAACTCACCTCTTGCAGTAGCTGGTTGTGGCAGCGTATCTTGTATCCCATGTTAAAGGAAGTCCAACTGGATACTGTACTTGTATGATAACACCAGGGCATTGATCACGAGCCTGGATGTGCAAATGATCATTAAAGATAAGCATCTGCTTGGTTGAATCTTTCTGGGAAGGGACAACATAAGGGACAAATGGCAAGATGGTTAGACACCCCATGCATCGGAGGAGGAGGAGAAGGAACAAAAATATGGTTATGAAAGAGACAAAGATGTTGTCCTTTCTTATTCCCCTTATCTGGAGATTTGGGGACAGAGAAAAAAATTATGAACAAAAGCATCAGGAGGTGAAAATTAGTCCATACATTCTGATCTTACCTGCATGCTGCCCAAGCCCTCAGGCCATTTGACGAGTAGTTGATAGATGGGGAAATTTGTAACCCAACCCATGCAACCCATCCTGAGTTCACATTCAAGAAGGGGCTTGTGACTCTCCTTAAAACTACCCGTGATGTCTTGGAAATGTGCCTTATACTTAGCTTTGTTTTTATTACTGTAATGATTTATTTTTAGTTACTTTTTAAGGTTTTGCTTTAATGAATACCGTTTTTTTTTTTTTCTAAGTTAAATTCTAGCTTTGGTTTTTAGTTTTCCTCTTAATACTTTGTGTCTTTCAGTTTGGCTCTGGAATTACCTTTCCAGATTTCTGTATAAGAAGTACTACAGCAAGAAGGCTATTCAGTACTTCGTATTTTGACAAGACTAAACGGGTGAAGAGTACGAACGCTCGCTTGCCAAAGGTAAAAGTGTGTGTTGATCTTTCTTGGATTGCATTATAGTTGCCATTTCCCCCACTTCCAGCAGTGGTCCCTAGGATGCTGCTTTGGAAAGTCTCCTGACTTCCAAGGCAGAGATTTTCAAGCTGTGCTGTGGGCTGCTACAGGAAGGGGGCGCTGTGCATGGCTGATATTTTTTATCCCAGCCATAACATTACTGAACTTCTGTCCCGTATTTTGTTTAGATGAATTAATAGTGTGTTTCAGGCAAAATAATACCGAAATAACTTTTTCAACTAAATGCCTTTTCAGGTTTTCCATTATTATAGTCCTGCGCTGAAATTCGTACAAATGGTACGGCTGTCTGATCTGCCTTCACCTTTGGTGTCAGACCTTCACTTTGACCTGTATCCTTTTGTTGCCAAGCTTGTTTTGTTTGACAGATGTTTTGAGTGTCCCTGATTAAACTGGGCTAGTGGTGCTATTTCCAGAGCAGGGTATTTTTGGAGAGTTCTTTACATACATGAGCACGTACTTGGGCTTGGTTTTGGCAGAGGAGGAAAAAGGGACCGTAACAAACATCCTCAAGTTGTTGCTTCTGGTTAGGCTTATTTTTATATAATTATGATTCAAGTCAATTTTAAAAGCATCCAAGAAAGATTGTGTGTATATAGATATATCAGGAATATAAATAGTTACAGTAATAGCAGAACAAGATAAGATTTATAATAAACAGTGCCGAATGCATCCAACCATTGACTAGAATTGCACCATATACTGTAGGTAATTCCTGTTCCTCATTCTAGAACCTGTAAGGGGAGGGTGGGATACAAATCTAATGAAATAAATAAACCCTCATAAGAAACTGTTCCACAAACCCATATCATATAGGATACTTAATTTGGGCTATGTAGATTCAAATTGTGTTTTAATAGAAAAGATATGTGAACGAGGTATAAAACTCTTCATACGTGGTGTTCATAACAGAATTGATTAGTCTGCTGTCTTTTGGTGAATGTTGGGCTTTGTAGAGTATTTCAACATGACCAGATTTGTGAGAAGCTCTAGGAAGAACAGGAATATCAGCAAGATCTCGAATTATCTAATAAAGGGTTTGTAGAATCTTTCGGGTTCAAGTGCCGTGTTCTACTGGAGAAAGTTTTTCTTCCAGACGTTTTGTTCTCAGCTGCGGAGAACATCCTCAGTGGCGTTGCAGCTGGAGCAGGCGCTCTGACCTTCTTGGCTGCTGTGCATTGAGTGAGGCCAGGGCTGCTGGAAAGCTGCTATTTCTAGGCTGGAGGGGGTGTGTTGAGAGGGCAATTGGTTTGTGGATGTGCCCATTGTTTGGATGTTCTCCGCAGCTGAGAACGAAACGTCTGGAAGAAAAACTTTCTCCAGTAGAACACGGCACTTGAGCCTGAAAGATTCTACAAACCCTAATGATGTTGCCAGCTGTGAAAACCTGAAATCTTTGATATCTAATAAAGTTTAATGTGTATATAGTAGGCACCTATCCTCATGGTCAATCCATACAGGCAGAGGTATATTCTGTTGTATTTACATACATTTTGGCCTTTCAGGGAAATTTATAGAGTTTCAGATCTACGGGAATTAATAGATTATCACAGTTACCTAATAATAAATTCCCATGTAAGCATATTTTCTTCTAACAGAAATGAAAGTTGGTAATCATAGTACAGCGACGAGTCACATGAAATACAGTGGCAAAACAAGTATTCTTGGTTTTGCCACTTTTTAATGAACTCTGTAAGTCGTAATTTCTGTGCTACTGAAGATGGGGAGGCAGGGACCTGCTGACTGTGCGTCTTGGTGTTGGCCTTCTGCAAAAGTAAATCACTGTAACTCCATAAATTGGATCTCCTTGTCATGGTAGATTTAATGGGTTTGGGCTTCTAACACATAAGGAGACATCTAAATAATGATATATTATTGCAGAATGTATAAATCTTAATGTTAGCATTTCGTGGCTATCTGTGAAGATGTGCTTTCTTAACCCAGTGCCTAGGAGCTTGGCAAGGACTAATGTCAAAGACAAGTCTATGCTCTTTTGGAGTCAGATGTCTTCCCTGCATGGAAAGGTATATTGCTTCTTCATCTTAGCAACAAAATATATTGCGACACATTTTTAATGTACACTGCAGAACGACTCTGCAATGATATGTTGCCTTATTTCAAAATGAGAGCCAGCTTGGTGTAGTGGTTAAGTGTGTGGACTCTTATCTGGGAGAACCATGTTTGATTCCCCCCTCCTCCACTTGCACCTGCTAGAATGGCCTTGGGTCAGCCGTAGCTATCGCAGAGCTCTCCTTGAAAGGGCAGCTTCTGGGCGAGCTCTCTCAGTCCTACCTGCTCACAGGGTGTTTGTTGGGGGTGGGGGAGGTAAAGAAGATTGTAAGACACTCTGAGATTAAGAGTGTAGGACAGAGTATAAATCCAATCTTCTTCTATTTCAAAATGTAAATTTTAATCATAAGTACCATAATGTTAGATTCATTACAAATACTTATAGCAATTGCCTTGAAATTACTTTTCCCTGGCACATGTATCTGCTTTGTCTGCCTATAGTTTCTCTTAATGTAGTTAGATAATGGAAGAAAATTTGAGGAATAGTAAAAAAATTACTATCCAGAACTTCATATGCCTGGATGAAACTAATGATTTCTAGATCATTAGCCAGGTGCCTGAAACTGTAAATGTTTGAGGAGGGGGCATTTTGAAATAAAAGTGTGGTTTGACATTAAAGTGTGTGGTCATTAGCCATCTCTGGATTTAGAAATGAACCAATTCAGCTCTCTCCCCCCCCGGAGAGGTTGACAAGATTCTGGGTGCTGTAAAGCCCACCGACAGCTTTCTAGATCCATGTCCATCATGGCTGGTGAAAACCAGTGGGAATGGAATACGAGTCCCCCTGGTGAATATTATAAATCTATCTCTAAGCTCAGGGATCTACCTGGGGACTCATGGTGAGGCCGTTCTTAAAGAGGCCCTCACAGATGACTTCCATAGACACCTCTGAGGTGGGTCAGCACTGTTGATCTCACAGCAGCATTTGGCATTGTGGAGAAACGCCATCTGAGAGTGTTGGTGCTTCATCCAAAAAGGCAGGGATCAGTAAATCCATTCAGCCGGCTTTGTAGCCTTCCCCTCACTTCCCCCCCTCCCTTCCAGAGCCAAACCAACAACGCTAGGGGGAAAGTCCCCTAGAGAAGCAGGAAGTGCTGTTGTTCTTGCCATGTGCTCGGCAGGAAGAGAGTCTCAGATTTGAACTGGGGCTCGAGCGAGCGTGTGGTGAGCAATGGAGGCTCCTGCCTGTGGGGGAGGCCTGCTCAGGAAAATGAGGCCTCCAGGCAGGCAGACTAAGTAAGTACTTCACAAGACAGGGCAAGTTTAGATCAGGGCCAGCCGGATGCGTTTATAATCAACTTTATTTTGTTATGCTGTTTGCTGGGCTGGGCTTTGCTGTGCTGGGCTGTGCTGTGCTAATTTTGTAGATGCAACTGTTTTTGTTTTGGTGTTTTTCTTTTCCTATATTTTTCTCTTTTAAATAAATGTTTTTTTTTCTGTTTTAAATACTGGCAATCTCTGTACCACATAGATCCCCAAACCGCTTTAGACCACGCTGTGTTGGGAAGGGGGCCCCGGGGAAGGAGGAAGGCATGCAGCTGGATAAGGTGCCAATCCTCCAGGGGTGCCCCAAAGAAGTGCTGAGGTCTCTGTGAAACCCAAGTGCAGGGTGGCAGAGGACCTTGAGGCCTAGCCTCACAGCTGGAGAGGGGGATTGGGAGTCCTGTTCCTCTCAATCTGAACCCCAAGACTGAGCAGGTGGTGGCAGCGCGCCCAAGGGGCAGGAGGAGGAATAGCTCCCTCCAGGAGTTGGCGACTCCATAGGGAGCTGACGGGACCGGGCCTGAAGGTAGAATCGGGCCGGTTCCGCCACACTTGGCGGCAGCGGTGGGATAAGAACAAACAGAGAACTTGATTGGCCAGGCATTTTTGGTTTTTGATGCGTGCAAGCACCCAGAGGAAGCAACAGCGGTTTTGTTTTATTTTCGGGTCAACTGGAGTAGGGAAAGTTTAGCTAGTTAGGATGGAGCGTGCTAAGATGCTGGAAATCCTGAAGATGACAAAGCCACAGCTCCAGGAAGAGTGTGCAAGGCACAAGCTGGAGTGTGACAACATGACTGTAGTAGATATGAAAGACCTCCTTTTGGAGTATCATCAGCATGCAGGGGCACTTGCAAAAGTGTTTCCCACCCAGTCAGAAGAACTCTTGCGGCTACGGTTGGAACTGGCAAGAATCCGTACCAAGGCGTACCAAGAGCGCAGACAGGAGGAACGAGAGAGAGAGGAACGACAAGCAGAGAGGGATGCAGTCCGCAGACAGGAGGAACGAGAGAGGGAGGAAAGACAAAGAGAGAGAGAGCTGAGACGAGCTGAGATCCGCAGACAGGAAGAAAGAGAGAAAGCTGAAATCTACAGACGGGAGCAGGAAGAGCAACGTCGCCATGAGCTTGAGGTGCTACGTCTGGAAGCTGAACTAAGCAAAGAGATCCAAGTCACCCCTAAGGACTTTGCAGTGTACCAAGAGGGAGAAGACCCCTCCATATACCTCTCCAACTTTGAGAGGGCAGCCAAACAGTGGGGGATTGCAGAGGAGGACTATATGTCTTACCTCTGTAGCAACCTGACTGGAGAGCTTTCAGCCATCTATCACAGCATGCCTATGGAAGATGGGGGGATAACTTTTGCGGCCTATAAAGCCACTGTATTTAAAAGGTTTAAACTGGGGCCAGACCACTCCCGAAAGCAGTTCAGGGGTTTGGCTCCACAAGAAGGTAAATCCTGTTCTGAATGTGGGGTAATGAAGGAACAAACAGTTCCAATGTTATTGGGCCGGGATTTGGTGGTTGGCCAGTACTCTATCAAGGCTGTACCCCGCAGCCAAACCCCCAGGGGGAAGTGGGAGGAGGAAGGCAACTTTAAGGAAGCCACCTCACCACCAACCAGGGAGGGGGAAATAACCCAGGTTATTGAGGACGAAGAGAGGGCAGTCACCCAGGAGGGGGAGGGCCAGCCTATCTCAAGCCCTGGAGGAGGGTGTTCCCAAGGGGAAGAGGGGTGTAGCTTTCCCCAAGTGCAGCAAGAGGCTGTGGATGTTCCTAGCAAGGAAAGGAACCTGTCTAGCATAAAGGATGTGCATGCTGAAGAGACCAAGGTGGAGAGTGGAGATTTCACAGGAGGTTCTGAGAGCAGCAAGGCTAATGTGGGCTCAGAGGAGCACATAGCTGAAGGCTTGGGGGGACGGGAGCGGTTCCAGAAGGGGGTCCGGAGCGGCCTTAGGTTGGAACCGGTTCACCAAGTAGCTGTGGATCAGGAAGTGGGATCGTCCGAGACGCTCTCAGAACAGGTTGTCTTGAAGCAGGGCAGACAGGAGTCCTGGGAAGCTGTGGGACCTTCCAGGCAAGAAGGGGGTCAGTTTGGTAGTGCTGAGAAACCAACCGAGGGGACTGAGAACCCAAGCCAAACCCTCAGGGGAAGGTGGGGGGAGGAGGGCAACTTTAAGGAAGCCACCTCACCACCAATCAGGGAGGGGGAGGACCAGCCTGTTTCAAACCCTGCAGGAGGGTGTGCCCAATGGGAAGAGGGGTGCCAATTTCGGCAAGGGCAGCAGGTTGCTGTGGAACCTTCCAGGCAGGAAGGAGCTCAGTTGGCTGACACTGAAAAACCAACTGAGGGGGCGGAGAACCCAGATCAAACTTTGGCTAAGTGTTCTGGAAACAGTGGGACTAGGGGTGGCTTGAAGGAACAGATGATAGGAAGTCTGGGGGAGCCAGAAATGTTCCTGTTTGAGGTTCAAAGTGACCCTAGGCTGGAACCACTGTGTGAGTTGGCAAGGGACCAGAAAGTGGAGTTCTCAGAAGCTGAGACAGGGGATAGGGTGATGGTCTTCCTACCCCTTCATACTGGTGAATGGAAAGTGGAAGGGGACGGACCCCATGTGATTGTGGATGACCTAGACGAGGCTACTTATGGGGTGGCTATGGAGAAGACGGGAAAGGCAGTTGAAGTGGGGCAGGTGAATATGCCACAGCCATTCTCTGCGAGGTCCATGGTGGTGCACATAGGTAGGAAGGAAGGAGACAAAAAGAAGCTGGGACAGCAATTGTTTGGAGCACCAGAGGTAGTTTTCTGGGAGGACAGAGTGGACAGAGGGAACATTCCACCAATGAGGGATAAAGAGGCAACTGTGTGGGAACTGGGCAGTTTCCAACTTCAGATGTGGGGCCAGGAATTTGCTCCTTTGATGGGCCACTCACCCCAGCCACAGCAGCAACGGAGGGAGAGCACCAAACTCCAGAGGTGGTCCTGGGAGACGGAGGAGTACATCTTAAAGACTGGACATTCCTTCTGAATGCAGCATGCAACGTTTTGTCCAGAAAGGACATGAGCACCTAGGGTGCTGGACTTTGTGTATTATTGGAGAAATACCTGAATGTTTGTGTAATGTTTGTGTAATATTTTGGTTAATGGGTTTCTCCTTGTTTGTTTGTATTCTGCTACGGGGTCACCTCTGTAGGAGGCAACCCCTCCGGCTCAGAATTTAAGGAGGGGGACGTGTGGAGAAACGCCATCTGAGAGTGTTGGTGCTTCATCCAAAAAGGCAGGGATCAGTAAATCCATTCAGCCGGCTTTGTAGCCTTCCCCTCACTTCCCCCCCTCCCTTCCAGAGCCAAACCAACAACGCTAGGGGGAAAGTCCCCTAGAGAAGCAGGAAGTGCTGTTGTTCTTGCCATGTGCTCGGCAGGAAGAGAGTCTCAGATTTGAACTGGGGCTCGAGCGAGCGTGTGGTGAGCAATGGAGGCTCCTGCCTGTGGGGGAGGCCTGCTCAGGAAAATGAGGCCTCCAGGCAGGCAGACTAAGTAAGTACTTCACAAGACAGGGCAAGTTTAGATCAGGGCCAGCCGGATGCGTTTATAATCAACTTTATTTTGTTATGCTGTTTGCTGGGCTGGGCTTTGCTGTGCTGGGCTGTGCTGTGCTAATTTTGTAGATGCAACTGTTTTTGTTTTGGTGTTTTTCTTTTCCTATATTTTTCTCTTTTAAATAAATGTTTTTTTTTCTGTTTTAAATACTGGCAATCTCTGTACCACATAGATCCCCAAACCGCTTTAGACCACGCTGTGTTGGGAAGGGGGCCCCGGGGAAGGAGGAAGGCATGCAGCTGGATAAGGTGCCAATCCTCCAGGGGTGCCCCAAAGAAGTGCTGAGGTCTCTGTGAAACCCAAGTGCAGGGTGGCAGAGGACCTTGAGGCCTAGCCTCACAGCTGGAGAGGGGGATTGGGAGTCCTGTTCCTCTCAATCTGAACCCCAAGACTGAGCAGGTGGTGGCAGCGCGCCCAAGGGGCAGGAGGAGGAATAGCTCCCTCCAGGAGTTGGCGACTCCATAGGGAGCTGACGGGACCGGGCCTGAAGGTAGAATCGGGCCGGTTCCGCCACAGGCATGGTCAGTTATGATCTATTGACCCACCACCTCACTGACATGGGGATTCGTGAGACAGCCTTGAAATGGTTTGCCTCATTTTTCCATGGTCAGGGCCAGAGGATGGTGGCAGCCTTTGGTGTGCAGAGTCCCACAGGGGGCAGTTCTCTCCCCAAAGTTATTTAACTTCTGTAAGCACCCCCTTGCCCAGCTGATATGAAGCTTTGGGCTGGGATGTCACCAGTATGCTGATGACTTCCAGCTGTGTCGATGGACGGCCAGCCGAATGCTGCCTCGGACAAGCTGGCCAGGGATCTAGAGGCTGTAGTTGATTGGTTGGTTGAAGCAGAGCCGGCTGAAACTAAATCCATTGAAGACAGAGGTCCTGCGGCTGAGCCGGAGAGGCCCCATTTGTGATGCCAACTTCTGGCCATTGATGGTGAGCTGTTATTAGCCACAGTGATGCATGCAGCAGTCACCTCCAGACCAGACTACTATAACTGACTCTATGCAAGGCTACCCCAGAGACTGACCGGGAAACTCCAGCTGGTCTAGAATGTGGCAGTGTGTGGGCTTACAAGTACTCAATTGAGAGCTCACATACAACGAATACTCTGCCAGCTGCACTAGCTCCAAGTTGAATACCGAATTGGATGCAAGATCTTGGTTTTAACCTTCAGTGCCCTACTCAGTCTATGACCAACATATCCTTGGGGCTGTCTCTCCTGGTACACCTCCCAGAGAGCATTACGCTGTATGAATAATAATCTTCTGGATGATCCCCAGCCCAAAAAGTATTCATCTAGCCTCAATGCAGCCCAGAGCCTTCCAGATGAGTTCCGGAACTTGCGAGATCTGATTCAGTTTCACAGGACCTGTAAAACATTTCGCCAGACATACAACTGAGGAAGAGAGGTTTCCATCCAAACTGGCCTTCCCCAGTTACCTCTCTGCCATCGACTCTGTCACTGTACCAGTCTCCATTGACACACAGGCGGCACAACTTCACTTTGGTTAATTTTGCTATTAGTGACTAAGTCGCCACCTGATTTTAAATTTTGATCTGTTGTGTTAATCTGTTTTTGATAATTAATTTATGATATGGTTTTTCACGTGGTGTTACTCTCCCTGAGCCTTGCTGCACAGGGGAAGGTGGGCTAATAAAAATAAAATAATAAATGATACAAATTATGGTGGGCTAATACAAATAAAAATAAAAAGTCCAATAAAATAAATAAAAGTTCTGCCCTAGGGCTCAAAAAGCAGCACCAGCGAACCAAAATAAAATGAAGTGATATTCTCTGAAATTCACCAGCCTTTGCAAACCTACCTTGATGACGAAAGGACAAACTTTGGTCCCATGCAGGCAGGTATTCCAAAAGGCACTCAGGCTTGGTGAGGTTTTAGTGGGAGGCACTCTCATAACTGAAGCTGCCTGATTAGACAGAAAAGGCGAGTTATAAATTTTGCAAAGAAATACGTCGCTAACTTGGTAACTGTTCTTTGTGAACCTGATGCATGCTTCGCATCTTTAATATCGGATCCTTCGTAAAGATATCTTTTGGGACTCTCATCCATAATGAAAAACGTCATATGTGTGTGTGTGCTTTTCCTATAGGTTGGAGCCCTGTTTGCATTGCCTTGCAGTGTGAGTGGAATGTTGATACCCTTGCCTATCCAACTAAGTACAAAAAAATGGAAGGAATATATGGCCCAGAAACCTAAAGTCATCAGTGGTGAGTAATGCATGCATGCTTAAACCACATGCTAAGTTTTTCTGTCTTGTAGTAAAGTTAACGCTTATGTCTGTTTGGGTCCCAGCTGCGTGAAGGGTCGGTTCTGATGATTTGTTGTGTATAGAGGCAGCTGGCGTCGTCATTGGGCAAGCAGCCTTACAGACAAACATAATGTAGCCAGTACAGTCATGATTATGATCGAGAGCAATTGCTATGACTGCTCCTGTTGCAACAGCTTGCAGCACAAGGAAATTAGTGTTGGTATTGCCAGCAGCATTCATCCATTCTTTTTTAAGCATATACTTTCTTAACAAATCTCTTACTGCTTATTTCAAATACCTTATATTTTGCAGTTTAGCCACGTTCTGTGAAGGAGGGGATAGAAATGGTTAAAATAAAAAATATCAGGAGAGTGAAGGAGAGACACATTCTCATTTCCTTTGGTTGTTAAACCAGGAAAGGCATTTGATTGTAAACTGCCTCATACAAATCTGCCTCATACAAATAAGGTCCAGAGAGCTAGAGAATCTGTTGATCTGAATATGTGAAGAAGTTTGCTGCTAGTTATAAAGACACAAGGGTGAGTGTGAGTGTGCCAATGAAAGTAGTTTGAGAATACTTGTTATTTTTTAAAATCCCCTGGCAATCCTAAATATAGATTTTTTTTCCCAGCTTGTAAACGTGAAAAACTGTTGCTAACAATAATAAAGTTGCTGGGGTTTTTAAATGAAAAAAACAACATACTTTTTTTTCCTTTTTTCATAGTTCCAGAAGTTGAACTAAAAGGAGAGACTTGCAACAATTATTTCTTAGTACAGGGTGACGGCTGTGGAGGCTGTAAAGCAACATTGATCTTTTCAGCCAATCAGATAAATGGCTCAGTCATTCTTGCTGAAACAATTGGAAAACGGACAATGAAGACCAAGGAAGCTGAAGAAAGTAAGTCCATTTTTGAGCATTACATGGGGGTGAAATACAATGACAGCGTTTGTTTCATTCTTAATTAGAAAAAAAACAAAGTTCTTCAGAAGAATTTTTTTCTTGAACAATAAAGGGCACTTAGAGTCTTTGAAACTCTTTGAAAATGAAAGATAATCAAGCATGTTACTTAAAAGTAAACTTTGTGATCAACCTTTCCGGTTCACTCTTTCAACCAGTGTGGTGTCCATGTACTGGTTTGTTCTCCTGAGATGAAGGTTAGAATCTCTGTTGAAGACACAATCCTATTAGGGGTGATTTTTTCTCTTTATGTTTTCCAGACCATTAGGTCTCTCATTGCCAAACCAGAAGGGCTGCCCTACCCAGCACAGCCTTGATTTTGTTGTTTTCTGGACATGGGTGACTCTTTTTTGCTCATTTACATCACCCTTCAAAAAATAGCTAGGCGATGTAGTACAGCAAAGAAGAAGAAGAAGAATTGCAGATTTATACCCTGCCATTCTCACTGAATCAGAGATTCATAGCGGCTTACAGTCTCCTACTCCTCCCACAACAGACATCCTGTGAGGTCGGTGGGGCTGAGAGGGCTCTCATAGCAGCTGCCCTTTCAGGGACAACCTCTGCCAGAGCTATGGCTGACCCAAGGCCATTCCAGCAGCTGCAAGTGAAGGATCTGGGAATCAAACCCAGTTCTCCCAGATAAGAGTCTGCACACTTAACCACTACACCAAACTGGCCCTCCAAAAAAGATACACAGTCTTTTACAACCATTTTAACATTCTCCTGGCTGCTGAATCGTTTGGCAACATGGACTGCGTAGAGTGCAGCGATAGCAAAGTATTGTGGAGGGGAGATCCAGATTTGTATCCTGCTTGGCTGTGAAGTGCACTTTAGGAAGAAATTGAGCCAGTATTCCAGCGTAAGCTACCTCTCAGGGTTATTTTGAGGATACGTCTCTCTGAAAGAAGAGTGAAATACAAATCTAATTTTTTTTTAAAAAAAACCCAATAATTTAAATATTTATAAAATAAAACTATGTTGTTGCATTTGCTTGCCTTCCTAAAAAAGCAATGATGCTCTAGTTCTAGTGATATGGGATAGTTTCTGCAGCGAGATTTGTGGGAACATGAATATGAAGAGATTTGCAAGATGCCATAGCTCAGTGGCATGCAGCAGGGGCTAGGTTCAGTCTCTGGCTTCCCCCGTTGAATTTTTGGGTAATCGGAATGGACAATAGTGAACGTGTCCAGCTTTTGGAGAAGAGATGGAAGTGGCTTCCTCTTTTGTCCCTGTGAAACACTGAGGTTCTCTGATTTGGCTTTAGGTAGCCTATCCTGTTTTTGGATATTGAACCTGGACAAAATATACCCAGCCACGGTACCTGTGACTGCTTTGTGTAAAACTTGTGTAATGTTTCACTGAGGGGGTGTTAATCCAGGATGCTTAATGCCAAAGTGACTCATTGTTTTTATTACTTGTCTCATGAAATCCCCCCCACCCCCTCCCCATACAGATATGGCTGAAGAGATTATTAGATCTCTTCCAGTCATCAGTGGAGAACAGATCATACAGAGGGAGAAGAAACTGGCTTGTATCCAGGCGTTAGCTTTGAATCAATGCCTAAGTAAGTAACTGAAAGAGCAGCTGCCAGCTTGTGAGCTGGTACATAACAATTTATCTTAATTTAGGCTTAATTTGACAGTATTTATGTTACACTCTGAGGAAACAAGAACGTTCAAGCAGTGTTTAAAAGTGTTTTCATTGCAAAGATATGGGATTATGCTCGTATGATGTCTCTAAAAACAGATGTTGACTTCTGCTATTTTTTTCAAGGAATGCTTTTCTGTTGCTACTTTCAAAGCAGATACCCAACCAGAGGATGAACTAAGCTATGCAACGCAAGAGAAGATTAAAACGCAACATTTTTTTTTAGTGAAATATGGTTGCCAGATCTTCAGCCAGACTCATCAGGTGTGCCTTCAGCCAGCAGTTCAGTATGCAGAATGCGGCAGATGACAGGGTTTGAAGAAATATGTCCTGTCCCTTTACTTAGTGGCTTAATGCGTAGCAATTGGCAACTGAAGCTTTTCATAGCCTGGAGGTAAATAATATTGTGCAAGCCCAATATTAAAGGGACAGAACATTTCTTTTGTATTTAGGGGTTTGGTAAGCCTAGTGGATGAAGGTGCTTAACTTCATGCTGTAAAACACTTTACCTGCTGATTTTTTGCATACCAAGCTGCGGTCAGTTGCTGTCCTTGCAATCAGTCTGCGCAAGGGATGCTGGGGAAAGAGTCCTTCTTTGCCTCAAGTGCAGAAAAGCAGTCTGTTATAGTTAGTTGCAGTCTACTGAGTAGACTGAAGAGTTGTCAGTGTCTTGTTTAGAACCCATAGGAGAGCAAGACCAGTCACACCCACCCACCAAGTTAGATTATTAAGCACAAGAGCACAATACACTAGCAAGAGCAAATGATCAAGTAAAAACATACAAAACACATTGTTACTTCACCTTTGGGAACAAGGGTACCAGCTGAAGCCAGCTGGTCACTTCAGAGGCCATGTCTGGTCTTCTCAAGGTTGGCAAGGTAGAAACTAGCACCCCACAGTCATGTTTAGCTTTGTTTCTGCTGTGGAAGGAAGGCACAGAAACATCTTTGGTTTTGTAGGAAGATATCTTTACTCCCTGTGCTTGTCTCTTCCTAGATTGCTTTAAGTTCTCACTGGCTAGATGGTCCACTTTTCAGGAGAAATGTTTCTATTGCTGCTAGTGGGGAGGTCAAAAGTTTAGTTTCATCATCCCCTTGCAACTGTTGCTTCCGCACATGTTCTGACCGCATCTGGTCCAAAAAAAAGCATAGTTTCAAAAGCACATGTGAAGAAAAGGCTTAAGGAAAAATTAGCAATCCTTAGTCAATCCTGTTTCACCTTCCTCCAGACTTTGCATGCTGCTATTCTGAATTTTTTTATTCTAAGCCATTCTTCAGTTTTTCAGACATTCATGCCAGTGACCCTTCTGATCACCTTGGCCGATTTAAACCACAACTTCTCTTTTCTCTTGCTTCCTGATATTTACCAGAGGCTCGTTCAGTGTCTCTTTCTTAATCACAGCCTTTTATACAAGCTCCTCGACAGCTGTAATCTTTCTTTTTCTCAGCTTTAGCCTCTGAGACTTTTTTTTTTTAAATTCTGCCAAGCTCTAACTTGGAACTGGTGTGGGGGTTCTCAGACCCTAAATTCAGGGGTTCACCTGTTGCAAGCCCATACCCTGTACAAGAGCAAGACTGATCCACAATAAAAATAAAGGGAATTCCATTGGTCATGGTTCCATGGTATCCACATTTTGTCACAGTTTCAGAACAGTAAATGCAAGATACCTTTGATATTTAGGTAATTCTCTCTTATTTCCAGTTGGTGTTCCTTTCCAATGGTTAAAAATTTTCTGACATTGAACTGAGGTAGTTTTCTTCCATTTTTTACTGCATCCACAGCCTTCTTGAATAAAATAAATCCCCCCCCCCTCTCTATTGATCAAGGTATGCAGCTGTATTGGTGTGAAGCAATGGAACAACGACAACAACACCTTACAACTTTGTTGATCTTAAAGGTGCCACTGCACTCTTAACTTATATTTTCCCATTGGTTTCTTACCTGCTTGAATTCTTATTGTGGAAGAGTTTCTGAGTAATTTTGAACATGTATGAAGAAAACTCATTATTGATATTCTACAGGGAGAGACAAATGGAAATTGTCTTTATAGATGAGGTAGTTTTTAAAGGTAAGTCATATAAGTAGCTCCAGTCCTTTTAAAATTAGCAGAGTTCTGTCTGTACTATGAAGTGTATCAACAATTTACTCCATCAGTCATTCAATCAATTATTGGCATAGACAACACTTTACTCAACCTGTTCATCTTGTATTAAAGGTACTTTGTCGAAGTCGATGTAGAGCTCAACAATATTTTTTTTTATGTTTGTGCTTTTTAAATAGAGAGGCAGCAAACAGCCAAACCATCCATGATTGTTTCAGCTGAGGAACTGAAATGTGTGTTAACACATACCAGGGAATGTTTTTTAGAGTTGTGGAATGCTAGCCTTCCCAAGAGTGATTGTCCAATAACAGCTGTCCAAACCAGAGGTCATGGGACAGTTTGTGGTAGGTACCTTTTTGTGTGTTGTGTGGCTCAAATATCTCTATTTGGGAAAACGCTGCAAATATCATGAAGTTACTTCTTGATAGCATTGGTAACAGTGTGCATGTGTCACCATTTTTGCTGACATTTAATTTGAATTCACTCAACAAGAACTAATCTTTGTTGCTTTTCTGTACACATGGTTGTCTTATACGTATAATGACAGGTTACTGTTTTCTTCCGCCCTCATCAATTTAATGCAATATAGCAAAGAAAAAGGGAAGGGAGGGATTCTTTGGAGGGGATTGTGAAGCACCATGTCTTTCAAAGTTTACTAGTAGATAAAATTATTAAGGTATCCTAGCAATAAGCAGCATGGGTGCTGTAGTATGAATTTATTTCTTCCCCTTTCCTCCAAAAAAGACGGGGGCAGGCTTGGATAGCAAGATGATGCTTCAAGGCAATGCCTAGGGAAAAGGGGAAATGTAAGTCACTATTCCCAGTGATCATGCAAAAAATGTGTTCCTTTTAATGAATCGAAAAGTAGTCTGATTTTCTAATTTTAACCCCACATTTCAAAATTGATGAAAGCAGCTTAAAACAAAATTAGAATCATAGAGTTGGAAGGGTCCTCCAGGGTCATCTAGTGCAACCCCCTGCAGAATGCAGAAAACTCACAAACACCTCCCCCTAAATTCACAGGATCAGCATTGCTGTCAGATGGCCATCTAGCCTCTGTTTAAAAACTTCCAAGGAAGGAGAGCCCACCAGCTCCCGAGGAAGCCTGTTCCGCTGAGGAATCGCTCTAACGGTCAGGAAGTTCTTCCTAATGTTGAGCCAGAAACTCTTCTGATTTAATTTCAACCCATTGGTTCTGGTCCTACCTTCTGGGGTCGAAGAAAACAATTCTACACCATCTTCTATATGACAGCCCTTCAAGTACTTGAAGATGGTGATCACATCACCTCTCATCCACTTTCTCTCCAGGCTAAACATCCCCAGCTCCTTCAACCTTTCCTCATAGGACTTGGTCTCCAGACCCCTTACCATCTTCGTCGCCCTCCTCTGTTCCAGCTTGTCTATATCCTTCTTAAAATGCCGTGCCCAAAACTGAGCACAGTACTCTAGGTGAGGACTTACTAGAGCAGAGTAAAGCAATACCATCACATCACGTGATCTAGACACTATACTTCTGTTGATACAGCCCAAAATTGCATTTGCCTTTTTAGCCACCGCATCACACTGTTGACTCATGTTCAGCGTATGATCCACTAAGACCCCTGGATCCTTTTCGCACATACTACTGCTAAGACAAGTCTCTCTCATCCTATAACCATGCATGGAATTTTTCCTACCTGAAAAAATTCAGGTATGAAAGCACAAAACAATCAAACTTGCTACTAGTGCCTCACAAAATTTATATGATTTCTTGTTATTTTAAGTTGCTGTACTGTCTTTACAGACCTTTTACTCTGTTCAGGCATCTGATGGTATATTTTGCCCCAAAACTGTAATATAAATCTGTACTCTGATTACTCAAGATGTGTTGTAACACAATTACTGCAATAAGCTACATGTACAAGGACATAAAGATGCCAGTTGAGGATTTTTTTTGCCCTCTTTCCTTAGGAAAGGTGGTATTCCAAGCAGAACTTGTCTGCATTAGTCATTTTCAATTCAATTTAGTGTGTGTGCCCCATATGGAAACAAACTATAGTGATGTAAGCAGGCTAAGAAGTTGTGGAGAAAATTGTACATGCAACAGGCACTTGGAGAGGGATGCTATGCACTATTATCTAGAAGTGAACGCCAGAAATTCCAAAGACAAAATGTGGGAATCCAAAGATTTGGCATTAAAAGGGAACATGGATAATCATGGGCATATCACAGTCCTTCATGAACAGTGTAAACCGAGAGAATATATTTATCCCATAATGCAAAAGAGTCAGGAGGAGAGTCCTGAGGGCCAGATTTGCATAATTCAATGCATGAGGAAGTTTAATAGGAACAAACGTTTTCCTGAAATCACTATGGGTTGAAATGCTAGGCTCATAAAGTGAGGCTAGGTCGCAAAGTGTCCCCTCTTCTTCAGGAGCTTTGATCAGCCTTTAAGGAAAAAAAAAATCAGGGAAGGTAGCCAAAAGAGAAAATGCTGTAGCAATGGATGACTTCCAGCTAACTTTACATTGACTTCATAAGTGCACAAGCAGGTTGTGACAAAGAGGCTGTATTTCTAGACATGATAAATGACTTTCCCTTCAAACAGTTCAACATGGAGCCAGCTAGAGGGGGGAAATGACCCTTGACTTAACCCTGAATAAGGCTCAAGATCTGAAACAAGATGTAAGTGTTGTCAAACTTGCTGGGAACAGTGACCACAGCGCCATCAGATTTAAACATCAATCCAAGTGAAAAGTTTCCCCAGAAAGCCTGACGTGTTGCATTTAATTTCAAAAGAGGAAAGTTCTAAGAAATGGTTCAGAAAGAAGCTGAAAGGGGGAGTCAGGGTCAAATCTCTTTAGGGCAAGGGAGGCTTGGAACTAGCTAACATAATGCCATTTTTAAAAGCTCAGTCCAAAGGGATAAGTGGAAATTGCTCGTTCATAGCCTAATATTCGCTCAGGTCAATTGGGAGAAAGGTTTAATAAACAAAGTCAAGCCTTGATGTGAAAAAATCACTGTAGTGTCTGTAAAAGAAAATTTTGGGTCACTAAATTTTTAGAAGCTTTTTAGAGTACAGATGCTATGATCTGGTGGATAATATAGATTTTGGACTTCCAGATTTTTTTTACAAGTTTTCATTGGAGTCACTGAGTAAACTAATCTCTGTGGTTATAGGATCACAGAATCATAGAGTTGGAAGGGACCTCTGGGGTCATCTAGTCCAACCCCTTGCACAACGCAGGAAACCCACAAATACCTACCCCAAATTCACAGGATCTTCATTGCTGTCAGATGGCCATCTAGCCTCTGTTTAAAAATCTCCAACGAAGGAGAGCCCATCACCTCCCGGGGAAGCCTGTTCAACTGAGGAATTGCTCTAACAGTCTGGAAGTTCTTCCTAATGTTGAGCCGGAAACTCTTTTGATTTAATTTCAACCCATTGGTTCTGGTCCTACCTTCTGGGGCCACAGATAAAAGTATGGGCTTGGGGAGACAGAGTTGGGTGAGAGATGATATTCAGATTCATAGTTCGTGTGGAGGGGGAGACATGGTGATCAGAAAAGAGCAGACCAGGTAAAGGGAAGGGACACGCAATCCTTTTCCCTTCCTGGGGTTAGGGATCTCCACTACCAGGTGCAGGGTCTCTTATTTATTTGTTTTTAATTATTACTAATTCTATTTTTATTTTTATTTGATTTCTCATGTATATGTATGAATCTGTATGTATATGTATATGTTTATATATGTGTGTGTGTATGTTTATATATGTGTATGTATATGTGTATATATTTATTTATATTCTCCCTTTTTCTTTTTTCTTCCGTTATTGTTATTACTATTATTTTTAATTTCTATTTGTTATTTGTTTATATAATTATTTTGCTACGGGGTTTTATATAAATCTTGTTAATGTGCTTCCTCTACTCCTTTAAGATGGCTATACTTCTATGATTGCTCAATTATTTTTGTTGTTGTGGTTTTATATATATTTATTTATTGGTTCTTCTTTGATTATACTTTTGCATTCTTGTTTCTGGCATTGTTGTAATGCATTAAGATTAAATAAAGCTGCAGGTTTTAAAATTAAAAATTAAAAAAAAGGGAAGGGACATTGGTTTACAGTTCTGGTCACTGCACCTCAAAAAAGATACGGGATTGGAAAAAATGCAAAAAAAGGCAACTAGAAAGATAAAGGGATGAAACACCTTCCCTTTAAAGAAAGGTTAAAGAGATTAGGGCTCTTTAGCTTGGAGAAACAACGACTGAGTGGTGACATGATAGACGTTTACAGAATCATGCATGGGATAGAGACGGCAGAGAAAGAAGTTCTTTTCTCCCTTTCTCACAATACAAGAACTCATGGGCACTCATTGAAATGAATGAGCAGTAGGCTTAGAACAGATAAAAGGAAGTACTTCTTCACCCATGCAATTCACTGCCATGGGAAGCAGTAGTGGCTGCAGATATAGACAGCTTTAAGAGGGGATTGAATAAACATGGAGCAGAGGTTCATCAAGCCACAAGGTATAGATGGAACATTATGTCTGGGGAAGGGACATTCTATATCCTTGGTGCTTGGGGGGCAACAACTGGAGGGCTTCTGGAGTTTTGGGCTCATTGTTGGACCTCCTGCTGGCAACTGGGTTTGGGCCACTGTGTGACAGAGTGTTGGACTGGATGGACCACTGGCCTGACCCAGCATGGTTTCTCTAAGATTTGTACAGAGAATCTTTTTCATGATCCCACCATGTTTTAAGCTGGTGGCCACTGCTGATACAGATATACTTTGTCTTTAGAGCAAACTTGCAGTGGTTTGCTTGATTCAGGCCCTTGGCTCTTTTAAAAGAGGCTTTCTCTGGTCCATATGCTTTGACTATAATTGGTATTAGTTCGGATTTTATTTAATTGGTTTTACCATTTTTAATGCTGCATTTAAATGATGTTCCCTGTGAGAACAGTGTTTCTGAAAAAAAAGTTATAAGTTCTCTGAATAAATATAATGGGATTGGACTGATCTGTGAAGCTCTGGATGCCATTTACTGCAGGACAAATGATATCGAAGGTCCTAGTGGAGCAAATGGGCAATCTTTCATCAGAACTACTGGGACTGTTCTTAATGTCACATACTGAGCACTCTGGCTATTCATTGGTTTTTGTTTTTTACAAAGCACAGCCAGAGCAAATAGGGTACAGTACAGGGGTGGCCAAACTGCGGTTCGGGAGCCACATGTGGCTCTTTCACATGTATTGTATGGCTCTTGAAGCCCCCACTGCCCCATTGGCTGGCTTGGAGAAAGCATTCGTCTCTTTAAATAACTTCTCCAATCCAAGCCAGCAGGCAACTTGGAGAATGCATTTAAAGTTAAAGTTACTTTATTTCCACCTCTCCCCCCATCTATTTGCTTTCCTTCCTTCCTGATTTCTTTCCTTCGTTCCTGTCTTGTGGCTCTCTAACATCTGACGTTCATGTCTTGCAGCTCTCAAACATCTGATGTTTATTCTATGTGGCTCTTACATTAAGAAAGTCTAGCCACCCCGGTACAGTATGTGGGTATACTGAGGTGATCCACCTATTACCATATGGACTGCAGAAAGCAAGAGAATTGCGAGGAGCATCTTTTATTGGGCCAGTCTAGAAAAAAACTCATGTTCAAGCTATGCAGAACTTTTCATTCGGCCTAAAGGGAGAATTGGTCTCTGCTCCATATAGAGCAAAATATTTCGCAATTGATTAAGCTGTTGTTTGATTTCTTTTTTTGCTTTGTTCCTCTTCCTTTTTTTTGACTCAGAATCAGAGCTAAAATGTTTAAATCCTTTGGAGTGGCCAGAAAGAAATGTCCTCCAGAACTTAGAAATCTTTGAAAAAATTAAGCAAAAACCAAGGTAATGCTGTGCAATAGGCAAACTCTTTGGGTGTAGATGAACCTTTTATAAATTATGCTGCTTCTGCTTGGCAAGAATTGCTAATTGTGTTGTCCTAGCTAGATTTTTGGTAGCTTTTTTAAAACCCATTTTTGTTTGTCCTGTTAGAGTTTCTGAGCAGCTGTTGGGGCGTAAAGATAGCCAAAAGGAGTCAACAACATTACTTGATGCTAAAGAGCTGTTGAAATTTTTCACTCCAGAAGGGCAGCCTGTTGGGAATCTTCAGCCTTTGCATGTTCAGAAAAGGTAAAACTTTGACATTTCACTCTAGGCATTTTTTGAAAAGGAATTTTACAGCATTGAAAAGAAATTGCACAGCATTGTGTGATCATAATTCATGATCATATTGTACCACTTGTGTGGAAGAGTGTAGTATTCATTAGTCCCAACAAAACTTTTTTGGGAGTTTGGGATGCACGAACACAGTACAGCAGGCCTTCACTCAGACCCTTGCGACTACATAAACTATATATTTGTATTTATTATTCCATTTATAGTCTGCCTTTCTTGCAAAGACTTAAGGTGGATCCTGTTGGGAAAACCAAGAAGCCAACTCTTGAAGATACAGACAACCATTCTCCAGCAATCCCCTTTTTCCTAACCCTTTATTTGCATGTTATCTGTTTCTTATCTGAAATGGTAACTCTGTGGGAATGGTAATTGTATGGATATAGATTCCAGTGGGTAGCTGTGTTGGTCTGAAGTAAGGTTGCCAAGTCCCCCATGGCCTATGGCGGGGGACTTTTTTTGCTCGTGCGGCGTGATGGTGTCACTCGCAAGTGCTATCACACTGTTGATGTCACACGACAGCCACTAGGAGCTTCCGGGAAAACTGTGGTTTTTTCGGACACTCTAGCAATCTGCCCACAGCAAATTTAGCTGCCTGTTTTCCTTTGCAGACTCAATCACAGTTGTCTGCTGGAGCTGCATGCCTGTATCAGGGTGTGTTTCCACACTTGCAATATGGAAACCTAGTGTCAGTCGAGGTTTAATTGTGCTGGAATAACTTTAGCACAGGGGTGGCCAAACTGTGGCTTGGGAGCCATATGTGGCTCTTTCACACATATTGTGTGGCTCTCAAAGCCCCCAACACCCCACCAGCATTTCTCTTTTTTAAATCACTTCTCCAAGCCAAGTCCGTCCTTCCTTCCTTCCTTCCTTCCTTCCTTCCTTCCTTCCTTCCTTCCTTCCTTCCTTCCTTCCTTCCTTCCTTCCTTCCTTCCTTCCTTCCTTCCTTCCTTCCTTCCTTCCTTCCTTCCTTCCTTCCTTCCTTCCTTCCTTCCTCCCTCCCTCCCTCCCTCCCTCCCTTCCTCAAACATGTGATGTTCATGTCTTATGGCTATCAAACATCTGCCATTTATTCTGTGTGGCTCTTATGTTAAGCAATTTTGGCCACCTCTGCTTTAGCAATATGCTACCAGTGTGACAGACTGTTCCAATTAACACTGCAAGAATTTATTGTATTTTCTATAAATAAGCAGCCATGGCAAGTTGAAATGGATTTTTCCTCTCTTTTCAGTGAAAATGCTTTTCTTCTAACACCAGAGCTTACACCTCGAAAAGTGAGAAGTTTGCCTTTTGAAAAAGCTGCTGGGTGCCATTATCATGGCCTTGAGTAAGTTCCCTGTATAGTTAGTGCTGTGAACTGTTTCCTTATTCTTCTTTTTTCATAGAAATTCAGGTTTAGAAAACATGCACATTCACAAAAGTGGTATGTTTGGCACTGTAATACAATGGGTGTGAGCTTCATTTTGAATTTGCTAACATTGTCTGAAATAAAAATTGTAATTCTTTTATTCAAATAGCTATAACTTTTTTTATGTGAATACTCACAATGTTATGACAGCAGCTTTTAGTTCTGAATAAGGAAAATTACTGAGAGTTTTATACATTGAGTAATGCAGTTCCGTTATGGGGTTGGAGTGGAATAAAAGGAACTGGCTTGGAGAGGATAGGATGTGATATACATACTGAAGAATATCAAAACCAGTGTTGAAATTTGGCCTGACCTGGATGGCCTGACCAGGCAGGCTAATCCTGTATTATCAGATCTTGGAAGCTGAACAGGGTTGGCCCTGGTTAATAATTTTTGGATGAGAGACCACCAGAAAAGTCCAGCGTTGCTACACAGAGGCAAGGAATGGCAAACCATCTCTGTCCCTTGCCTTGAAAACCTTACCGGGTAGCCATAAGTTAGCTGCAACATGATGGCATTTTCCACTACCATCCCATTGAATTTTGTTCTCTCCGCCTTGTCTGAGAGCAGCCACACATATGCACCCACAGGCGCCCATATGTACGTGTTGTATTTTGAGTTCTCTTTAAGAGCAGGATGGTCATCTCTGTTTGGGTGGTGGTAGGGAGGAGACCCTTGAGAGTTCTTCTAGAGCAGGGTCAGGGGGAAGCACCTATGTTCCACTTAGCATGCTAGGGAAGATGGTGCTCTAAATCTATCCCATAGATCAGGGGGTCCCCAACCCCGGACCATGGACCGGTAGCGCTCTGTGGCCTATTAGCAACCGGGCCGTGAGTTGAATATTTCTCTATATATTACAATGTAGGAAGAAGAAGACGACAACATTGGATTTATATCCCGCTCTCCACTCCAAATATCAGAGTGTTAGAGCGGCTCACAATTTCCTTTATCTTCCTCCCCCACAATAGACACCCTGTGAGGTAGGTGGGGCTGAGAGAGCTCTCACAGAAGCTGCCCTTTCAAGGACAGCTCTGCAAGAGTTATGGCTAACCCAAGGCCATTCCAGCAGTTGCAAGTGGAGAATCAAACCTGGTTCTCCCAGATAAGAGTCCACATGCTTAACCACTGCACCAAACTAATAGAAATAAAGTGCACAATTGTATCACCCCAAAACCATCACGCCACCCCCCCCCTTGGAAAAATTGTCTTCCACAAAACTAAAAACTTGATCCCAAAATGGTTGGGAACCACTGCTATAGCGCATGGGACACATGGAGGATGGAAACTTTTCTGGGTATGTCAGAATATGCTAAACTTGTATGAACTTCCACCTAGCAGGGAGGTAAAGCCTCAGAAATGGTAACTGCTAAATTAGTGGCAGTGATGGAACTTCCAGGAATGGCCAGGATATTCCATCTCTTTGATCCCTAGGAGGTCTCTAGGAGGAAGCAGGAGGACTTCTGTCCCATTCTCCCTCCCCCTCCCCTTTGCTAAGTGGCGAAGTTTTCCATGTGCATTAATGGTGGTTGCTGTTGTCTGCCCGGCAGCTTGGTATTGATGTATAAAATACAGGAATAGTTAAGCAGAGCAATTGGCTTTAGGTGGTTTAGTCTCATCTTCAAAGGACTTCTTCGAGCTTTCATGGGCTGAGCTGGTGGCTGCTATTGATCGTTAAACACTTTGAAGGGCCTAGCAGGGCAACATGCATGTTAATGAGCAGCCTTCATTTCTTACTAATGATAACTCTTTTCAGTAGCTGAATACAGATGAAAAGAGAGAAGTTGAGCTAGGAACAAAATACATTGACTGTAATTTCAAAAAGAAAAGTTCCAAAGCTGGGTCAAGTTAGGGGAGATACAAATCCTAATTTGCTTTCCTGTTTTATTTGTTTAGTTATTATGTAACATCAAATAAAATGTTTTGGTTATTTACTCATCCGACTCTTGTGACCAAACCCGTTTGCACAGACAAAAGTCCCACTGGGTTGAATGTGGCTTTCATCCAAATAAGCACGTATAAGATTGCAGCCTTCACGTATTAATTTATTGCAAGGTAAATTAATTTACCAAAGTCTCATTGTAAGGGCCTCTTTGTAGACCATGAAGTAACTATATGCCTTCTCTGAAGTTTGAGAATTATAAATGAAAAACTACCAAACTTGGAAGGAAAAGCTTTTTAAATATTAAAAGCTAAAGTTTAATGGATTCATCGACAGCAATTTTAGTTGAACACTGTTGTCTTGAGTTTCTGGTAGTTGTAAAGAAAACTCTAATGCGTTTCACCCTGAACATTTCCACCAAGATTTTGTACAAACCTGAGACAGAGAACTATCATGCATGACCTACAAATTAACAGCAGTGTGTCCATAAACTGAAGTCTGGGAGGGTCCATGACTCAACTTTGCATGCAGAAGGTTCCAGGTTCAATCCCTGGCATCTCCAGTACAAAGGACCAGGCAGTATGTGATGTGAAAGGCCTTTGCCTGAGACCCTGGAGAGCCACTTCCAGTCTGAGTAGACAATACTGATCTTGATGGACCAATGATCTGATTCAGTAGAAGGCAGCTTCATGTGTTCATAAGTTTAAATTGCAATTAGAATGTTAGTTGATCACTTTCTGAATTTTCTGTTTCAGATATTGTACGTGCTATTGTTAAGTCTGTAATACCAGCAAAACTAAGAGCGCCATGGCGCAGAGTGGTATGCTGCAGTACTGCAGTCCAAGTGTGCTGCAGTCTGTCTGCAGTCCTCTATGTCCTTAGAGTAGCATTTTCCCTACTGAGGTGCTGAGCTGAGGCATCAGGCAACGGTACAGCACTGGAGAGGATGGAACTAGACTGTGCTTTAGAGCCAATTTGGTGTAGTGGTTAAGTGTACAGACTGTTATCTGGGAGAACTGGGTTTGATTCCCCACTCTGCCACTTGCAGCTGCTGGAATGACCTTGGGTCAGCCATGCTGGAATGACCTTGGGTCAGCCATAGCCCTGGTAGAGCTGTCCTTGAAAGGGCAGCTTCTGCGAAAGCTCTCTCAGCCCTCACTTGCCTCACATGGTGTTTGTTGTGGGGGAGGAAGATAAAGGAGATTGTGAGCTGCTGTGACACTCTGAGATTCAGAGTGGAGAGCAGGATATAAATCCAATGTCATCTTCTTTAGCTGTTGTTCCCCACTCCTCCACTTACAGCTGCTGGAATGGCCTTGGATTAGCCATAGCTATTGCAGAAATTGTCCTTGAAAGGGCAGTTTCTGGGAGAGCCCTCTCAGCCCCACCCACCTCACAGGGTGTCTGTTGTGGGGGGAGAAGATATAGGAGATTATAAGCCACTCTGAGTCTCTGATTCAGAGAGAAGGGCAGGGTATAAATCTGCAGTCGTCTTCTTCTTCTGTCAAAACATGTCACAACAATCTGGATCTCCAGATTGCCCTTCAATCCTGTATCACATTTGACATGCCTAAGCTTTGGAAAATAGTTGCAACTGTGGGCAGCTGCTTCTCTTTTACATTATTAACAGTCTTGGTGGCCTGTCTCCTACCCCTTCATGAAGCAAAGTTTGAAGCCTTTCTCCAGCCCAACTGCCCTTAAGTGCCGTTGGGGAAGAGCCACTTAAGTTGGAAGAATGCTCTTTATTGTGTTTATTTATTTTATTAGTTTTATACCCTGCCCTATCCCAAAAAGGATGCTGCCCAGTAGCTTTAAGTCAAATACTGGCAGTTGCAGTGTTTGTTCCTTCCTATTTTATTACTATTTATTATTTATTTAATTTATATCCCACCCTCCCCGCCAAAGGCAGGCTCAGGGCGGCTCACAAACCGAGGGTCGACACAAGCACATGAGTGTGACTGGTAAAATAAACAACAATAAAAACATAAAACAATTGATTAAAACATTTTGCACTTGATACTATAATAGTTTCAGGCAGCGATTGAATTCTGGTGGTTAGCTGTACTCAGAGGTCTCAGGATTGCTGTAGCGTGATAAGATAGGCCATTGGTGATGGTCTTATGGGCCAGTCCCGTTGCTGCAGATGTTACCATCATGTAAATGCCTGGCGGAAGAGTGCCATTTTGCAGGGAGTTTCCTAAGGGAGTTTTCCTAAGGGAATTAAGTATATTGTTATAGGCAATGCTCCCTCTAAGCTATGGAATCTTGTGAGCAAACATTCTGCTTTGTGAGCTACCGGCACTCAAGTTGTGAGCTAATAAATAAAGTAGTTTGCTCTGGGTCCATTTTTCTTGATTTATGACAAAAATGTATGAGCTGGAGGCTAAAAAACTGTGAACTAGCTCACACTAACTCAATTTAGAGGGAACACTGGTTATAGGTATGTACAGTGGCCAGACACCATAAGATCATGGAGAACTTGCTTTAATATAATTGAGTGGGCTCTTTAAAAAGTTAAAAATACATGTTATGGGGGGAGGGGGTTTCTCCTGTTTGATATTCCTTTTGTGCTGTTTCTGATCCACAAAGGGACAGTAGTACATTTAACCTTTTCCTAGCTTTGGAAACAATCACTTGTAGATGGATTACCTAGAAAAGGAAGAATAAGGATAGTGACAGTTTTACTAAACATAGATAATATTTCAGTGCCTACTGAGTATATAAACAAGAAAATCAAATGCCATGAAATGGGTAATCAGCAAGGTTTTTGTCTTATCAGATAATGAGCTTGTTTCTAGTGGTAATTGTTTAAGTTGATTTTTAAAGGGGAAACAAGACTTCTGGCTGAGCTATGAGAATATTATCTTGCTTGGACAGTCTAGTGAACCCACAATGTGCTGATAATGTAGATAATCATAACAGAAACAGAGCCCCACATTCCAGCACTTTGAGGGCTAAACTAGCATTGACTGAACGGTCACATGCCCTGCCTGTGGGTTTAGCTGACTCTTGTTGGAAACTGACTTTGGTTTTGAATCCACTACTCTTCTGTTATATATGTATCTGAGGCTGGGCAGTATTGACATTTCTTTGGGGAGACCTGCTTGCCTGCCCTCTGCTGTGGCACTAGCCTTGTCCTAGGAGGTTCACCGGCCTCAGGATAAGTGTAGGAGGGGTCTAAATACACCCCAGTACCTCCTTCACTCTGGAACCTCCAGCCTCCTTTCTCCTTGGCCACCTTGAAAACCCTTCTATTTAAAGGGAGGTTGTTCCACCCCGTTAACACTCAGGACCCAATAGGGTCTCTTTTGATCCCTGGCCCCTCCTGTTGCACAACCCCCAGCCCTGTCGGTCATGATGGGGCAGGCATTTGCAGCAGTGAGGTAAGTATCTTCCTGGGGTTCCGCATCTGTGCTTGTTCTCACAGGGCCCACTGATTGGTTGCTCTTTCCTTGCAGCAGCTGCGTGTGTTGCCTTGTCTCCTCACTTTCTGTACCCTCTAGGTGGCTCAGCAGCTTCCTCCCCATAGTTGATATGGAAGGTCAGAGGTGCCAGGCATCCTCAGACACAGAGATAAATTTGGTGAAGATACTCCATGCCCTGGAAGCCAGGCATCATCATCTGTTCCTCCTAAAAATTTTGATGGAACGGGGAAAGGGGATCTGTGCCGCAGTAAGTAGGAGCACAGCTGTGCAAAAGGAGCTTTCATCTCACACTCTTATCCCATCTATCTGAGTGGCATTTTTAAAAATCCGTAGGAGGATTTTTGCAAATTCTAAAATAGATGGGATATATTTAGGCCACAGAAGCTGCGCACTTGCTCCAAATATAGCGTTCATTGAAATTTTGTTAGGAAGGCTTTGGTTGAAGTTCAGGATATTTTGCATATTTTAATTTCAATGAACATGAATTTGTTTAATAGATTTTGGTGAAACAGAAGTGACTTTTTATACCTCTTGCTGGTAAATTGCAGGTTGAGGTTGGGTATAAGATCAAACCATTTTAGCACCATATTAACTTGTTTTTGCTCTTGTTTCCTAGCAGGTACATAAGGTGATCTTTCTAGCGAAAAACAGAGGCCATTCCATTCTCTTTAACTGGGGGGATTTCTCAGTTGTCACAGTGCAGCTAGCAACTCTCTTTTACTTGCTTTCAGATACTGTCTGGATGACAGAAGAGCTTTGGAAAGAGATGTGGGATTTGCTGAACTTCAAACTCGCCTGATCCGTTATGAAACTCAGACTACTTGCACCAAGGAGTGCTGCCCTGTGCCGTGTGTCCTGAGCCCTCTTCCATCTCCTGCTGTGTTGTCAGAGTCAGGAAGCATCCCGGATGGGGAATCTTTACGGAGGGACCACCATACAGATGTTTCCAAGCTAAAACGCAGATCAAAAGACCAAGACAGCTTCTGTTCCAAAAAGAGGTAATATTCTAAACTGAAAAATGAGAAAGTGTGGGATCTTTCTTTTTTTCACTTAATTTCCCCCACAGCTAAATATTCAGTTAATCCTTGTGTCCGCCCACGTACTTTTTAAAACAACATGATCACCATTTGGTAGCATTTGAATATAGCATATTGAAAACATTAGAAATCTGCAGCATGAACATAAGAGAAGCCATGTTGGATCAAGCCAGTGGCCCAGCCAGTCCAACACTTTTTGTCACACAGTGGCCAAAAAATTTACACACACACACACACACACATATACACACTGTGGCTAATAGCCAGTGATAGACCTCTGCTCCATATTTTTATTTAACCCCCTCTTGAAGCTGGCTATGCTTCTGTTTATCCATATGTTTATTCAGTCCCCTCTTGAAGCTGTCTATGCTTGCAGCTGCTGCCACCTCCTATGGCAATGAATTCCATGTGTTAATCACCCTTTGGGTGAAGAAGTACTGCCTTTTATCCATTCTAACCTGACTGTTCAGCAATTTCATTGAATGCCCACGAGTTCTTGTATTGTGAGAAAGGGAGGAAAGTACTTCTCTGCGCTGACTGAAGATCACAGCATCTCCAAAGCTGGCATAATTGTTACATGCCAAGCACAATAAATCCTCAGATACAGAAACAGGGATGTTTTCAGTCAGAACAAGATGACTTTTCATTGTTGATACAGGTTGGGATCCCCATGTGGTGGCCACCAGTACCTTACCTGGTGCCTGCGAATTTTTTCAGGAAGTGGTTGGGACCAGGTGGAGCAGGCCTTCTTGTCCAGCAGAGCCTTCTAACTATCCAGTGAAGACCTGATGAACTGTGCAGATTAAAATAGCATTACTTTGGTGGCATAAGAACATAAGAGAAGCCATGTTGGATCAGGCCAATGGCCCATCCAGCCCAACACTCTGTCACACAGTGGCCAAAAAAACCAAGTGCCATCAGCAGGTCCACTGGTGGGGCCAGGACACCAGAAGCCCTCCCACTGTGCCCCCCCCCAAGCTCCAAGAATACAGAGCATCACTGCCCCAGACAGAGAGTCCCAACAATAAGCTGCTCCATATGTTTATACAGTCCCCTCTTGAAGCTGTCTATGCTTGTAGCCGCCACCTCCTGTGGCAGTTGACGCCACAGTTTGGTGTAGTGGTTAAGTGTGCGGACTCTTATCTGGGAGAACCGGGTTTGATTCCCCACTCCTCCACTTGCACCTGCTGGAATGGCCTTGGGTCAGCCATAGCTCTGGCAGAGGTTGTCCTTGAAAGGGCAGCTGCTGTGAGAGCCCTCTCCAGCCCCACCCACCTCACAGAGTGTCTGTTGTGGGGGAGGAAGGTAAAGGAGATTGTGAGCCGCTCTGAGACTCTTCAGAGTGGAGGGCGGGATATAAATCCAATATCATCATCATCATCATCACAGTGTTTATCAGTGTTTATTTCATTCTTGTCTGTCACTCTTCTCCCTCCATGCATTGTTTACATTACCCTCCTTCTTCCCTGTACTTAGACTCTCTCTGGGTGTATGTATGTGTGACTCCACCACACCTGGCAGCCATTTTATGGTTGTACTCACTATCCTGCCCACAAGCTCAAAAAGGCTGGGGACCGCAGTACAGATTATTACAATATTTTAAGGACTGAGCACATAAATCTATTTTGCTTCCCCCTCCCCTTTCTAGGTTAACAAAATCCGAAAGCACAGATTCTCTCTTGTCTCAGGCAAGCGGAAGCAGTGGTGCTTGCCGATCAAGAAGTGCCACAAGGCAGCACTCAGACAGATCAACCTCTCTTCCGTCTGCGGCTGCCAAACAGTCTTGTCATAGGGCACAGAAAGAAACCGCAAAGAGCAGCTCTGCAAGCCAGAGGTGTATGAAAGAGCCAGGAACATCAAAGCCAACAAAGGAGTCGCGGTCTCAGAAACACACACGGGTAAAGGATTTTTCAAGGAGGCTAAGAACGGAGGGAACAAGGGGGGGGGGGTTGCCATTCCTAAATACAGCTGAAATAAGTGGAGCAGATTTAACATTTACCATCATTATAAGGTACCTCTTCCTATATAGGAGACCCACAAGCCATGCTAGGGCCTTGCAGACTTTTGAACAGCTTCCTAAGATTCTGATAGCTCCCATTGCTTTGGCATAGTCTTTTGCTCATAGTCCTCTTTTGCAAACTGGAGAGCCAGTTTGGTGTAGTGGTTAAGTGTGCGGACTCTTATCTGAGAGAACCGGGTTTGATTCCCCATTCCTCCACTTACAGCTGCTGGAATGGCCTTGGGTTAGCCATAGCTATCGCAGGAGTTGTTCTTGAAAGGGCAGCTGCTGTGAGAGCCCTCTCAGCCCCACCCACCTTACAGGGTGTCTGTTGTGGCGGGGAGTAGATTTAGGAGATTCAAAGAGAAGGGTGGAGTATAAATCTGCAGTCGTCTTCTTGTTTGCTTAGTTCTCCAGTCCTCACCGCATGCTTTTTTATGCTCTTCTATCCTCGCATCATCAAGAAGCAAATGGAGGGGAAAATGTACAACTAGCACAGGTGACAGGGTTAGGGAAGAGGCTGTTCTGTTCCACAGTTTAAAATGCAAAGTAATAAAACGTTAAAACCTTTGGCGCATTGTGTAGTTTTGAAGCTCTGGGAAACATGGACGCTTTCCCCAGTTGCAGCATTATCTCAGTTCAGGAAATTGTTATATGCGAAGCAGCTGCTCCTAATGGCACCAAAGAGGGAAAGAAATCAAAGGAAGCCAGCCATCAGCAATGAGTGGGAAACCCAAGCAAGTGCATGTGACGGTTTTAAAAAGTAGTATTTTTCAAAGTTTCATCTTCAAGGGGCAATTTAAGTATTTTATTACTGCATTACACATTCACGGGAAGTAGGTAAGCAAGTTAAATTGTTCATTTCTTCAGACAAAAAACAATGAAATAGTGGAGAAAGGTCAAATGTGTGTGTTCCTTACATTTTTTTTTAGTTGTACACAGGCCTCGGATTCAGTGGGAGCTCAGAGGAGCACAGCTCCTGAACCTGAGAGTTCCACCTCCTTATTCTGAGAGTTCCACCTCCTTGTCCATTGAATAGTAGGTGCAGCTGCATAACAATCCCTGGATGAGCTCCACCACCTATTTTTCTACAAAATGACCCCTGGTTGTACATCTAAAGTGTGCATCTAAATGTAGTATGAACATAATGAACAAATGTAACACACAGGAATTCTTCAACTATGACTGGTTGATTGGTTGGTTTAGTATGTTTCTGCCCCACCCTCCTCCTGGGAGGCCGAGGCTCTTCAACTTCTCTGTTTTATCCTCACTGCAGGCAGGTCAGACTGTCCCATTACATTACCATGGCAGAATGAGGAACTGAACGCAGATCTCCCATTACGCCATGCTGGCTATCAGTCAGGAGTGGTCCAGGCACTAGCTATTTAGCAACGATCTGAAAATTGTTCCTTTTTTGATATCATTCTTGTCAGAAAATCTGGAATTAAGGCACATCATGTATTGGGCCACAAGCCATTAAATACACCTGTGTTTTCTTCAAGATGCTGAAGGAAGTGGTGAGTAAAACCCTTCAGGCACATGGCATTGCTGAAGACCACAAGTGCTTTACTACCTGCAGCCAACGTCTCTTTGAGATATCCAAGTTTTATTTAAAGGTACTTGTACTTGCTCTTCGCTGATCTGTTGCATTTGATGTCCCATCTTTCTTCTCTTGAGGAACTGTAGCTGGGCTGTGTAAGGTGGACGTCTGGATGGGTTATATAAAGTTCTCTGTCCAGACTCTAACCAGACCTAGATCTGATTAGCTTCAGTGAGGTTGCTGTACCGTGTGCCTTTCAGCCATATCCTGGGACCCAGCCCTGGGAATAAAAGTTTTTATGGATTGTAAAAGTTCAGGGCTGACAAGGGAGATATGAGATTCATTTAGCAAAGTGCCTGCAAGCTCCTTTTAGCATGCCGACAGCACTTTTTTCCCCCAAGTGACAACATGCCTCCAGTTCCTCAGACTTTTACACAGCAAGTGGCCTTTCTTCACCAAGAGGTCATCTCAAAGGAGCAGAGCTTTACAGCAATTGTGTTTTGCCTCCCTGTGGAACACTTGAGCCAAACTCTCATCTCCATAAGAGAACAGCAATTGCTTAATCTCATAGCAGAAGCCTGCCAAAGGTTAGGGTGGCACAGGGCAGATGTGAGCCCAATTCAGGTCAGAGTTTCAATCTAATTACCTCTTTAGAGAGCAGACGCGTTCCTCCTTCACACTGTGCCCAGCTGAACTACATTAATATCGCAGTAGGATGTGTGGTGGGTACATGTATACCTGCAGACAAGACTTAATTGAATGTATACACTCTGCAGCTAAATATCTAGGCCAGGGGTGGCCAATGGTAGCTCTCCAGATGTTTTTTGCCTACAATTCCCATCAGCTCCAGACATTGGCCATGCTGGCTGGGGCTGATGGAAGTTGTGGGCAAAAAACATCTGGAGAGCTACCGTTGGCCACCTCTGATCTAGGCCATCTTATGTAACAAACTGAGTCCGGTAAGTGGGGAGTCATGAGCCCATCACCACTCTCTGATCAGTGCACATGTACAAAGTAGCATAGAAGTGGGTTTTTTGAGGTGCAAGATATGAAGACTTCAGGCATCATTAGAGCATTTTTGCAGTCTCCAAGAGCTGCTAAACTTGAAGCTGGGATAATCGTTCTGAACCACCTTGCAATAGTCACAGCTAAACTAGCAGGAAATTCAGACCCAGAAAGGAACTCATTATGGTATTATTAGAGGAATTGTGGGTAAAGTTTCTTTTGTGGCTACCCACATTTGCAATTTTATGACAAAGACCTGAATCAGTAAGAGTGGGCCATTAGGATAGTATCCAAATAATTCATTGTGGTAGTACTAGGGCTGAGCCAAAGCTTACCTCATTTTTTGGCCTCTTTCATGTCTAAAACTTGCCTCCTGTTTTTGCTGACTTTTCAGCACTTGCTACAAAATCATGTATGTTGTTCCAAGGCTGCCATTTTTGATGCCTTTTTCCTTCTTTGCCCCATTGCCCTTGGCCTTTTAATTAAACCAGTCTCTATGCTTTTATCCATTTCGCTATATGGGTCACCTAGCAAATGAGATTGAGTGGCAGTCTGGGCAAATTAACGTCTGGAAAGATGATTTTTTTGGGTGTTGAATTTGCTATTTTCAAAGCAAGTATCAAAATTAGGGAGCATTTGTGGAAGCAGTAATTGCTACTGTTTTGCTATTCTCGGTCTCAAGCTAAATACAAATATTGAGATCCACATAATGTGTCAGGTGACATAATGTATTTCATGTTTAGGATCTGAAAACATCTCGGGGTCTCTTGGATGAAATGACTAAAGCTGCAAACAGCAATGTTAAACAGGTAACAGTCTTATGCATGTTTTGTCTAAGTTTTGTCTGTAAGCTATGTTCACTGTACTGGACAATATTGCAAAATGACAGCTGATACTTGATTATCAAAGTAGTGTCGGCTTCAATACTCCTTCTAAGCTGTGGCTACTGCATAAATTAGCTTGCCATTCTTCCTGAGCTAAGTCAAAAATGTGTGAGCTGGAGGCTAAAAGCGTGTGAGCTAGCTAAGAACATGAGAAGCCATGTTGGATCAGGCCAATGGCCCATCCATTCCAACACTTTGTGTCACTCAGTGGCAAAAAACCCCCACTAAGCCATTAGAGGGAAAACTGGTTGGCTTTTGTCAGTTTCTGCATTTTTGTGGTCAGAATTAGATGACCTCATGGAGTGAAAAGGATCTGTGTCATCCTCTAACATTTGTTGCATAGGGATCTAATTGGTGTTAAAGGTTTGTCATTGCCCACAAAACCCTTGGTCTGGTTTTGATATCTATACACATTGGGAAACAATGCTTGAATACAATTGTTGGCAAACTTTTTTTAAAAAAAGCTTTTGAATTTCCAAGAACATCATCTATATTTTTAAACTTTTTATTTTGTGAATTCATTTCTAATTACCTTTCTTGGGGTATTTTATAGGTGATTGAATGGGTTTTAGAAAAGACCACCAGGAAGTGACACACAACGGAGACTTTGATGTTCTGCAGACAAGCAGGGTTAATTAAATGGATACATCGCGTGGTGTGCCTTGTTGCATAGTCCACATGCCTAAAACAAACAGCGTGTTGTATGCGAAGACCTGCCATGTAAAGAATTACACTGAAGTGAGCTACTTCATATTTGTTTTGCAACCCTCTTGGCTTTTTTGTGTATGGTTTGTACAGGTCTTTATTTAGAATAGTAAAAGCCAAGTTTTGTAACAGATGACGGCTTTATCTTTCTTCCCCTCCTGTCTGTAGAATTTAAGAGGTGCTTAACTCTGTAAACACCTCTTTTGTTGTTAACAGGCTAGTTGTTAAAAAAAGGGAAAATTTTACCAGTTAGTAGAATCCTTCTACGTTTTGTTGGAATAGCTGTCAAGGTTTGATTTGCTTGCTGTAGAATCTTAGTTGGAAGGTCATTAAAGTGGAACATACTTCTGAAACTCACGTTGGGCACGCCCACTGATCTGCCCACAAAATCCAGTCTGTAGAACCAAGAGTTGCAGCCATAGGGCTTTAAACAAACAGTTCCATTTGAGTTGGTGGCTTTTCCAGTTAGTCATACATCTGCCATGTTTGTTTTTCACAGCCTTCTTTCTGAATAGCCACTGACAGCACCCTAGCAGTACCTGCCTCAGGGCATAATAAATGTTCTAGCTTCTGCTGAGAGGGACCACTCATGTGGGGGGGGGAGGGTGGTTGCTCTGGTGGCATTAACTGTTTTTCAGTACACCGGAACCTGATAGAATAGGATCATCTCCTCTTCTGCCAGTCATGAGCCCACAAAGTGCCTCTGGGTGAGCTTTCTCAGCCTCAGATGGTTTAGCCAGTGTATCATCCTGCCAAACAGTAAACACCTTTTTACCACACAACAAGTGCAAGTGTGCTGAAGTGGTCATACTAGTCTGGTAATTGTTGCAGCACCTACAAAAAGTAGAAAGAGGGTTCTGTTTGCAAGGGACCCAGAGGTGTACAACCAATTTTTAGCATAGTAAGCGCACAGTGGTGTAATCTGATGCAATCCAGATGTCTTCCTCCAATACTATGTTTCTGTGCTGGGGATATCGTATTTTCTCAACTCTGACTGCACTCACTTTTGTATTTTGGGAGGGAGAAAAGCCTTCCTTCTCCAGGAAGTCATACATATTGTTCATGCGGATGTATGAATGTTACATCAACAAAGCATATATAAAACAATAAGGATTAACTGACCAACCAAGAATCATTTGCTACCAAAGTTACCAGTCAGTCCTTGGTTTCATAATTTTCAGCAAACCAACTCATGTGGTCTCTGAATCAATGTGTCAGTTTCCACATACAACAGACTACTATGCGCTTTAAAAAATAATATTCCTTCACAACTGTTCCAATAAATGATATTTTATTAAATATAGTATTTCCCTCTAAAATATAAATATTTTTAAACTAAACTCTTATAAATCTGGAGTAGCTCCATATTTTTCCATTCTATCATACCCAACCAAATAAGAGTCGGTCCAAAATCTGCATTTAATTTGTCTATAAATATATAATAATTCCTCTTTACAAACTAGTTATTCACTTATTCTTCATATTATAATCTGAGCACCGTAAATTACATGACATACTGTGTAATTTAACTGTTGGTAATTAACAGATAAATTCTGATTATTTACAAGGCAGATATATTCTTATCTATAACATTCCAGTGATTTTTTTTTTAAAAAAAAGGTATTTAAAGAAGTGGTACAATTTACATATGTATCAACTTTCTCTACAATACACAGTATACTAAATTATTTGTAATTTCTGTCATTCAAAGGTGTTTTTTTAAAAAAACCCTTTCATTGATGGTTAATGAAGATTTAGGAAAGAATTCTTAATTCATGCAAGGCTGTTATCTCTTAGGTTGGTAATTCTTTGTGTTTCTTCACTTTTTAAAAGGTGATTTAATTGGAAATATGTATCTAGCTGTCAGGCACAGACGCTCTAATCCTCCCTCTAATGGCTGTGCTCCCTTTCAAAGATGACCCATGTTAATGGAGGGAAGAGATCTGGAGACCTGTGTACACACAGATGTTTTGTGCACTCCAAACTGCTTTAGGGCTCTGGATTAGGATAGCAGTTTTCTTAAACCTTCTCAAGATTACTAAAAATTGCTACAAGCACTCTTGCTTTAGATCTTCTATGTAAGAGAGCAATTTTATATACCAGCCCAGTTTAGGACTGGGATAAGTAATGCTTCTAGTCCTTTAAGTATGTTCCCTCCTATAGCACTAAATTCTCCTCTCCTTTTGGGGATTTACATCAGTACCCGTGCTAACCATGACTACTGCTTAACAAGTTTGCTTTTAACACAGGGTCACTTAACCAGCTTCAAATTCTGATCTCAAGTCTTAGTTGGGAGACCCTGGCTTGCATTACCTCTCGGGCCACAGTCTGTGTGATGCTGCGGAACATTCTTTTGGCCATGGTTTAGAGATCAGCAATGTTGTACTTGTAAATATTCCTCTGTCCCCACAGGATTTTAGCAGCTAGCACTAAAACTGAGCCTGCTTCGGCGGGGAGGGCGGGGTATAAATAAAAAAATTATTATTATTATTAACGTTTACAGAGAGGTGTTTTCTTTAAGGGAAGAAAAATCTTTGAAGGATTAGCATATGCACAAAAATCACATCTTTCTCTGGTGAAAAAAAAATTAAACAGATTTATGTCTTCCAAGGAGTACAATTAAAATGAAACAAGAGAGTTCCTTTTGTGCCTGCCAGTCCGAGCATATCAAAGGTGATTGTGTTCCAGAAGATCTGGACGTGAATATTTGTAATACTGCAAAAACCACTAGCTCCAGCCCTCCAATCTTATTTTCTGCTGACAGTCTACCTGCCTGCTTTTTTTAAAACAGGTAAGCGTTGGCGCATTCAAAGTCTTCCAAGCAGTATTGCTTCCATACTGTACACCATCTTAAAATGACACTTAATGATAGGGAAAGATAATGCTAGCTAAATCTGGCCCCTGGCCCTTTTCACCTGCTCTGTGAACCTCAACCACTGAGATCCCACCTCCACCAAAGCGTGTAAACCGAAACAGAGGTCCTGTCCAAGCTATCCACCTTAACTGCCCAAACCTGTGTGTAGGTCAGGACACCCAGTAAGGGCGAGCTTTGCCCTTGTTTCAGCAGCTATCCGTGCTGGGGAGGAAGGTCTCTCATGTGGCAGCCAGCCAACAGGGGTAGTTTAACTGGCCCTTCAGCCTATGTTTGGTTCAGAACATGGCCCGTCAATGCAAATCAAATGCCAAGAAGGGCTTTATAGATTTTTCTTCTTACTGCTTTCCATGTAGTTCTACTAAAAAGGTTAGCACTGCATCATGCTGCTCAGAATTTATTACAGAAATTATTTGCTGTATAAAGCCAAAGCCATTTTTTTTTAAAAGCAGGGTTTAAAATAAAAATTACCAGCAGGATGAACACAGCAGCTTCTGAAGCCAATTGTTAGGGAGGGGCTTGCATAACCTTTTGTCCTAAGTAAGGACACTTGAGTCACCCTGTCCCACATTCTTTGAGTATACCATTGGTGGGTGTCTGGCTTGGGGATACTTACCTTGCTGTTGCAGCAGGCTCTGGCTGTCCCCATCCAACCCCAAATTATGCAGTGATACCAGGGCATTAATGGATCACTGCGGGGAACATGAACACCTTGGGCTTTTAAAGCCATTCTCGCCTAGACAGCTAACTATTTACACCTGGTATATCAGTAGGAGAAATTTGTTCTCTTCTGGAATTTTATCAAAACTGCAAGGTGACTCAGCGGAAAAGCTGAGTGTCTTACAATTTCACTGGTCAGATCCAATGCAAGCAAACGCCTAGTACATTATCTCTTAGCCCGTGCTCACTGTAGTGGTTTTCAAACCTTCCTACTCTCAAAAGAACTCTGGGTTCATCCCTTTATGTGCCACAGAAGCTCTACATGTTGCAGAGGAGTCTCAGGTGTGTTTTATGACACACCATTTGTTCGTACAGGCTGCCAGCCAGATATGTGACTATCTGAATAAGAATATCTGAGCTGTTTCCTTCACTCACTATAAAGACTGCATTTTAGAATGCACCCAAGGCTTACTTGCGGCTGAAATACTTCTATGTAGTCTTATGCAATTACTCCTTCAATACTCTGCCATTATTTATAGTGACCTATGTTGTGTCCCTCACATTGCAACCCCCCCCTTTTGCAAATCAGTGTTAGCTGAAGCGAATGTTCTTGCTCTCTCTGGTTTCCTTGATTGTCCTTATTCCTTCTGCATTTTTGTTATTGTGACTGATCCAAGCACAGGGGCTCACAGTCCCCACACGGCCAGAGTCCCTGCACGAAACAGTTACGGATGTCGCTTGCAGCTATGCCTGTGGCTGGACCGTCTCTTGCAATTCAGATTAGCCTGGCAGCTCTTTGTTCCTGTTTTTCTGTGCAAAAACACCCTCTGTGGACAGAGTTTACGCTACCAGCCCAAGTCTTGTAATCTTGGCTGAAAGGAAGGAATGGATGATGAACACAATTGGCTTTGGACAAGAGTGAAGATCCAGTTGCTGAAAATAAGAGGAAGAGAGAGAGAAATGAGCTGTGAGTGAACTGAGCTTAAAACCACACATGGAAGAAAAATTAATGTTTTTCTTTTTAATTCTTTTTCAACACCCAGCTTGACGAAGAATTCTGCACAGCTCAAAAGCTGTGTTGTATTATTTTGTGTCATGTTTTCGGTTGGTCTCCCTAAAGGCATAGCTTTTGGTTTTTGAGAATTATGAGTTTAACAATAATACATGCCAGGGATCGCCAACCTTTCTGCGAGCGTGGGCGCATTTGGAATTCTAACTCACACCGGTGGGCGTAACCACAGAACGGCTGCTGCAGGAGGCAGAGCCCACCACAAATCAGTGAGCAAGGTTATGCATAACTCTCTAGGGTAGGTCAGCATTTAAAGCACAACAGCTCTGTTGAACAGGATGCCTTTTTATCTGCATAGCCAATCAGAAGCACTGATGGACACAAGTTTCACCCAGCCCTGCTCACTTTCTATAAAAACCATGGGCATCACATTGGGGACCCCTTCCATATACAAATCTCCAGGTAGCATCTGTACATTACATAGTGGGCTGAGACAGGAAACATGTAACTTCTGTAAGAGAAGCCTTGGTCACCTTGTATGCATGGAGCTCCCAGGACTTCATGCATGGAGCCTTCCTCCCTGCCCTTCTGGGGCTGGTGACTGTGGGAATCATAGCTGGCCTCTTATATCCCTAGCAGCTGATCAGTTCTTACTGATTTTTCTAACAGAGTATGACTGCCTCAGCACTTAGAATGGTCAGTAGAACTACACAGCCAGCCTTGTAAAGGTTTCTTCACAGCCAAGTACCATCATTTTGTAATTTTTCACAAGTCCTTCCATTTGCTCCACTTGACGCTAGATTACTAGGACTGTGTTCAGGTTAGTGATTTAGAGACAAGAAAACAGCAGGGAGGTGGAGCAATTATTTTTATTTGAAATGGTTTAGTAATTGACCACAGAATGTGAGGAGCGTACAGAATTCTACTGCCCTGTCATCTCAGCTTTCATTTTTACAAGAAAAGGACAACCAGGTTTCAAATGGCTGGAGAATGGGTCTCAGTCTTTGCACCCACAACTATCAACATCAGAATAAATCATACAAAATAGCAAATGTCGCTGTGTAAATTATGGGAAATGAAAGAAATTAAGAATGTTTGCTAGCCTGACAACCGCACTGTCAAATGTGCTCCATTTGTATATACAGGCCTCAGAATTCCACCTTTTCTTGGACAAGAATCGGAGTGGCAGCAATATTTAGCATGGGTATAGAGTTTTAATTTCTTCTATGCAGAAGACACGCGTGATCCTGATTGTTTTCAGCCATGCAAGGAACCCTTTCCTGAGGGCTAGGTTTCCTGGCTTGAAATTTGCCCTTCTCAATTCTAAACGCTGCTTGACTCAGAGAGCAGCTGTTCCCTGCACTACTGAGTCACTCCTGCTCTTTTCACTAAACATTTTCACTTGGCAGACAACAAACGACAAGAATTCAGTGCAAAAAAAATAACTTACAATTTCGCCTTCCTTTCCTCCGAAGTCTAGATAAAGCATCCGAATCCCATCGTCTGAGGACATTTTTAGCTTCTCGTAAGGAAACTGTACAATTGTTTTGGAAAAGGCACCGTCTTGGGGTTCAGTTGCAAGAGAGAATCCATGGTCATAATGGATGGTCAAACGGCACTCTTGGTTCTTGTAGGTACAAGCTGAAGAAGCAGGCAAAAAAGGAGAGCGGATTTAGAAAAAAAAGTAATAAACAGGAGGCTGGTCCTTTCTGGCAAGGACTAGAATTGGTTTGGCTTCAGTGGGAACTGTGATGCCAACTCTTCCCTGTATCCGAGAGCACTACGCATTCCCTCCTCCCCCCTGCTAAATGGATGGTAGGAAATTATTCCATTTCCTCTGAAAGGGTTACAGCCCTGCAACCCCAGTTTAACTATGCACTACCCTGAATCAAGATCTTACGTTTGGAAAGATCTGCACCAACTTGTCCAGCCGTGTGTCTTTCTACCCAGCCCATTTTTATCCTGTACTTCCTGCAAGTCAGTTCAGGGTGGTCCACCTTCCACATTTTATGCCCACAACAAGCCTGTACAGAAGATAAAACTGAGAAATCGTTTGGCCCAAGATAATCCACCCAAGTGAGCTTCATCTTAGAGTGGAGGTCTGAATTTGGAGATCCTAGATGCACACCCTAAACCACTAAGCCACGTTGCCAATTAACTAGATGTTGGCTTAGAGACATTCTCTTTGCTATGAGTTTTGACCCAGTGCTTCCTTGCGCGATACAGTTCTGTACACTTGAGAACTTCATATGATACTGTGCTAAACTGAGTAAGACCACAGGTCTAGCTAGCTAGCAATGATTCTTCAGGGTCTCAAGAAGAGATAGGTCTTTCTCATCACCTACCACCCTTTAACTGGAGATGCCAGGGATTGAACCTGGGACCTTCTGCTTGCAAAGCATGGACTATGCAATTGAGCCACAGCCTCTCCCCCTGAAGATAAAGCTGTTCTATGTGTACATCATAAAAATCTTTCCCATTCTACTACAGTGCCAGTCTCTTTCTCCCTCACCTGCTATATGTTTGTGAGTTTCCTCTGAATATACCAATATGAAATAACCTTTTTTCTCATCTAAGATCCAAGCAGATGACACTACTATCCAGACATGCACATCTGAAGAGAGAGGAGTAGCAAACGAAAACTGCACAGAAAGCCTCTGAAAAGTATCAGCAAAAAAACAACAAGAAAAAAAGACCTGGATGTGTGGGGGGATATCTGTGTTAATCAGTTCCCCTACTAACTGGAAACAAGTTCCAATAATTGTGGCAACCTTGAGTGAACGCCAGCCAGGATAGGAGGAAAAATTTGGGAAGCAGGTGGCACTAAATGGCAGCTGGATTCGAATGACTGAAAACTGGAGAAAAGTCTCGACCTTGCCTGGTTTTCTGCAGGAAGTCCTACCAGCGTATGCCAAGACAACTGTTGTATACTGGTAGTGATGGACTTGGACTCAAAGAGACTGGATATCCAATCCCTGCTCTGCCGTGAAGCCTGGGCCCATCACCATCTCACAGTCTAACCTACCTCACAGGGTTGGTGTAGGTGGGGGAATCGGGTGTGCTGCTTTGTGCTCCATAGAGGAAGGGCAGGATAAAAAGAAAAGTCATGGTGAGCAAACAACCAGTCTTGGGCCAATGCTTCCTTGTGTGATACAGTTCTGTACACTTGAGAACTTCATATGATAATGTGCTAAACTGAGTAAGACCACAGGTCTTGCCGGCAACACGTCTAAGTGCCAAAGCAGGAACAGCTGGGAAATGAACTGGCCATCTCCATGTCCTGGGGAGACACTCAGAGCTGCACAGCGGAAAAAGAAGGGGCTGTATTGTCTTCCTGCCACACACACAGACATGCACAAATGCATGCAAAACCGATTCCTCCCCATTTGTCTTGGCTATTACCAAGCCAAGATCTTTGCCTGACGAAGTTCCAACCCTGGGCTTCACTACAGCTTTCTGGTCTCGCTGCTGTATTTCACAACATGTCCCTCTTCAAGCCGCCAACTGGCTTGCCTCCATTCCCAAATCTGCCCCTTTCAAATGGATTTCTTACTCAGTCTCCAACTTTCCATATCGCAGGGATCCCCATAGACACCATGGCACATGCTGACACCTTTCTTGGTACCTACCAAGCACTTTTAGGAAGTGGGTGGGGCTAGATGGGGTTTTTGCCCAGCAGGGCTTCTGACTGGCTGTGCAATTTAAAGGCGTTCTGTTAAATGGAGCTTATACTGAAAATGTTGAGCAGTTACTTCTTAAGAGTTCTATATTATCTCACTCCCTGATATGATGTGGTTGGCTCTGCTGCTTATGGAGGCTGTTTTGTGGCTGTGCTAGGATTGCCAATCCCCAGGTGGGGGCAGGAGATCCCCTGGTTTAGGGTCATCAGAAAGTGAAGGTGGGGGGAGAGAAATGTCTGCTGCGCACTCCATTATTCCCTACAGAGACCTGTGGGTATCTGGAGCTCTGGGAGGGGCTGTTGTTTGAGGTAAAGGAACCAAAATGTCAGAATAGCATCTGGTGCCTCTCCTCAAAAACTCCCCCAAATTTCAAAAAGATTGGACCAGGGGGTCCAATTTTATGAGCCACAAAATAAGGTGCCCCATCCTTCATTATTTCCAATGGAGGGCAAGGCATTTAAAAGGAGTGTGATCCCTGTAAATGTGATGCCAGAACTCCCTTCAGAGTTTAATCATGCTTGTCGCACCCTTGCTCCTGGCTCCACTCCCAAAGTCCTCAGATATTTATTGCATTGGACCTGGCAATCCTAGGCTGTGCCCACTGCCCTGTGTCAATTCCAAAGGTGCCTGTAGGCTGAAAACAACAACGAAGGATCCCTGTCTGAATCTCCCTTTTGCTCATTTCTCCTATCCCCTCATATAGTCACTCAAGCTAACTCCATGCCTAATCCTTTCTTGCTCACGGATATTCCAGGCCATTTAAGGACCAGAGGGAGGGGTGCCTTCCAGAGAATAGGCCTGTTTTGCAGTGGCACCTTCTTTATGGAGCACTCCTCTGCTTGCCTGAGCATCTTTAGTTTCAGGCTCTGGGTTCAATTGTTTTTCATTTTCTCAGGCTTTTAGTTGATCCTGTTAGTCCGTTGTTGTTCTGTGTATATTTTTCTGCTCCCCTTGGGCAATGCTGCTCTTTGGCCTTGTTCCACCAGTTCTTATGGATGCTGATGAAAGGCCAATGTTGACTGAAAGGCCAACCGATGACTGAACTCGAGAAACAGGAACAGAGGCATAAGGTCTCTTACCTGCTCTTCCTTGGGAGCAGCATCTCTGTTGTTAATTTTTTTACTCACCGGTTGTGATTTCTGCTGTAAGCTCCGCTGCATTGTGGCAGCCCTGAACTATGCTGCGGGTCCACAAGGAAAGGTCCCTGCTGGTCTCCGTCCTAAAGAGATGGTTCTCGATCCCTTGCCGCGTTCCAGTGCGAGTGGCGAAGGAGACATCTATCCCAGGCTGCGGAGAGCTCTTCCCCGGACCTGAATGCACTAACCTGAGCACAAAGACAATGAAACAAGAAACAGTCAACTGTCTGATAGTGGGAGAAATTCCCAGAGATTAAAGAATGAAAGCAGGAAGCGCTGGAAAAAGAGAAGGCAGAAATGACTGAGTCCAGGTTTGTTTTTCCTGGTGGTCGGCAATTATGCAGTCCCTGAGCCAAATCTTCCTCTTAGAGAGGTCCCAACTGGGCCCCAGCAACTAAGCTGGAAGCGAAAGACAGAGCATGTGGTAGGATATAAGCAATACGGGACTTTATTCTATTCCCTTCTCAAAAAGACCCTCCAGCAAAGCTTCCACGTGGCACCTCAGAGTATATCTGGGTACGTGAGACAAATCTCCAGTTCAAAATACAAACTTTCCTGGGTGCAAGGCTGCCAGTGAATTCCCATCAAGTCCATGCAAAAGGCCTCACCAACAATTCAACCAATTCATGGCACAACAAAACACCACAGGATTTATAGGGACCTATTTGCCTTGTAGTTTTCAAATAGTGTTTCCAGGAGTGGGGGTGCGGATGGTTCCTTGGAGGTGTCTGTCTACTGGGGTTCCAAAATTATGAGAAAAGACTAGAGCATGGGTTTCTCTCCAAAGCATCTGCTGCCCTTCCACTACTGATCTTCATCTACAGCATATAGTTGCAAGGGGGTGTTAGGTGCGCTTTAAGATTGATGGAACTTCCAGGAAGAGAACCTGTGTCCCAGAATCCTCTACAAAGGATGAGGCTTCTGTATCTGGCAGTGAAGCCTCTTCTACTGATTTTTGTTTAACCTTTTTTTAGAAACCCTCCACTGTATGAGAGTCAGCAACCTTCCAAAACAACTTAGACTCCCCTTCACACATTGCATTTTTAAATGTACAATTCCTGTGTATTAATGAAGACCTTTTAGTGGGTGAACACAATAAACAAGGGTATCACACGCATACACTCCTCAGGGACTTGGGAATGTCTGTCTTTCTCTCTAGAGCTTACACTCTATGGTCACAGCTGCCCCTCAGCTATCTAAGGAGTATCTCAGCTATGGTTTTAACTGCTGAACTTTTTCTAATTTAGGAAGGTTTCCTTAAAGTGCAACCACATTTTCTCTCCAGTAGCTTTAATCCCACCACAAAGCAATGCAAAAGACGGGTGCTATTCTTCCTAATTTTTTTTCCTGTAAATAATAACCTGTTGGGAATGGGGGACTCTCCCTTCTTTATGGAGTCTTCCCCCCTGCCCCCACGTTTTTATAAGTGGCATCTGGGATTATGTTTCTGTAATGACTCAAGCTTGCCAATTCAATGAAAAAAAACTTACTGTGGGATTTTTTTTCTTGCGTTTAGAGGATATAAAAACAACAACAATGAGTACTTGCACATGGATTTAACAAGCTTTTCAGAAAACCACAAGTTTCATTAACCCGTGTAGGGTTGATTCCACCCCACCCCCCAAAATGAAAAACAAAATTGAAGCTTCCTGAGCAATGATTGCTACAGAGATTGTAGGTTTGGAATGAAAAAGGATGGTGGGGGGGAGAGAACAGTGCCATGAAATCTGAGCCAGCTTATGGTGACCCATTAAGTTTTCAAGGCAAGAGAAATCAGAGGTGGTTTGCCATTGCCTGCCTCTGAGTAGCGACCCTGGACTTGCTTGGTAGAAGAAGATATTGGATTTATATTCCACCCTCCACTCCAAAGAGTCTCAGAGCGGCTCACAATCTCCTTTACCTTCCTCCCCCACAACAGACACCCTGTGAGGTGGGTGGGGCTGGAGAGGGCTCTCACAGCAGCTGCCCTTTCAAGGACAACTCCTGAGAGAGCTATGGCTGACCCAGGGCCATTCCAGCAGGTGCAAGTGGAGGAGTGGGGAATCAAACCCGGTTCTCCCAGATAAGAGTCCGCATACTCAACCACTACACCAAACTGGCTCTCCAGAAGGAAGGTTGCAATCAAGCTTATTGGCTGATGCTATTCTTCCTAATTTTTTTCCCTGTAAATAATAACCTGTTGGGAATGGGGGACTCTACCCTCTTCCTTTCCTCCAAGGCCAACCCTGCTTGGCTCCTGGGATCTGACAAGATTGGGCTAGTTAGTGTTCCTATAGACCAGGGGTGGCCAAACCATGGCTCAGGAGCCACAAGTGGCTCTTTCGCACACATTGTGTGGCTCTCAAAGCCCCCACTGCTCTGTTGGCCGGCTTGGAAAAGGCATTTCTTCAGGTTGGATAATGGATTTAAAGTTAAAGTTGCTTTCTTTCCACCTCTCCCCACATATCTTCCTTCCCTCCCTCCCACATCTGACGTTTATTCTATGTGGCTCTTACGTTGTGCAAGTTTGGCCATCCCTGCTTTAGACTAAAATGTGCCTATTGTAACCTGCATGTGTCAACAGAGGGCGCAGGAGAGCCACTCATCAGAAACCACAGTCACTTTTAGTCAGGATGCCAAAAATATGCACATTTGTGGACTGCAGATTCTTCAGCTCCACCGAGATTTGAAATATGTTCATGAAGGGTGCTTGCTACCCAGTTCCCATTTCTGGCTCCAAAAATGCAAAGAACTTTAGACAATTAAAAAAAAACCCAATTTTTGTATTTTGTACCCCCCCTTTTTTTAAAAAAAACAAACACAACTTTTCATTCAATTATACAGGTGAATTATTATGATTTAAAATGGCCAGCTTCAGCCTGCAAGAAAACGGATGCAATTGCAATTTAGTGATGCAGCTGGAAAGACCCACATCCATGCAGTCACTCCAATCCAGACATACTAACCTAACCTAAGCTATCACACAATTTAACGGCACATATAGAAATGAAACCAAACAAAACCCCTGGCATGCCTTACCCACAGTGTTCAAGTAAACCTACTGCATTATGCTGACACTATCTTGGATGCAGAGAAGTGACACTTTTGGGGGGGGGGGGGCGGTTCCAGAGGAGAGAGGAAAGGGAGGTCACAACACATGCCTTACAGATTCAGACCCTTCTTCCTCTTAGCACAAGTATTGCCTCATCTGACTGGCGGCAGTTTTCCAGGGCTCAAGCAGAGAAAGGTCTTTCCCATCACCTGCTGCCCAAGATCTTAGCAAGAGATGCCAGGGATTAACACTGGGACCTCCCCTTGTGCAAAGCAGATGCCCCCCAGGAATTCTGGGCAGACAGAAGGGTTATCTGTCTAAAGCCGACACAGACTCCCTGGGAAGGCCTTCTGAACCCTGCAGAGAAACTGGGAGATTCAAAATAATCCACCCTGGACAGTTCAGCCTGCAAATACAAAATGGTCCTATTGCTGTTAAGACTCTGCCACGATTTCTCTCTGTGGTAACAATCCCTTCAGGAGGCTGCAGTGCCCGTGGAAGAAATGAACGTGTTGTTCAGAGTGTGTGTGCATGCTCTCACTCAGTTCTCTCTCTGACGCAAACAGGTACATGCCTGTGGCTTTATAGTCACAATTTTGGGAGCTTGTTATTCCCAGCTAACTGTCCTCAAATAACCCTCCTGGCTACCCAAACTGGCGCAAGGCGTTGGGGAAGTCCCGCCACACACCCTTACAACCCCCCCCCCCCCAGCTCTGAGATTAATAACTTCCAGACTTTTCTCCCGTGAGTGCGCATGGCTTGTGACCAACAGGAAGAACCCCTGTGCTATATCGGCACAGCCCAGGAATCCTGGGTGTGTGGTGGAAGGTTACTCAACACGACCACTCTGTCCACACATCTCTCCATTCGTCCCTCTCCTGCTATGCGAGAAATGCTTTGCCAAGTGACAGCTTGGCAGTTATCACTGTGTTTGTGTGTGTGTGACTGGCTAGAGTCGGTAACATGAGAAAGGGCCTTCAGACACCCGGTGCTGGGGGGGGGGGGGGCGGCGGTGGAATGAAAGACTGGCAGGACTCAAAGCCTCATATGACCAGACTTTGTTTAATTTGTCATTCAACAGGCAATAGGGTGTGCTCACCTTAAACCACAGGAGCCCCGTGGCACAGAGTGGTAAGCTGCAGAACTGCAGTCCAAACTTTGCTCACGACCTTGCTGGGGGTAAAGTGTGGATGACTGGGGAAGGCAATGGCAAACCACTCAATAAAAAGTTTGTCAAGGAAACGTCATAGTGTGACATCACCCCATGGGTCAGTAATGACTCGGTGCTTGCACAGGGGACTACCTTTACCTTTTTTATCTTAAACCACGCTGCAATGTGGCTGTTCAGAGCTTTGATGAGGGGCTTGTCCTATACAAATATTAAGAAATTGTAAATGTCTGTAGATCCTGATCTAAACATTCATGTAGAGCAAAGGCTGCAGCAATAGGTCAGATCTGGCGAGCACAAGAACTGCTTTCATGTTTTACGCAGCACTGCAGGGGTGCCTTCAGGTGTTCACTGCGAAAAACACAAAAGGGGCAATATGCACCTCCAGATAAATGAGGCAGGCACACACGGCACAATGCCACAATTGGCTGCAGGTCCAAGATGAATTCTGCTGTGTGTTTGGAGCCAGTGGTTTGCATGTTAGCTTAGGTGATTTGGTGTACTCATGGAGAATAGGACCATCAATGGTTTGTAGCCACTAGGGCTAAATGGAATCTCCATTTCTGGAGACTCTGTGTGCCTCTGAATACCGGCTTGTTGGGGGCAGGGCCGGCTCACCCACTAGGCAAACTAGGCAGTTGCCTAGGGTGCCGGGAGGAGGGGTGCACCAAGTTGGGCTGGTGCCCACGACAACTGACTAGTTTGCAATGCAGCTGCGCTCCATCACCCCCTCCCATCATAAGAGCGCACCCGCCGCGGCTGGGCCTTACCAGGTTTGATACGGTCAGGGTGCCATCTGATGCTTTGAAGCCCTGATCTGGACAGCCCAGGTTAGCCCGATCTTGTCAGATCTCGAAAGCTAAGCAGGGAGTCAGGCAATGGAAGCCACCTCTGAACGTCTCTTGCCTTGAAAACTCTACGGATTGTCATAAGTCAGCTGTGACTTGATGACACTTTCCACCACCACCAATATGTTCTATGTGGGGCTGCCCTTGAAGACTGTTCAGAAGCTGCAGTTGGTAGAGAAAGCTCCAGCCAGAGAAAGGACTGGAGTAGGTCATAGGGATCACGTCACGCTAATTGTGCTCCATCTACACTGGTTTCCAGTTTGCTTTTGGGCTTAGTGCAAGGTGCTGGTATTGATCTTTAAAGCCCCGAATCTTTCACCAGCAGGTGAAGCCTTCTTTGTTTCGTTTGACATACCCCCAATAACCATTATTAGCCCTCCTCCCCATTTTGTGTTTTTACTGAATTACTGTTAACATTTGAATTGCACGACCTTGGGAATCCTCGGTTGGGTGAAAAGACGGCATAGAAATGTTTTAAATAAAGTAAAACAAATAAGTTGTTTTCTGCTCCTCCCCCTGCTCAAGGCAGTGAATGTAAACAACTTCTCTCCCCCCCCTCCCCCAACAACAGCTCTTTGAGGTCATTCAGGCCGAGAAAGAGAGGATCGGCTAAAGTCCTCCCAACAAAATGCACAGCTTTGTGGGGAACTGAAGGAGGGCCGGCATCCCGGCTTCAACACCACAGCTCAGAATTTCATATTTCGAAGTTACCTCAGGGAGGCAGCTGGGGAAGATCTTGTCAGCCATGTGGATAGCAGCAGCTGAATAAAATCTTGCTGAGTTTGTTCTCTTTGCTCCTAGGTACTTAAGGCCTGGGGCATGCCCAGAGGCGCAAGACTTTGGGCGCAAACTAAGGAGTCAAGGGATTCTTGTCTTGTCACTCTTAGCTGGGGGGAGGCGGGATCATACCCTAGAGCTGGAAGGCAGAAGATAAGATCTGCCTGGCACTGCTCTGTACTTCTGTTTGCATTTTTCCCTCTCTCAGTGTTAGCCGCTTTGAGTCCCCACTGGGGAGAGAACTAAGAAGAAAGCAGAGCTTTTTTTGTAGCAGGAACTCCTTTGCATATTAGGCCACCCACCCCTGATGTAGCCAATCCTCCGAGAGCTTACAGGGCTCTCAGTACAGGGCCTACTATAAGCTCTTGGAGGATTGGCTACATCAGGGTGTTTGTGGCATAAGATGCAAAGGAGTTGCTGCTACAAAAAAGGCCCTGGAAGCAAGCAAATTGTTTTTAAGGGCACTCAACAAATCAGCTCTCTGTGGTGCTTGGTAACTCTCCTTCCTGTCCCATCCAGCTCTAACTCTGTTCCTCTGTTTCTCCCCCTGACTGTCCTCTAGTATTTCCCTCCCTATCCCAACAGAAGTCTCTTCCTGATGACAAACAAGCTTCTCCGCGTGAAGCTTTCAGATAAAATGGGAACCAGAAAGGAAGATCCAGTATTAGGAATGCTTCTGAAGGTCACGATAACATTAAGGGTCATGGTGTTCTCGGAAAGCAAGGGCTGTGCTGAGGCCCAGCCAACGAATGAGGTGGTCAAACAGGCTGTACCACGTAAAACGGCAAGTGAGGGGAGCAATGTCTTTTAATGCAGTGGCCCTCAACCTCTCTGGCATTATATACCCTGCTTGGGTCCTTCCCCCACCCAAACCCTAATCTTATCAGGTTTGACTCCCTGATCTCCAGGAATTACCCAAACTGGATTTTGCAACCCTAATGAAAAGAAATCCAATAACTCATAAGGGAGTAGATTCTAGCCAAGCCCTCTTTCGCATGCTGTGTTTGTCTTCTGCTTTGAGTTGGAGGGTTCTGAAGGCCACTGCTTGCAGACTGGAACTTTGTCCTTCCAAGTTAATACAAACTTGTCAGGATATGACAAGGGAGCCGGTCTTTAATGAAAATCATCAACACTTCATTATCTGAGGGTATTTCCCAAGAGCACTGAATGAAGCACTAACACAGCCTCTGTAAAGGAAGGCTTTTTAAAGAGAAGGTTGTGGCCAGTTCTAGAATTGTTTTGAACCCACCGTTTTTTGGGGGGGAAGGTTACACGGATAGTGGTAGTAGACCTACTCCAGGGATTCCTGGCTAAGGTTGCCAACCTGAAGGTGGAGCCTGAAGATCTCCTGCAATTTCAAGAGATCTCCAGACTACAGAGATAAATTCCTTTGGAGAAAATCGCTACTTTGGAGGTTGGACTCTATGGCATTGTACCCCACTGAAGTGCCCCCTTCCACAAAATGTACTGTCCCACCACCAAACCTCCAGGAATTTCCTAACCCAAAGCTGGCAATCCTATGACTCATCTTCCCTGAACCATTCCAGTCTGGCTTTTGCCCTGGTTACCAAAATGGCTTTAATTGCTCAGGTGGGTGATCTCTGTTGGATTGTACTGAGACACTTGGAAACTGGAATAGGGATGAGAGGGACAACATTGTAGTGGTTTGAGCTTTCCATCCACAGAAAAACTCCAGTAGATCCAAGCCTTGACCTGTGAGTGGAACTCCAGATGCAGAGTTGCTGACTGGGTGAGAAACTCCTGGAAATGTGGGGGTGGAGCGACTTCAGTGGGGTTTAATGCCATAGAGTCCACCCTTCAGAGCAGCCTTTTCTCCTGGAAATCACTTGTAATTCCAGGGGAATCTCCAAGAAGTTGGCATTATTTGCCTCTAATACTGCAGCAGTGATGGTATTAATTTTCATCCTGCATCATCTGAAGTCAGCCTAAGACAGCTAATAACACAGAACAGAATAAGTAATACAATTTAAATCATATCTATATAGTTTATAATTTGTTATACAAACAATGGAAATCAAAACTCCATCAATTAAAACTGAAAGTGATTTAGGAAAGGGCAAGTTTTTCCCCCTCCCCCCTGCCAAAAGAAAGAAAAGTTCAGTATGGGAGCCCCTCTCTCGCTACTGGGGATTAAAGCAATTCTGTCTATCTTTCTGGAGCTTTTTTGTAGCAAGAACTTCTTTGCATATTAGGCCACACCTCTCTTCTGTAGAAAGAGCCCCGTGGCACAGAGTGTTAAAGCTTCAGTACTGCAGTCCTAAGCTCTGCTCACGACCAGAGTTCGATCCCAGCGGAAGCTGGGTTTTTAGGTAGCCGGCTCGAGGTTGACTCAGCCTTCCATCCTTCTGAGGTCGGTAAAATGAGTACCCAGCTTGCTGGGGGGAAAGTGTAGATGACTGGGGAAGGCAATGGCAAATCACCCCGTAAAAAAAAAGTCTGCCATGAAAACGTTGTGAAAGCAACATCACTCCAGAGTTGGACTGGTGCTTTCCTTTCCTTTCCTCTTCTGTAGCCAATCCTCCAAGAGCTTACAGGACCTAGTGTAAGGTCTTGAAGGACTGGTTACATCAGGGGTGTGTGGCCTAATGCACAAAGGAGTTCCTGCTACAAAAAAAGCCCTGAATCTTATCTGTCTGTCTGCCTAATACTCCTTATATGGCTGTTGCCTTAAGCAGAAGTAGGCTTAAAACAACTGGAGAATGGGAAGCACATTTGATCAGACCGGATGGGGAAGAAGTTACAATCCCCCGTATCACGGCTTTAATTGGCATCTGGCCCTCTGTGACTATTTTTTAGTGCCAAATGACACATCTGGAGTCCCAGTCACACACTTCAGGCCCGCATGACATTTGGCCATAAATTCCATCGATGTCAGTGGAAGCCAACAGGCATACTTTTGAGGATCACACCCATGAATTTTGAAGGTGACTGCCAAGTTGAATATCAGTCAGTGCTTCCAAGCCAGAAAAGCCTAATCCTAAATGTCTACAGTAAGCAGAATGCTGCAAATGAAACACATGTGAATGCATGCAGCCGCCTTATACTGAACCAGACCACTCGTCCAATATCGTCTACTCTGATTGGCAGCAGCTCTCCAGGGTCTCAGGCAGAGGTCTTTCATATCACCTACTGCCAGATCCTTTAGCCAGAGATGCTGGGGAGTGAACCTGGAAACCTTCTGCTTGCCAAGCAGTTGCTCAACCACTGAGCCACAGCCCCTCTTCTTCCCCAAGTTGCGTAGAAGTTATTTGATAATTGACAGGCACACAACAACTTATTACAAGTCCATATCAGTTCCACGGTAGGTCATATATTCTAAACATATGGGGGGGGGGAGATGGAGCAGGAGATGAAGGGTTCATGTCATAAACTGCAACTTCCATAGTTGACTACGCTACCTATAGCTGCCCCTGAACAGAAATCTTTGGAGTAGGTCACAGAGCGCTCAAATGGTTTCTCCTAGAACTCCCTTTACCTTCAGAGCAATCAAAAGAGGCTTGGCAAGTTCCACAGCTCCAGAGCAGATAACTGCTTTCCCATTCGCTGCTGGAGGCACTCCAAGTATAAAATGGGAATGTGTACATGGAGTTCTTCCAAGTACCAAAACCCTACAACATGCAGGCCCTACTGTGAACAGACTGGAATTCCCATGTGTGCAAAAGGACAACTTCATCTGGAATGAATGTCTATACATTTTGCAAATTATCTTTCTTACTGTGAGACTCGGACAAAGGAAGAGAGGAGATTGGATTTATACCCCACCCTTCACTTGGAGTCTCAGAACGGCTTACAATCTCCTTCCCTTCCTCTCCCCATAATAGACACCCTATGAGATTGGAAGGCTGAGAGAGCTCTGAGAGAGCTGTGACTGACCCAAGGTCACCCAGCAGCTGCATGTGGAGGAGGAGGGAATAAAACCTGGTTCTTGAGATTAGAATCCAACGCTCATCAACCTTGGCACACAGCGGCCATGACCAAAGACTTCCGATGCCCTCTGTGGCATCAAGCAGCTGAGCCAATGTCAGCCCCAAGTCTGACTCCTCAGCTTGTCCAAGCCCACAGCAAAGGCCTGGTACTAGAAGGCCTACGTGGCCCCTTCCAATGCTATGATTCTATGATCTGCACCTCCTTCCCCAGCAATGCTGGGCAATGTGTATGGAGAGAAACACTCTGGGTTGGGGAATTCCTGGAGATTTCAGGGTGGAGCCCGGGGAAGGTGGGGTTTAGGGAAGGGCAGGGCCTCAGCAAGAGAAAACACCATAGAAAACACCCTCCAAAGCATCCATTTTCTCCAGGGGAATTGATCTCTGCTGTCTGGATGTTGGTCATTGAGTCCAGGAGATTTCCAGGCTCCACCTGGAGTCTGGCAACCCCACAGGGGAATGAGGAGGCCAAGCACTACTTCAGGGAAAACACGGAGGAGGGTCACATTTTGGAATACTCATCCGCAGTTTAAATTAAAAACAGAGCAAGCAAACAGAAGGTAAGAGCCCTTTCTCCCTGCCGTGCTGACTTTTCATTCGTGTGGAGAGTTTTTAATGATGAAAAACATTCAAAGCCAATATCCAAAATAGAAGACCGTAGATTTGAATCAGAATCTCAGAGCAGCTTACAATCTCTTACCTGCTTCCCCCCACAACAGACACCCTGTGAGGTAAGTGGGGTCAAGAGAGCTCTCCCAGAAGCTGCCCTTTCAAGGACAACCTCTGTGATAGCTATGGCTGACCCAAGGCCATTCCAGCAGCTGCAAGTGGAGAAGTGGGGAATCAAACAGGTTCTCCCAGATAAGAGGCTGCACACTTAACTACTACACCAAACTGGCTCTCTGCGCAGTCTGAGGTGGCCCAGTCCAGTCTGTCTTATTCTACCTGGATGTGTGAACCAGGAAGGGCCAGTTCCATGTTTGGGGGCCCTGGGCAGAGAGTGCACCCCACTCTGCCCGCCACTGGATCCCCTGTTTGCACCTCTCTTCCCAGTACCCACCTGTATGTCCTTCCTTCCTCACAAGCCCTCCCTCCACGTGTGCTTACAGCTGCTCACATGCCCATTCCTCATGGGCACCAGGCAGCGCATGGCTGAGAGTGCCATTCCTCTGACTGCTAAAAGCAGCACTTTCCTGCACCATCAGCTGCTTAGGGAGCTCCTCCTCCCCAGCACTCTTCAAGCAGCAGCGGGACGAACACTTGTCAGGGATTCTCTAGGCTGATCCTGCACCGAGCAGGAGGTTGGAGGAGGAGGAGAAGAGATTGGATTTATACCCTGCCCTTCGCTAGCCAATGGAGTCTCAGAGCGGCTTACAAATCTCCTTTCCCTTCCCCTCCCCACAATGGACACCCTGTGAGCAATGTTCCCTATAAGCTGCAGTCTTGTGAGCAAATTCTAGTTTGTGAGTTACTGCATAAATGAGTGTGCTGTGTGGGGTCATCCTTCCTGAGCTAAGACAAAAATGTGAGCCGGAGGCTAAAAAATCTGTGAGCTAGCTCACGCTAACTCAGCTTAGAGGGAACACTGCCTGTGAGGTAGGTGGGGCTGAGAGAGCTCTCCCAGAACTGCTCTTGAGCAGAACAGCCTTGAGAGAACTTGCGGCTGCCCCAAGGTCACATCAGCAGGTGCATGTGAAGGAGTGGGGAATCAAACCTGGCTCTCCCAGATAAGAGTCTGTGCACTTAACCACTTCACCAAACTGGCTCTCAGGCCTTTATGAGCCCTTCCAAGTTCCAACTCTGTGATTCGAACACCCTTCCCCAACAATGCTGGGCAATGCACACGGCAGGGAACACGGCTGCAGAACCCTCATGGATGGAGGGAACATTGGTGGGTTGCATGTGGGCAGGGAGTGCTGGGGGGTGGCCAGCCCTGGCATTAGACAAACTAGGTGATTGCCTAGTGCGCTGGCCTTCTGCGGATACCGAATTGGGTGCCCCCCACGTGACTTGTGACGTCATCATTGTGGGGGTGCGCCAAAAGTTAGCCTTGCCTAGGGTGCCAGACAGTCTAGGGCCAGCCCTGGCCCCACCACAGCATATCCTGATGCCAGCCCTTAAGGGGCTACAGCCACAAACTGTTATATACCAATGCAATCTCTGAGCTCAGTTGTCCTCAGCAGCTAAGGAAGTGCTCATTAAGGGTGCGGGAAAGGTACCTGGTGGCCAGCAGAGGATAGGAATGCAGAGGGCTGAACCAGGCCTCCTTGATTCGTGGCATGTTCTCATACATCAAAAGATCCTTCTCAGTCAGGACGACCAGGACAGGTTTCCAGTGCTTCTCGTTCTCCCCCAGCACCTGGAAAAGAACAGAATCCCCGTGAAATAGCAGCGAAGGAAGAGACCAGGAGACGGTGGCCGCCAGCTAGAAGCAAATATATAGGTTCTGGTAAGGGAAAGCCAGTTTGACTGGGGTGTCCTTTCCAGGTTTCACTAAGTGGGTTAAAGGAGGTTAAAAAAACAACACCTTCTGATGTTCTCAGATAATTAAGTTAGAGCTCATGTTCTATTTTGGAAAGCCATTCTGTATTTTCATTAACGCGAAAGAACTGTTTCAATTACAATTTCTGTTTAGTAAACAAACTGTCTATTATCAGCAGCTGGGTTTTGCAGCGGGCACCCGGGCTGCGGAATCTGAATGAAGCGCTTCTTGGTTCTATAGCCACTCTTTAAAAATATTTTTTTAACCTAAAGATTTCTAATTCATTGTACCCCAAGAACACCTACAAAAAGCTAGCTTAGGGGTTAGCATGCTGGACTAGGATCTGGAAGATCTGAGTTCAGATCCCCACTGTGCTGAGAAACGCGCTTAGGACAGCCACATTCAGGCTAATTCCGCAGGGTTGTGTAAGCATAAAATGAAGGAGGGGAGAGAATACACAGGAATCAAACCCTTAGTCCATCAAGCTCAGCACTGTCTACTCAGACCAGCAGTGATTCCCCAGGGTCTCAGGCTGAGGTCTTTCCCATCACCTCCTACCTCATCCTTTTAACTGGAGATGCTGAGGATTGAACCTGGGACCTTCTGCATGCAAAACAGATGCTCTGCTAATAAGCCACTGGCTCTCTCCTGAATCATTTATGCCCCCCATCAAGATTCTTAGAGGAATGGCAGAATAATCTTAGAAAGGCAGGAAGGCAGAAAGGAAGGAAGGAAGGAAGGAAGGAAGGAAGGAAGGAAGGAAGGAAGGAAGGAAGGAAGGAAGGAAGGAAGGAAGGAAGGAAGGAAGGAAGGAAGGAAGGAAGGAAGGAAGGAAGGAAAGAAAGAAAGAAAGAAAGAAAGAAAGAAAGAAAGAAAGAAAGAAAGAAAGAAAGAAAGAAAGAAAGAAAGAAAGAAAGAAAGAAAGAAAGAAAGAAAGATTCTAAAACTTTTTATTAATGAGATTTGGCCTGTGCTTTCCCATATTCGAAAGGAAAGGGTTTGAGCTGTAGGGTATTCAAGGCAAGAGACTAACAGAAGCATTGCCTGCTTCTGCATGGTGACCCTGGTATTCCTTGGTGGTCTCCCATCTAAGTCTTTGGCCCTAGTTAGCGTCCAAGATCTGGCAAGATCAGGCTACCTGGGACATTCAAGTCAGGGCTGGGGTTTTGACAAAGGGATAATATATTCTGGCATTATTCTTAACGGTTTTCCTTGCCTTTTGAATACATACATGGTTTTTTAAAAAAATCTTGATTCATGTACAGGAAAAAAGATGCTTTGTTGACTACATAAGAACATGAGAGAAGCCATGATGAATCAGGCCAATGGCCCATCCAGTCCAACACTCTGTGTCACACAGTGGCAAAAAAACCCAGGTGCTATCAGGGGGGCCAGGACACTAGAAGCCCTCCCACTGTGCCCCCCCCCCCCCGCCAAGCACCAAGAATACAGAGCATCACTGCCCCAGACAGAGAGTTCCAGCAATATGCTGTGGCTAATAGCCACTGGTGGGCCTCTCTCTGCTCCATCTGAATGCAAAACGTGTTTCTTTCTATTGGCGAAAGCAGCTGCAGTTCAAGAATGACCCCACACCAAATCTACAGTACCCGTTTTTTAAAAAAGTAGTGTTGATAATCAATGGCGCTCGCTGAAAATCAAGGTAATTTCCAGGGCGGCAGTTGATTAGCGCAGACAGCCGTAGGCACAGGAGGACGCGGCTTGCTTCCCACGCAGCAGGAAATTGGGTTATATTATACCTTTGACCCTAATTGCCAGAAAGGAGGCAATACTTGCGAGAATTATTTAAAGAGGAAAACAAAAAAGAAACAAGCGGCAACATTTTCATTTCTAATCTCTTCCTGATCCCAACGCGGACTACAATGCAGGCTTGTGAGCCTATCAGATCTGGACGTTCGCCAAGGCATACGAAAATTCCACAAAGGGCACCATATGAACCGAACAAACGCAGGCAATGCGAGAGAGGGAAATGAGGCTGCCGGTTCTGAGCTGGAAGCCTGAGCTGCTGAAGAACAGGACACAAAGAATGGGAGATGAAGCTTGAATATATAACGTTAAAAACTTTGGCGACAGCACCAGACAACCACACCAGCAATGACGATGCCATAAAGCAGTGGCCCCCAGCCTTTCTGGCACCAGGGACCGGTTTTGTGGAAGACAATTTTTCCACGGACCGGTGGGGGTGGGGTTGCTGGGGGGTTTGCTGCCCCAGGTTGCCCCCAAGCCCACACCCGGTCCCTGCCCCCCCCCACTGGAGGTCTTTAAATGAGGAGTAGGCGAAGGTCTCTGCCTCACTCGGCGGCCCGGTTACTAACAGGCCACGGACCGGTAGCGGTCCACAGCCCGGGGGGTTGGGGACCCCTGCCATAAAGGAACCAGGAAAAGTCCCTCTCGGGACACCCTTGTGGCTGACAGGTCTAGGAAAGATTCATAAGGCCAAGTGGAAGAGGAAAGGTAAGAGAGACAGGAGTTGAAGCCTTGGGGTGAGGGAAAGGTCTCCAACTTGAAAGCACTTGGGCAGGAAGACAGCATCAATACGATGCTATAGAAAGGCAGCTGATTGGGTATATCACTGATTTTCAAGCTGTCTTCAGGGACTCCTTTCTACGCTGACCAGCCTACCAAGGGGTAGCCCGTGCATGTCTGTAGTAGGGGATGAACCTAATGATGGAGGGTGTCAACAGTCACCCTTGTATGATCCTCATATGATCCTTGATGGGCTAGGGTCACATATGTGAAGAGGATGCTTCAGCTATGCTCTAACTTGGCGTCCTTCAACTCTCAGGGTGTCAGCATACAACCAAATATGAATGGCTAACACAGCAACACAGCATCATAACAGTACATGATCCCTGGCTGGTTGGAGTCACTACTGGGAGGAGAAATAAGCCCAACTCATCAATCATAAATTGGGGCAAGAATGCGTTCAAGTCACTGGAGCATGGCTCTGACCTCACCTACATGAAGAAGAAGAGATTGGATTTATAACCTGCCCTTTGCTCAGAGTGGCTTACAAATCTCCTTTCCCTTCCCCTCCCCACAACAAACACCCTGTGAGGTCATTTCCAACTCTGGGGTGGTCACATCATGACATTTTCACAGCAGACTTTTTTTACAGGATGGTTTGCTATTGCCTTCACCAGTCATCTACACTTTCCCCCCAGCAAGCTGGATACTCGTTTTACCGACCTTGGAAGGATGGAAGGCTGAGTTAACCTGGAGCCGGCTACCTGAACCCAACTTCTGCCAAGATTGAACTCAGGTCGTGAGCAGAGCTTGGACTGCAATACTGCAGCTTACCGCTCTGCACCACAGGGCTCTTATGCAGTGTTCCCTCTAGGCTGAGTTAGTATGAGCTAGCTCACAGATTTTTAGCCTCCAGTTCACACATTTTTGTCTTGGCTCAGGAAGGATGACCCCAGAGCACAATAATTTATACAATAGCTCACAGCTTTAATGCCAGTAGCTCACAAAGTAGAATTTTTGCTCACAAGGCCCTGCAGCTTAGAGGGAACATTGATCTTATGTGTCTGGAGTACATCACTTCATATTGCAGGTGGGAATTCACCTGTTGGGATGCACCCTCATAGATACAGGCAAAGGCAGTCCCTTCTTATCCCAAGAGAAAGCAAAGCATCAGGGAGAAGCGTTCTAGCTGATCTTATTTTTTACAACATTTTAGTCTATCTTTCAGCCCAATTAGAACCCTCAAGGCAGTGAATAGTTAAAAAGACGGTACAGCATAAACAGGCAAGAATGCCAGGAAGAGAATGCCAAATGAAACAAAAGATGTTTTCACCCACTGGCAGAAGATAATGATTGAGGGGAGACAGACTAATCTCCCAGGGGAGGGCATGCCACAGTTTTAGCGACATGACTGAGAAGGTCCTTCTTGATGTTGCCACGGGTCTCACCTCAGATGATGGGGCACCCAAAGCTGAGCTCCCAAAGATGACCAAAATGGCAGACACATATAGGAGAATGCAGTTCATAAGGCAGGGGTGTCAAGCATGCGGCCTAGGGGCCGAATCAGGCCCCTGGAGGGCTCCTATAAGGCTCCTGAGCAACTGGCTGTCATCTGTTTCCTTCTCCCTCTCTCTTGTTTTCTTCTGCATCATAGCTTGCTTTGCCAGGCTTGCTCAATCACTCATGAGCTACTGGGCAAAACCTCTGTTTTCTCCATTGACTGAGGCTCTTCCTTTGGGGAGGAAGGTAGGGGGGGAGGCAGAGCTTGATTTGCCAAGTTCTCTCAATCGTACAGCAGAGCTACTGAGCCAAGCCTCTCTTCCTCCTCCCCCTCCTGGTCCCCTGGGGAAGAAAGGAAAGAGCCAGAGCTTCCATTGCCCTGTTCCCTGGATACCATGGAAAAAAATACAAAGAAAGCACCTTTAAGACTAATGAATGCTAGTGTTTTAAGAATGTTTTATTTATTTTTTAATCTTTAATTGTGTTTGTTTGTGCTTTTATAAAGTTGATATCTCTGCTACCTAATCTTAAATATGTACACACATGGCCTGGCCCAACAAGGTCTCATTTATGTCAGATCTGGCCCTCATAACAAATGAGTTCGAAACCCTTGCCTTGGAAAGGAAAGGTCCCCTGTGCAAACACCAGTCATTTTTGACTCTGGGGTTACGTTGCTTTCACGTTTTCACAACAGACTTTTTACAGGGTGGTTTGCCATTGCCTTCCCCAATCATCTACACTTCCCCCCCAGCAAGCTGGGTACTCATTTTACCGACCTCGGAAGGATGGAAGGCTGAGTCAACCTGAGGCGGCTACCTGAAACCAGCTTCCGCTGGGATTGAACTCAGGTCGTGAGCAGAGGGCTCCGACTGCAGAACTGCAGCTTTAATACTCTGCGCCACGGGGCCCTTCACCCCTGCCTTAAGGCATGCTTTAAAGCCCATATAGGGCTGTAAAGGTCAATTCTAGCACCTTGAATTGAGCCTGGAAGCAAACTGATAATAAACGGAGTAAGACTGGAGTACCTCCCCAACCCACTCCAGAGGGCATTCTGGCCACAGTATTCTGTACCAGTTGTAGTTTCCAGACACTTTTCAAGGGCAGCATCACCCTCTCCCCAACATATCAGTTCTCTATGTGAGGCAATGTGCTCACGGGAGCAGCAATTCACGAGAGCCCTCCGTTTGTAGTCGGAAACGTCAAGTCTCGCTATAGACTTACTTGTCCTGTTAGCGAAAATTAGGTCTGAAGCATGCGTACCACTCTCCCGCAACCATGGGCGAGAGGTCTTTCATGCAAGTATGTCTGTCGTTTCGGATCTCCTCCCTGCTCTGATAAGTTTGTAAGGAATCCTGCCTTGATTAAAGCAGTCTTCAAAACTACCGGTCTTCTCTTTCGTTAATCCTCTGCATTATTTAAAGACTTTGAAAAAGAAATGCCAGGAAGTTGGTGAACAGGTACTTTGGTTTATCAAGCTGTTCGCCTGCTTTGACCCCTGCACGGTTGCCAACTGTCCCAGCCGGACGTCAGCACCCTGAGCAGCATAGCAGCAGCGTCCCTGTGGCGTGAGGCCACGTCCTTGTGGAACGCGCGCAAACATTCCAACTATGTAGGCTGGGTCAGGGCAGTGCTTCAGTGGCCTGCATACTTTCTCGCCCCACCTTGCCACTGAGTTATGCTGCACAGCTGAAAACAGCAAGGGGGGGGGGGGCGATGTGCTTCATAGTGTAGCCGTGTGGGTTTGCGGTAGAACAGCTAGATTCAAGTCCAGGAGCACCATTGAGGCCCACAAGACTTTGGAGGTCAGCTTTTGAGAGTCAAAGCTCATCAGGAGGGGAAATGTTATTAAAGGAGATAAAAGTGCTCAATTTTAAGGACTTGTGCATGTCGTGGAATTCCATTTTTTTCTCTTGGCGCAGCAGTTCTGTTACCCTGGGAACTTGTTTGAAAATGGTGTTGGCTCTAGCCCTGGGTGATGCACCAGCTCATTTCACGGTCATAATAAATGTGTTCAGAAGCAAAACAGGGAAAGGGGGTGGGTTGCCTCCCTGCAATACACGCCCCTCCGGCTTTATTTTTTTTAAGAAAAACTTTCTCAGATCCAGAATCCCTCCGCTGTTTGGCTTATGAGAAGTGACAAGATCACAACCCAAAAAAAATGACAGCTACACTCTTCGTGAGTTAATCAATTATCTGAGACAAACAGGCATCTTCAATCAGAGGCAAGGTAAAGCCATAGACTTGGAATGCTTAGCAGCAGTCTGCATAATGCAGGAGGAGTAGAAAAGCCATTCTCCATCCAGACAGTTGTTGGTGGTGGAAAATACCACCAAGCTGCACCTAACTTAAGGCAACCTCGTTGGGTTTTTGAGGCAAGAGACAAGCAGAGGTGATTTGCCTGTTTGACCCTGGACTTCCTTGGAGGTCTCCCATCCAAATACAGACCAGGCTTTTTGCTGCTCTCATTATTCTTCTCTGCGCACCACTACTTGATTCTTCCTTCTGCAAAACCTATGGCCAATCATGATTTATCTGACAAGTCCCCCAAAATCACCGCACCTGTGGCTGAGTTTTTGTCATGTGTATGGAAGTTAAGGACAAGAGAATACAATATATAGATCTACTTTGCCTGCCTGCTTGGCATTCACGAAGCTCCATCAATGAGAGGTAGTTTGGTGTAGTGCTTAAGTGTGCGGACTCTTATCTGGGAGAACCGGGTTTGATTCCTCACTCCTCCACTTGCACCTGCTGGAATGGCCTTGGGTTAGCCATAGCTCTCGCAGGAATTGTCTTTGAAAGGGCAGCTGCTGTAAGAGCTCTCTCAGCCCCACCCTCCTCACAGGGTGTCTGTTATGGGGGGTGGGGGGGAAAGGTAAAGGAGATTGTGACCACTCTGAGATTCTGAGATTCAGAGTATAGGGCGGGATATAAGAAGAAGAAGATGATATTGGATTTATATCCCGCCCTCCACTCCGAAGAGTCTCAGAGCGGCTCACAATCTCCTTTACCTTCCTCCCCCACAACAGACACCCTGTGAGGTGAGTGGGGCTGGAGAGGGCTCTCACAGCAGCTGCCCTTTCAAGGACAACCTCTGCCAGAGCTATGGCTGACCCAAGACCATTCCGGCAGGTGCAAGTGGAGGAGTGGCGAATCAAACCCGGTTCTCCCAGATAAGAGTCCGCTCACTTAACCACTACACCAAACTGGCTCTCCATTATCCAAATCCAATATCATCATCTTTTTAATTTCAGTAGGTTCTGGTTGGCGGTGACTTTCTTTTATATTTTTAGGAATCTAGTTTTTAGACGGTTTACTCCTGTTTTATTGTATTATTATGCCATTAAAGGTTGATTGATTGATACAGACCGGGCCTGACTCTGTTTAGCTTCTAAGAACTGATGAAATCAGGCTGACCGGAGCCATTCAGGTCAGGGCAACCTGACATTTACATGAAGTTTTTAATTAGATACAAGTTCCCTCTACAGGTTGCATGTGATGCAGCATTATTACCTCCAGACTACCCAATGATGAAAGACTTCTTGGCACTGTCAACCTTCTAACACCAGTTTCACCCACCAACCTGGATTGACAGAAGAAATTACAGGATCTGGGCTGGTTAACAGAGAGGGTGGGTGGATAGAAAAGAGAAGGTACCCATGCTCCCAGCCCCCTTGGCTTCTGCTTTTCCTACACCAAGGGGTGAAATACCACTAGGCAAAATAAAATAATGCCTGCTGAGGAATTGCAAGCTTAAGGCTGACGTTGAAGAAAGTGAAACTGTTCAAGAATTTCTATTCTTCGGCTCCACTGTCAACCAAAAGAGAGGTTGCAACCAAGAAATCAGAAGGAGACCAAGACTGGGAAGGTCAGTTGTGAAGGAGAACGTAAGAGAAGCCATACTGGATCAGGCCAGTGGCCCATCCAGTCCAACATTCTGTATCACCCAGTGGCCAAAAAAACCCAGGTGCCATCAGGAGGTCCATCAGTGGGGCCAGGACACTAGAAGTCCTCACACTGTGCCCCTCCCAAGCACCAAGAATACAGAACATCACTTGTCCCAGACAGAGAGTTCCAACAATATGCTGTGGCTGATAGCCACTGTTAGACCTCTGTTCCATATGTTTATCTAATTCCCTTTTAAAGCTGGCTATGCCTGTAGCCACCACCACCTCCTGTGGCAATGAATTCCACACGTTAATCACCCTTTGGGTGAAGAAGTACTTCCTTTTATCCGTTCTAACCCGACTGCTCAGCAATTTCATTGAGTGCCCACGAGTTCTTGTATTGTGAGAAAGGCAGAAAAGTAGTTCTTTCTCTACCTTCTCTATCCCATGCATAATCTTGTAAACCTCTATCATGTCACCCCTCAGTCGGTGTTTCTCCAAGTTAAAGAGCCCCAAGCGTTTTAACCTTTCTTCATAGGGAAAGTGTTCCAACCCTTTAATCATTCTAGTTGCCCTTTTCTGGACTTTTTCCAGTGCTATAGTATCTTTTTTGAGGCATGGTGACCAGCATTGTACACAGTACTCCAAAGTGTACACAATACTCCAAAATGTACACAGTACTCCAAAGCTACAAAGTATTAAGGATGTATCTCTGGAGACCAAGCTCAAGATAAGCCATACCATAGTATTCAACTTTACTATGTACAGTTATGAAAGTTGGACAGTAAAGAAACCTGATAAGAAGAAAGTTGATTCCTTTGAAATGTGGTGTTGGAGAAGAGTTTTACGGGTAACTGTGGATTGCTAAAAATATTAGTAAGTGGACTGTAGATCAATTAAACCTGAACATTCCCTAGATGCTAAAATGACTCAACTAAGGTTATTGTACTTTGGTCACATTATAAGAAGATAAGACTCACTGGAAAAGACACAAATGCTAGAAAAAGTTGAAGGCAACAGGAAAAGAAGACCACCCAACGTCAGATGGATGGACTCAGTCAAGAATGCTGCAGCCCTCTGTGTGCAAGACCTGAGCTAGGCTGTTAACAATAAGACGTTTTGGTGGTCATTAATTCATAGAGTCACCATAAGTCAGAAGTGACAGCAACAAGGAAGGATAGGCAATTAAAACAGGATGTACAGAAACATTCAAACTTCAGCCACACTATTTATTAATTTAATCTATATGCCACCTCTTGCTGCCAGGTGGTCTTGAGGTGGCTAAGAACAATCAAAAACATTAAAAATTTCAGTTTAAAACATAATACAAATAAAACTAAAAAGCAGCCCATGTAATAAACCCAACTAATTAAAAGTCAAGAGGAAGACGAAGGCCTGCACATTATCTGACAGCTGGTTCCACCAGGATGGGGCCCACCACAAAGAAGGCCCTAGTTCTGATGAATGCCAAGCAAATGTCCTGGGGACCAGTCACCACAAACAAGTTGTGTGTTGAAGACTGCAAATTTTGGGGCCGGGGGGGGGGGCATGTCAGAAGTGTTGAAGTGATACCAGCAGTGGTGATACGATTCTTTACCCCTCTTTTCTCAGAGGCTCTCTGAAAGTCCCTCACACACACATTCCTGCTGTGATACTGCTGCCCTTTCCCCCTTCCCTTGTGCTGAGATCTCTAAGTCAGCACTTCCTTCAGTGCCAACTCCCTGGTCACAAGTTACAAGAGGTAACAGGTGCACAACAATTATCAGATGGCATTTGGTTCTTGTCTAAATACTTTGGGGGCTCGTTCATTCATCTGGATGTGATCCCAAACCACATCCAAGGCTTCCTGGTTATTTTAGTAAAAATTCAGGCAACTGTGAAAAGCGCTTTCGAACTATGTAAGGAGTAATTCATAGTATGTGTTTCTTTAGGCTAACTGGAAATGGTTGTAGCTAACCAATTTTTTTTTCAATGGTGGGAGATGGAGAGAAAATGTGGAAAACATCTTCCTCATAAATGTCACCAGTTTGGGTTACAGTTCTTGAAAAACTTACACAAAACCGACTTTTCTTTTCTTGAAGTAGGTGCAAAATGGATTGCAGACTGAAACTCTGCTTCAGAACCTATTTAAGACAGTGCCCTTAAATTTATCTCCACTGACATTAATAAAACTGAACTGACTTAAAGCACAAGGACACCGTTTTTTCTAATCATGGGGATTTCTCATTCCAGCCTAAGCACAAACCTAACTCCAAGAAACAAGGCTTTTGATCGATTTCCCAGTTCACTCTTGAGATATATCACATGGTCCTTCTCTGAGTATTTACAGAATTTGTCAAATAAGTAGAGCTGGACTTACTGTGAAGCAGCCATTCCAAAAAGAAGATTCTAGAAAAAAAGCTGTGTGCGACCTTTTCCTATCTCATCTCTTCTTGAGCTCCTTTCAAACATCCTAAGTGGGAAGAAGCTCGTTCACAAGAATGTATGTAAAGGGCCTACACAATCACAAGTTGAGGTGAATAGAGCTTATCCTGGAAGAACAGGAGCCCAAAAGGAAATCAAGGAAAGAGCCCTAAGTGTGGTAGATTGTGGTGGCAAGATCTAATCTACTCTCCACATATGCAAACACACAAATGCTCACATGGAGGAAGAGGAGGAAAATGAGTAGGACACTGAATTTATACCCTGCCCTTCACTTGGAGTCTCAGAGTAGCTTACAATCTCCTTCCCTTCCTCTCCCCAGAACAGACACCCTGTGAGGTAGGTGGGGCTGAGAGAGCTCTGAGATAACTGCCCTTGAGAGGAACAGCTCTGAGAGAACTGGGATTAACCCAAGATCACCCAGCAGCTGAATGTGGAGGAGTGGGGAATCAAACCCAGTTCTTCCAGATTAGACTCCACTGCTGTTAATCACTACACTAAACTGGCTCTTAGAACATCTGGTATCATTAGAAAACATGCACCAATAAGGGAGGAGAGGGAAAAAGACGGAATTGTTCTCCCATTGTGCTCAACTGCTCAGGAATTTCTTTTTTTTTTAATTCTGTTTTAATTTTAATTTTCCAGCATTCTCAACACATTATAACAGTAAAGCACATGTATCAAACAGCAATTTATCTCACATTTAAAACCCACCTTCAAATTGAAATTTGATCATAAATCTTCCGAGGCTCCATATACGGTACATCTTTTATCTAATAATTATCCTTAAAGCTAATTTAATAATTTACTATAGTCCTTATATGCTTATATCTCAATTGTACCATACAACTATATAAATTGCACTTAATTATGCTTGCACATATACAGCTAAGCAATGAAAATGACAAGAGGGCTCAATATTAGGGGAGGGACGGTGGCTCAGTGGCAGAGCATCTGCTTGGTAAACAGAAGGTCCCAAGGTTCAATCCCTGGCATTTCCAACTAAAAAGGGTCCAGGCAAGTAGATGTGAAAAATCTCAGCTTGAGACCCTGGAGAGCCGCTGCCAGTCTGAGTAGACAATACTGACTGATGGACCGAGGGTTTGATTCAGTATAAGGCAGCTTCATATGTTCATATGTTCATGTTTCTCAAATGTGACGTATATAAACACCCATAGCTTTCTTTCGTCAACCAATCACATCTCAAATTCAAAACTAGAAATATATCAGATTTGGGTAATATTCATTCTTAGGTAGGGTATTAAGGTGTATTAAATAGGGGACAATCAGAAACTGTAACTCCACAAAGACCTCCTGAGATTTCCACCACATTCCTTCCCCTGCCTTCCTCCTACTCGTCTCATGGGGAAAGAACTCTGGGACCAGCCTCTCCAGTTTAAAAAGTTCTATCATAGCAGGTAGGGTTGCCAGGTCTGACTCAAGAAACATCTGGGGACTTTGGGGGTGGAGCTGGGAGCAAGGGTGTGACAAGCACAATTGAACTCTGGAAGAGAGTTCTGGCCATCACATGTAAAGGGGCTGCACACCTTTTAAATGCCTTCTCTCCATTTGGAAATAATGAAGGATAGGGGCACCCCTTCTTTTGGGGCTCATAGAATTGGACCCCACAGTCCAATCTTTTTTTGAAACTCGGAGGGTGTTTAATGGAGAGGCGCCAGATGCCATGCTGAAAATTTGGTGCCTCTACCTCAAATAACAGCCCCCCCTCAGAGCCCCAGATACCCACAGATAAATTATCCTTTATACCCTATGAGAATCGGTCTCCATATATCATGGAATTCCCAGCAGACATCCCCCCCACCACTTTCTGATGACCCTGAAGTAGGGGGAGAGCCTCCAAACCGGGAGATCCCCTGCCGCCAAATGGGGATTGGCAGTCCTAGTTGCAGGGCAGATCTTGAGATACTTTATTTGGAAGGCTCCTCTTTTAAAAACTGTTGGCTGTTCTTCTGTACCGTTCCCTTCGTGCTCCCAAATTCTTACACACAACCCCTGAGCCTCTGGCCCACTTTCTAGTTTCCAGCAGATGTATGAAAATAGCTCAGCAAGCTTAGCCAGTGAGCTTTCTATTGCACTCAATGCTCACTTTGGGCTTTTTCTTTCGGTTCCTGTTAAACACACACACACACACAACATTCTTGGGGTCTTGTTGGCAAACACACCCTGGCCTGGAACAATCTTTGGAACACCCGCCTTGCACTTCTCATAACCTTCACACATCCGTCATCCTGATGCCTTCAGAAGTTTTCAGCTCAGACTGCTTGCTCCATCCTTGTGTGGTTAAGCATGCAGTGTTTGTTTTCTCTCCTAATCCTTAAATTGAGGTAAAGGGCAGAGGGGAACATTCTGTGTCTTGGGATTCTGGCCCATAGCTTGCTGTGCTGCGGTTAACCAGTTTATGGCTGGCAAAGACTCTTCAGCCCAGCCTCCGTTGCTTCTACACAAACGATTCTCCTTCTTTTATTCATCTCAGTATTTAACACTCTGCTGTTCTTTCCAATGGGGATCCAAAGTAGCTTACAGCATTGTTGTCCTCTACTCCACAGACCCTCAACATGTAGGTTTGCCAGCCTCCAGGTGGGACCTGGAGATCTTCTGCTTTTACAACTGATCTCCAGCTGGCAGAGAAGAAGAAGAAGAAAAGAAAGAAGAAAGAAGATGATCATGATATTGGATTTATATCCCACCCTCCATTCCAAATCTCAGAGTCTCAGAGCAGCTCACAATCTTCTTTATCTTCCTTACCCACAACAGACACCCTGTGAGGTAGGTGGGGCTGAGAGAGCTCTAACAGCAGCTGCCCTTTTAAGGACAACCTCTGTGAGAGCTATGGCTGACCCAAGGCCATTCCAGCAGGTGCAAGTGGAGAAGGGGAATCAAACCTGGTTCTCCCAGATAAGAGTCTGCACACTTAACCACTACACCAATCTGGCTCCCCTGGAGAAAATGGTCGCCCTGAAGGGTGGACTCTATGACAGTGTACCAGGCTGAAGCCCCTCCTCTCCCCAAACCCTACCCTCTCCCAGATCACCCCCAAAATCTCCAGGTATTTTCCAACAACAGATCTGGCAACCCTATCCTGCACCCAGTGCCTGCTTATATGGCAATATTTATTTTTATTTTTTCTGAAACGGGAAAATATTTGAGCTCTGGAACAGCTAAGTAAACTCTTCATTATCAGCAAAGAAAGAGCTTGTGTGTGTGAAGTGGCATCACATCGTTTCCAGCTTACAGTGACCCTATGAATGGCTGAACTCCAAAAATCATAACATTAACAGCTTCGCTCAGGCCTTGCAAACTAAGGGCTGTGGCTTCCTTGATCGAGCCAATCCATCTCCTGTCGGGTCTTCCTTTTTCCCTGCTGCCTTCGACTTTTCCCAGCATTACGGTCTTGTCTTCTAATACTGGGACCAAAGTACGATAGCCTCAGTTTAGTCATTTTAGCTTCCAGGGAGAGTTCCAGCTTGATTTCCTCTAGAGCAGGGGTGCCAAACTCATTTGTTAAGAGGGCCAGATCTGACAGAAATGAGACCTTGACAGGCCAGGCCATGTGTGTGTGCATCATAACATGTAATGCGAGGTAGCGGAGGCATAAACTTTATAAAGGACATGGACAAACACAAAGATTTTTTAAAAACTTAAAATAAAACATGCTTAAAGTATTAGCATTCTTGAAAAGGGGGAGGCAAACCTAGCTGTACCCAGGAGAGCACTGGCATAACAAGTCAACAAAATGCTCCGTGTGTGTGTGTGTGTGTGTGGAGCCAGGAAAAAAGCTCATTCCTTGAATAAAACTTTGTTGGCCTTTGAGGTGCTTTGTATCTCTCCTGTGCGATTGAGGGAACTGGGCAAAGGAAGCTCTGGACAAGGAAGGAGAGGAGCCTCAGCCAATAGAAGGAAGAGAGGCTTGGCTCAGTAGGTCTGCTGTGAATTGAGAGAGCCTGGCAAAGCAAACTCTCCCTCTCCCCAAGCCTCAGCCAATGAAGAATATAGAGCAAGCCTGGAAAAGCAAGCTGTGATGCAGAAGGAAGCCAGAGAGAGGGAGAAGGAAGCAGACTTGCTCACAGGCCCGATAAGCGCCCTCCGGGGGCCTTATCCAGCCCCCAGCTGCATGTTTGACACCTGTGCTTTAGAGCCCACTCATTTGTCTTTTTGACAGTCCACAGATCCATAAAACTCTCCTCCAACATCACATTTCAAATTAAGAGGATGCTTATGAAGTCCATTTTACCATACTAGACAGACAGACAGACAGACAAACAGGTAGATTCCAATCCAGCAGGACCAGATCTGGGGGAAGCAGAGGAGGTGCTTTCCCTGGGCACCACTGGAGGGGGGACGCCAAATTGGAGTCCATTCTATTTGATGAGCCCATAAAATAGAATGGGCCCATAAGGAGGCATCATTTTTTAATTTTGCACCCCCCCCCCTAAAAAAACATGTAGATTCGGTCCTGGAATCCAGTAGCACCCTGGAGATCAATAAGTTTCTCCAGAGGTAAGCATTTGAGAATCAAAACTCTCTTCATCAGATACAAGTAAGAATGGGGATATCCGAGACTTTATATCCCAGGGTTAATTTTCCCTCTTCCCAAAAATGACCCTCAGTATCTACTTCCTGGGTTTTTTTTTTTCAAATCAGCTGTGGGTGTGTGCGTTAAGTTGTGCCCTGGCTATAAAAGCGTAGTTGTGCCCTGGCCACATGAGGTGGTGGCTGCTGCAAGCATAGACAGCTTCAAAAGGGGACTGGATAAACATATGGAGCAGAGGTCCATCAGTGGCTATTAGCCACAGCTTATTGTTGGAACTCTCTGTCTGGGGCAGTGATGCTCTGTATTCTTGGTGCTTGGTGGGGCACAGTGGGAGGGCTTCTAGTGTCCTGGCCCCACTGATGGACCTCCTGATGGTGCCTAGTTTTTTTGGCCACTGTGTGACACAGAGTGTTAGACTGGATGGGCCACTGGCCTGATCCAACATGGCTTCTCTTATGTTCTTATGTATAGGGAAATAAGAAGGTTTGTTTCCCCTCTCTGTCACACACACCTCACAAGCAGTAAAACCCTCAGTTCTGCATCACCATTTCAACAGCCCACTTCAATTAACGTGCCAGCATGGTGTGCATTTAACAGTCCAAACAAAAAAGCCCTCAGGTGATCTTACAATGTGCTTAGCATCTAAACCACCGGAGAGCCGAGGTTAATGTGTTATGCTGAACAACTCATTAGCTGCGCGTAACTGTCCAAGCCAAAGGAAGAATTATAATAATTAACGTGATTGATCCGACCGGGCGCTCGGCCTTGGGATTCATTCTCAGATGAGAGTTGATCAAAAAAAAGCATAGGTCAGCGGCTTGGCAGAATATTTTTTGCTACACAAGGTGAATGCGTCTGCTTTTCAAACTAATCATCAGGGAAGGTAAGAATGACAACTAGTACACAGGCTCATTAAAAATTGAGAAGGGAGATGCGGGGGGGGGGTCAAGGGAGGGGGAAAGGCTTCCTTGCTATCCATTTGTTTTTTCAGATCTTTGCTCAAGCATAGTTTCTTGTGTTCCCATAAAGACAATGGAGGGTGGGGGAACGGAGAGCACCACCGGGTATCGAGGGATTATTTTTTTTTTAAAAAGCAACTCATTAGTGCTTCTTCTGCTGCGATGGGGGAAAAGACTTTACCAGCTGAACTTTCGCACTACAGCACTCAGAAGCCCGGAGGATTTCTATGAGCTAAGCACTCCGGACAAAGTATTTCCTGCTAAGATAAATAATAGAAAACAAGTAATCAGCTGGTCGTGGTGGAAGAAGCCCATGACCCCCATCTTCTCACCCAACAGGCGCAGGGGATGAGAGAAGATCTAAATCTCTGCAAGACTTTGAATCCCCTCCCCCAAGACAGAAGATCAAGGATGAGAGATGCAGCAAACTGAAGTCTTCCCCGCATATTCGAGCTGGGAAGGTGTGAAGACAGAACCAGGGAAGAGGACAGAGGACAGACGGGGGGTGCAGTGGACAGTTAGAGTGCTGGACAAAGACTGGAGAGAATCCAGTTTAAATCCCCGAGGGGAGGGGCTGTGGCTCAATGGTAGAGCATATTTCCCTGCCTTATCTCCTCAGACTCTAGGCAGCCAACAAGTACGCCAATGATAACAGTATTAACGTACAAATAAAATACATTTTCAATGTAGCACAAAGTATGTATGAAAGAGTGGTATCAACTGGAAATTGTCACTGTGCGTGCAACACTACTATTTTTTTGCACGAAGATGGAGCTACACAGTCTTTATCGGTAGTCCCCTGTGCAAGCACCAGTCGTTTCTGACTCTGGGGTGACATCGCATCATGACGTTTTCACGACAGATTTTTTTATGGAGTGGTTTGCCATTGCCTTCCCCAGTCATCTACACACTTTACCCCCAGCAAGCTGGGTACTCATTTTACCGACCTCGGAAGGATAGAAGACTGAGTCAACCTTAAACCAGCTACCAGGTCATGAGCAGAGCCTGAACTGCAGTACTGTAGCTTATCACTCTGTGCTATGGGGATCCCTTCTGATCTATTAAAAGTAAAGGTAGTCCCCTGTGCAAACACCAGTCATTTCTAACTCTGAGGTGACGTCACATTACGATGTTTCCACAGCAGACTTTTTACAGGGTGGTTTGCCATTGCCTTCCCCAGATCTACACTTCCCCCCCAGAAAGCTGGGTACTCATTTTACCGACCTCAGAAGGATGGAAGGCTAAGTCAACCTTGAACAGGCTACCTGAACCCAGCTTCCACCGGGACTGAACTCAGGTCATGAGCCGAGAGTTCGAACTACAGTACTGCAGCTTACCACTCTGCGCCATGGGGCTCCTACACAGTCTTTAGACAAAACCAAATCATACATCATGTGAGTTGCTACTTGCATTGATTCAACAGAAGCAGCCGTTCACCTGTCACACCCCTAGTTATATAGTTAGCATTTGCGACCAATTAGAAATCTGGGGCAACTGAGACACAGTGAAAATTGCTATGAACCATCAGCATTAGATAACATTGCAGGTGGCAACCATGGGTATGTAGCCACATGATGCGGCAAAAGACTCAAGGGGGAAAGAATACATGTGGGGTTACAAGGAACAAAGCTGTACCAGGTGGTGGATTTCCTTTAAAAGAACAAACACCCCTGTACTTTTTTGTCTCAAGCCATGAGAACTAGAAATTTGGACTATATGCTTTTCTGTCACAGAACTGTATGGTGCAAGGCATCAAAAAACCTTCCCTTTGAATACAGGCGCTTCAGATGATAACGCTAACAAAAATAAAAGCCACCATAATCTTTTTTTCGTAAAAGAAAGTCTGGTAATCTTGAAGTCTAGCAGCAAGTGACCTCCAAGGAGAGTTGAATCGCACAGGTTACTCAAACACCAGCGCTGAACTACAAAACATGAGATACATACCACACAAAAGGGCAAACCCCCTAAGAATTACCAAGCGGTATGAAAGCATCACCCTGTGGCATCGGCTTTCATTTCTGGGTACCATCCAAGTTCCGTGCCTCTTAAAGCCCTAAAATGGGCAACAAACTTAATGGCCACAGGGACCAGCTTTCTCTTACAAAGCAGCCATCCAAATTGAGAATGCTGATTCCGCAGACACGGGGCGCTAAGGACAGCTGAGGTACCTTGAAGTCCAACGAGACGGTTGCTTTTTATACCACCACCATCTCTGCCTATCACCTTCATCAGTCGATTGCAATCTAATAAAATTAAGACTGCAATCAAACAGATTAACCAATTTAATAAATCCAGGGCTTTTTTTTAAAAACAGGAATGCTGTTTTAGCTAGCTTGGTGACAGGGGTGTGGCCTAATATGCAAGTGAGTTCCTGCTGGGCTTTTTCTACTAAAAAAAAAAGCCCTGAATCAATCCATGGATCAACTTATAAGGTAGCAAAATTCATCTGGCAGCAGACTTTTTTTTTTTAAGCCTACTTTTAGTACAACTGCTTATAAGGACCTGCAGATTACAAAGGGCCATTGCCGAAGAGGAATTCTCCCATCACACTCTCACACGAAGGAATGCCTCTTCTACATCAATGAGCACATGTCTAAAAACAGAGGAAGTATCCTTTCTGCTTCAGAATGACTCTTTTTACTCACACACAGATTTGTGCACATTTCAGTGATAATTAAATCAACTAAAACTCATGCAGTTCATCAGCTAAGATCTGCTTAATCAGGTAACAGCCCTAAACAAATTTAAATGTGTCACATTTTAATACACGGGTGCTGAAAGCAGATCCCTTTTGCAAAGGTTAAGGGAATATACTCCTTCTTTGTTCCAAAGAAGGGTTCAGTATTTTGCTGTTCAGCCCAGGGACAGCACATGCAGGCATGAGAAAAAACTGCATATAGCTGAAAGAAGGCTATGGAGAAAGAATAAACAGAAAGGTTTCACAGAATTTTAACATGATGGCTCAGACTTGGGTAGGGGTGATTTGGGACTTACCCCACATGGCACGAAAGAAGAAGACGACTGCAGATTTATACCCCGCCCTTCTCTCTGAATCAGAGACTCAGAGCGGCTTACAATCTCCTATATCTTCTCCCCCCACAACAGACACCCTGTGAGCTGGGTGGGGCTGAGAGGGCTCTCACAGCAGCTGCCCTTTCAAGGACAACTCCTAGGAGAACTATGGCTGACCCAAGGCCATTCCAGCAGGTGCAAGTGGAGAAGTGGGGAATCAAACCCAGTTCTCCCGGGTAAGAGTCCACACACTTAACCACTACATCAAACTGGCTGTTTTACTGGTGCAATCCACACCTCGATGGCTTGATGCGCAAGAAAAAATGAGATAGCTATGGCCAGTGAAGTGGTCACCTGGCCTACCAATGCACCACCCAGAACCAACAGCAAAAATGCTACTATAGACTCCATGTAGGAAAAGCAGGCTAGAAATGTTAAAGACAACTGTTCAATGAAATCAATAAATCAGAATTAAGAGTAATCTCTGGATGATTTCAAGCACATGCAGGGAACTGCGGAGTAACAAGAAGAAAGTTGCCGTTACCTTTTCTGCGAGCCAACCAAGATGCCTGATCTCTCGGCCTCCCGCAATCCCTGTTTTACCCAGCTGATCTCTGACCTCTGAGATGACCTTAGGAATGAGGTCACTGACACAGGAGTGGATAGCGTTGAACCAGGCTTGGGCGGTGGCAGAATCTTTACTCCTTAAGACAAGAGTGTGCTTGGCATCCGGGGAATGAATTTCAACAAGCCTGGAGGGGAAAATAGTACGAATTAGGGATTACACTCAAAACTTTACTATTACTACTAAACAACAGCCCAGTTTTTTGAACTATGTCTCTAGAAAACATGTGCCCAAATATTTGTGGCAAGGCCTAAGTGTAACTCATAACATTACAGTCAAGCACACTTATTTCTGTAACGTAATTGTTTCTTAGACAAAGAGCAGGTCACCAGCTCTTTACTGCTCCCCCCTTATTTACAACCATTGGGCAAGTAATAAATCCATCTGACCCAAGGATGTTTATGCTACAGCCTGGCTGGTACCACTTTCAAGTCGCCTCTCCCACAGATTCACACAGACAACTCTTATCTTCTGCTAAAGAAGTGTGAGAAAGGGAGATGTTTTTAATAGCCTAAATTCCTTAGTAATAAAAGAGATAGCGTTTAGTAACCTTTGAACCCGTGACTCAAGTATGTATCCGTAATGTAACCTTTGAAGATATCCTAAATAGCAACTGTGTAACCCTGTATATGTCATTGCTCCCAAGGCTTGTGTCCTTGGTACAGCTTCTGAATTTCTAATAATAAAACAGCTTTGATTTAAAACAAAAGACTGCTTATTGAGAAATATCGGCGCTTGACATTTTGGGAGTAATCCTACTTGGGGATATACTTTGTGCAGTTCTGGTCGCCGCACCTCAAAAAGGATATTATAGCATTGGAGAAAGTTCAGAAAAGGGCAACTAGAATGATTAAAGGGCTGGAACACCTTCCCTATGAAGAAAGGTTGAAACGCTTAGGGCTCTTTAGCTTGGAGAAACGTCGACTGAGGGGTGACATGATAGAGGTTTACAAGATAATTCATGGGATGGAGAAAGTAGAGAAAGAAGTACTTTTCTCCCTTTCTCACAATACAAGAACTTGTGGGCATTCGATGAAATTGCTGAGAAGACAGGTTAAAACAGATAAAAGGAAGTACTTCTTCACCCAAAGGGTGATTAACATGTGGAATTCACTGCCACAGGAGGTGGTGGCGGCCACAAGCATGGCCACCTTCAAGAGGGGGTTAGATAAAAATATGGAGCAGAGGTCCATCAGTGGCTATATATATATATATATATATATATATATATATATATATATATATATATATATATATATATATATATATATATATATTTGGCCGCTGTGTGACACAGAATGTTGGACTGGATGGGCCACTGGCCTGATCTAACATGGCTTCTCTTATGTTCTTATGTTCTTAACCGACTTGGAAACTTTCTACCCAAATGGCGGAGAGAGCTCCAGATAACGGAGAAGCCCCCGAAAACCCAGAACGACCAATTGGCAAAGTTCAAGGACCCGACACAGCCCCGAGACAACCTCTGTGGCACGTAATCAACGCCAAGAGGCCGGCAGGGCAAGGGTCTCTGCTGCACATACAGCGACTGTTTATAACCCCAACGGATTGGGGCCTCAGGAGGTCCACCAGCATAATGGACAAAGCATCCGCTCGGAGAGAGATGATCCTGGCGCTGTCCCCCCTACGCACACAGACGGGAGACGACAGTGACCAGGGCGCCTTGGAGGCGAGTGGTGGAGATGGTCGGGAAGAGCGATGCCCCGATCCGATCCCAGATAAGGAGGAGGAAGAACAAGACTCCGACCTGCAGGACTTCCTCCAAATGATGAGATTAGAAATGGCAGAGATGACCAAAGGCTTAAGAGAAGAAATGCGAGACAACAATGCATTCATGGCCCAAGAGGTGAGGAAGCAACTAGACCGGGCATTGCAGCTGCCGGTGCAAAGAGGGGGGCAACCACCACAACCCCCCCTACCACCGCTACAGCTGCCCCAGCAACCTCAGTCGCTGGTACCGCCACTGCCACGAGATTACAGGTGAGGCCGCGAGCTGAATGCCACCTTCGACGGAGAGCCCGAAGAGGTGGAGTACTTTTCAATACACCCCAATAGCTTTATGTTCTACTGGGGGCACACCTTCCCCGATGAATTTAGCAGAGTGGATTACTTGGGCTCGAAACTGAAGGGGGCTGCCAAGGGATGGTACGTGAGCCTGTACGAGACAAGGAGCCCTGAACTAGACATGGTAGCAGCGTTCCTACGAGCCCTACTGACGCGATATCAAGATCTTTTGCAAGAGACCCAAACACTGACCACCCTGAGGGGCCTACAACAGGGGCCCAAAGTCATGAGAGAGTATGCAGCCAAATTCTGAGCCAACACGGCCAAAGTGTGAGGATGGAACAAGCAGATGAAGATAGAGCAGTTCCAGAGGGGCCTGAATGCCAGCGTACTGGATCGAGCCCTCCAACAGGCTCTCCCTACTACTCTGGTAGGGTGGGTGCAACTAGCAGGTGAGGTGGAAACCAACATGAAGAGAGTGGCTCTCCAGCCAGCAGCACACGATGAGTGGGTAATTAGTTCAAATGTGAGAGCGCCAGCCCTGATTAAACAATTCTATGCTAAATAGCCTTCAAAACCCCGGAGAGGGGCTTAGCGGGGTTCTAATTGGAATCATAACAATGAAATGGGAGGGCATTCGAATTTTGCATTTGAAGAATGATGCACTAGAGCCCTGGCAGCACTCTACTTGCAGGTGTAGCATTGGCCATCCACCTACTAGTTACCGGGAATAAATACATAACAAATACATTGGACAGAGTCCCTGGTCCATTGTGCTAATGCTTTGCATATAATGAGCATTTTGCCCACTGATGGTCCAACTCCAACTCTAAATGGCTTCGAACGTTTCCAGCAGTCCGCTTCTTTGTAGGTCTGATTGGCTTCTGAAACACAACGTTAGTGTTTATCTGCAATTGGGGGATAAAAGTTCTGTTTCTAATTCCCTTTTGCCTGGAAATATTTAAGGCAGTGCCACAGCTGTGTTTATTCACAAGTCCCCACCGCAGTTATGTAAACACCGCCTAGGGAATGCTTTCTGATAAAGCCCACGCTGGCCCAAAGGAATTATACGTTTAGTTTTAAAAGTACATCTCTGCTCCAGCTGAGTTGAGCATATGAATGATATCGCATTTTCTCAGAGACCATTTGGCTAACCAAGCCCTAACCCAAGATTTGGCAGTGGTTGTGTTGGCAGGGGCCGGGGGGGGGGGGGGGTGTCTCTGTTTCTTGCTTGAAGCCAGGGGAAAACAGCCAGCATTCCCTCTGTCTGCTTAAAAACAGTTGCATGGCATACATTTCCTGAAATCTAACCACAACAATGAAACCTTGTTACAAAAAAACAGGAACTGGCCACCAAACTCAGATCTAACATGGAACCTTTTAATTTCCAGCAACGCGCTGAACAAGCCTTTCATGTTTCCACAGATTTCTTGAGGAATGAAGATTCTTATTTAAAGATTATCTTGTGAACTCACTGGAAATAATACACGACTTCCCTTTTTGCTAGAGTTGCACTTAAAACACTATTTCTTTCCTGAGCGTCGGCTCCCACGTCATCTTTCTTTTTTCCATTACAGACAAACTTGCAGTTAGCCAATAACCCTTCCACACAGCAATCTCTCTTACCAGGCAGACCAATTTTGCACTGCAAAAAACTGGAGCCAGTGTGGCCTAGTGATTCCAGGGCTGCACAGGGATCCAGGAGAAATTCAGAGGTATAAATGCCTTAGTTGACTATACGGAGAGCTTTTTTTTTTCTGGGGGAACATGCTGGAATGGCGGTCTGGAACCTCTAAGTAAAAACAAAATTCTAAAAAAAAAAGTTCTAAAAGTTCATGAGGGGCATCAGGAGAGCATGACCATCTTTGATCCAACAAAGTATGTTAAAACACGGTTGCTTTAAGGTGATCATTCAGCGTCAGGCAAGAAGAAGAGGAAGAGGAGGAAGGAGAGGAAGAGGAGGAGGTACCCAAAGGAGTCTCAGAGTGGCTTCCAATCTCCTCTCCCTTCCCCTCCCAACAACAGAGACCCTCTGAGGTAGGTGGGGCTGAGAGACAATCACAGAAGCTGCCCTTTCAAGGACAACCTCTGAGAGAGCTATGGAGGAGTGGGGAATCAAACCAGGTTCTCCCAGATAAGAGTCCACACACTTAAGCACTACACCAAACTGGCTCTCAAAAAAGAACTGAGGAAGTTGGTGACATGTCAAAGAATCCCATGTGCTTCTCCTTTATTTCCTTCTTGAGAGTTCCAGCACCTCATTTTCCAGAAAAAAAAGCTCTGTCTACAAGCAAAACTGCAAATATAGCCAATATTGGGGTGAGGGAGTGGGAGAGACCCACAAACTGGTACTCTCTATGTTATCTTAGAACACGTTCTTGCAAGTTGGGAAGCAAGAAAAAAACAGAAGTTGATATACAACTGATTTTGACATAAACAAAGTCTTACAAGGGACAATAGGACTAGCAGCATATCTGGTGCTGAGATAAACATTATATAACACTGAAAACCCTGAGTTCTTCAACTATATATTAATATGAATTAGGTGAGCTAGGACACAGCACTGCGTCTGGCATAGTGATGTGACCAAGGGAGCTTTGACTCTCAAAAGCTTACGCTGCAAGAATCTTGTTGGTTGGACTCAAATCTAGCTGCAGACCAACACGGCTACCCTTTGAAACTATCACTATGTCCAGGCTTTTTTTTGTAGAAAAGGCCCAGCAGGAACTCATCTGCATATTAGGCCACACCCCCTGGCACCAAGCCAACCGGATCCTGAAGATTTGAAGGTGGGACCTGGGGAGAGCAGAGTTTGGGGAGGGGAGCGAGCTCAGCTGGGATGTGTTGCCATAGATTCCACCTTCCAAAGCTGCCACGGGGATTGATCTCTGTAGATCAATTATAATTCCAGGAGAGCTCCAGGCCCTACCTGGCAGTTGGGAACCCTAGCGAGTGCTGGGAGTCAGTTAAAGGGTGGCTTTCATGCTTCAAAAGCGAATGGAAATCAACGTGTTTTCCAACTACTCTAGCTGTTTTCTGACATGTTAGTAAGTAGTGCCTATTTAGGAAGTAGAGGTGGTGATGTGAATTTCAGTTTCCTTAGAACTGAAACTTTTAAAGAGACTTTATGAGTCACCCAGTTTAACTCTCCAAGTAAAAGGTCTCGATACAAATTGTAAACTGACAGCATTTCCACCATGAAGTCCATTAACATTAAGAGCACTGCTAGAAGAACAAAGTGAGATCAGCAGCACTTGTTTTCGTGTGCATGCACATTTCTTCAGATACCTCAAGTACTAGTAAGAAATTTTGCAGATCCTTCAGAAGACTGAAGTATCTATAAACAATACAGCCAAGGTTGCAAAATCTGCAACCAAGTAGGAGGAATGCACTGCAAAACTGCAGGTAAGAGTTAACCTAAATATCTGCAAAGTGATATATACTGGAACCAAAAATCCTAATATCTGTGTTTGAGGGTGTGTGTATGCTGTATACTAAGGAAAAGAAAAACAGGAAGAATTTCCTCATGATAAAATGTAATTAACATGGAATTAACTGCCAGGAAATGTGGTAACAAACCATTAGCAAGGCTGGACTTCCAATGGAATTTATAAACATTCACAAAGGATTGGTTTATCAAATGCCCACTGACTACAGTAACTAAAAATATTGCATAAAATACTTAAGTCCATCACAGTTATGAACTCCATGGGGCATCCAGCTATTCATATGAACATATGAAGCTGCCTTATACTGAATCAGACCCTTGGTCCATCAAAGTCAGTATTGTCTACTCAGACTGGCAGCAGCTCTCCAGGAGTCTCAAGCTGAGATTTTTCACACCTATTTTGCCTGGACCCTTTTGAGTTGGAGATGCCAGGGATTGAACCTGGGACCTTCTGCTTACTAAGCAGATGCTCTACCACTGAGCCACCATCCCTCCCCAATTCACCATCCCTCCCCAATACTCACAGCTTGATACAGAATGTTTGACTAAGTGGCTCTTTGATCTGATCCAACATTCTGTCCCACAACACGGGTTAATTCACATTGCCTAAAACAAGGTTATGTGGACCACATTCAGATAGATGAGAACAGATATATGAGAACTACTTCTAGGATTTATTTGTTATTGGATTGCCCAGTCTACTTAATTTAAGGTGAGAGGGAGCCTTCCAGGAATGAAGAGGGCGAAGTGATGCCATGCAGCATGATGACATCACCCACAAGTGACATCATCAAGCTGGGCATGTCACATGGCAACACTCTAGCATTTTGGTCAAAATTTCATTGTTACCATTGAAGTTTCGGCTAAAATGGTAGAACGTCACTGTGTGGCATGCCCACCATGATGATGTCACTTGCATGTGATGATGTCCATGTGGGAGGGAGCTGTTTGGGGATGGGGCTTTCTCCACCAGCCAGCTAGCAGGGGGGGACACTGGTTTCAAAGTCAGGGGAAACCCTGCCTGGATCGGGAGTCTATAGCAACCAAACAGAGTAACGTGAAAAGGTAGAGCAGGAGGAGAAAGCTACACAGGCATTCACGTTAAATCAACCTCAAATACTTAGAAATTCAATTATTTATATGGCAAATAATTCATAGAAAATACAGTGTATCACAAAGTGCAAAGAAAAACTAGTCCCGGAACAACCATTCCTATATTGATATCCGACAGTCTGTTCCTTGGAATTGGAGTCGGGAAGTAGTGTGCAATGCCATGGAAACAGAGTCCAATGCTCCAATTCTTCTCTCTTAGCCAATATCTGGATGGAATGCAGCAAGACAATAAGACGCAACAGGGGTGCGCTAAATGCTCTGTTTCACGCGAGGCTTCAACGAGCGCTGCCAATGCATAAACAGAGATGGCCTCAGGTACATAGCGCTCTCCCTTCCACGGTTAATTTCTCTGTCTTTCGGTTAATTTCTCTGTCTTTTGGGCAGTAGAGCTGTGTTGACAGCACAAGGAACAAGAGAAAGATGTTTACAACGCGGAGACGTTTACAAAGTTTCTCCACTTGCTGGATTGGGAGTCTGGCAACCTTAATTCGCTGCACCCCTAAGGCCCAGGCATGTGAATGCAAGCCCTTCTCAAATATTTCTCTCAATAACTTCACAATAAACAAGCGTATTTCCAACCAAAATTGGGGGTGGGGAATCAGGACTTAGGAACGTGATAAAGCAGCCATATGATCAGAGGTGGAAAGTGCCATCAGGTTGCAGCAGACATTGCTACTCCATAGGGTTTTCAAGGCAAGAGATGAAGGTAAGGTAAGGTAAATTAATTTTTTATCCCGCCCTCCCCCGCCAAAGGCAGGCTCAGGGCGGCTCACAGACATGGAACAACCATGATTTCTATAAAATACAATCAATACAATACAATAAGACAAATTAAAATACAATTAAATTATCATTATAAGTTAGGATAAAATTAGATAAAACAGCTGTTATATGTTAATAATTAATAATTAAGGTGCTACAATTCACAGTCATATATAAGAGATGGTTAGATGGCTAGAGGTCAGTTTAGTCGGGTTCTATCTTGAAAGCAAGCTGAAAGAGGGTGGTTTTGCAAGCCCTGCGGAACTGGTTCAGGTCCCGCAGGGCTCGCACCACCTCTGGAAGTTGATTCCACCATCGGGGGGCCATTACTGAGAAGGCTTGCTCCCTCGTTGAACAAAGGTGGCTTGCCATTGCCTGCCTCTGCGTAACAACACTGGACTTAGTTTTTGTCTCTCTTTCAAGTACTGACCAGTTTAGCATCTGAGATCAGATGAGATCAGGCTAGCACGGGTCATCCAGGTCAGAGCAGCCATATGATTAAAAAGGTAGTCCTCTGTGCAAACACCGGTCGTTTCCGACTCTGGGGTGACGTCACATCACAACGTTTTCACAGCAGACTTTTTACGGGTTGGTTTACCATTGCCTTCCCCAGCCAACTACACAAATGATTACACTTTTTAAAAAAAGAGTGCCCTTGAGAATGACAGGTAGTGCAGTTATTTCGTGGTCTCCTTCTTCCATCAGGTGTGCACCCATTTCTCATGCACAGGTAAATTCCTCATGTACAGGGAAGCACCAGTTCCTTTTAGACCTTGTGCCCCACAGATCTGCCCCACACATTCTAAAACAAATAGGTCTGGGTTTGCACAGAGTGGAACAATGAAAGGAAGAAGTGGTGAAATGGAATGCCCCACTTTTAGAGGGCAGGTAACGGACTCCAGTTCTTACCCAGATCTCTGTTCTTATGTCTAGTGAATAAGTGGCATGTCCATTCAGAGCTAGCAAACCTCTGAATACTGGTGGGACCAGGCAATATCAGGGGAAGGCCTCAGCATGTATAAACTGTTTCTTCTAGTTGGGAAACTGATGGACTAGATGATCTGGCAGGGCTCTGAAGTTTTTATCTGAATGTTCCTTTGAATTTAAAAACAAGTCACACAAATAAAAATATATCCACAAGGGGAAAGTTCTCCCTCCTCTTTTTGTATGCTGTGAGGATTTTCTATTTGACGTATGGGAGTATTCCAAAATGTGATCCTCCATGGCCCTCACCCGCAGTCTGAAATGGTACAATCTATGCTTCCACCTCGACCTTACTCCTTCCTTATTTTGTGGCCATGAGTAAATTAAGCCATACTTTCAGTAACACGGCTGTACCTTTATTGTATCCGTATATGGACATATACTTCACAGTTGTGTCAAAGACGATTCCCAGACATATTCTTATGTATGTGACCTTTATCGTAGGCTCTGCTAGCCAGTTGGTTCTGCTTTTATGGACACAGGAAAGTTACATCACTAGAAAGAAGACACTTTGTAGGCACTGCTTTCTAAAATAGCAGGACTCTTCATGTAGGAACAGAGAGTGATTAAAATGTAGAATTTGCTGCCAGAGGATATAGTGATGGCCACAGGAATTAATAGCTTTAAAAGGGGATTAGATAGATTCATGTACGATAAGTCAATCAATGGTTACTCGCCGTGGTGACTGAGGGGAGTCTCCACAGTCAGAGGCAATAAGCCTCTGAAATCCACAGCCACTAAAACCTACAGCCAGGAGGCAACATAAGGGGAAGTCTCGGCCTCTATGTCATATTGTTGGCTCAGAAGGAACTGGCTGGCCACTGTGTGAGACAGGATGCTGGACTAGATGGACCACTAGTCTGACCCAGCAGGGCTCATGTTCTTATGAAGGCCTTGGCCTCTATGCCCTGTTGTTGGTTGTCCAGAGGATCTGGTTGGCCACTATGTGAGACAGGATGCTGGACCAGATGGACTATTGGTCTGATCTAGCAGGGCTATTCTTAGGTTCTTAAGGTTCATATAGAGGTGTTGATACATTACAAAAATGTTTTGGGCTAAGAACATGATTCATATTCCTTTCTGGCTCTGAATGCCATGACCAGAGACCAGCAGCAAGTCCAGCGACAGGTGGACCCAAGGTAATAGCAGGTATTACCTCAGGACAACAGCCAGAGAGGTGGACTGAAGGAGTAAGAGCAAGAGATTGGTAGAGCAGAGAGAGGATCAGTCAGCATGTTTCAGCAGGAAGAGGAGGAGGAGGAAGAAGAAGAGGAAGAAGAAAAAGAAGAGACTGGATTTATACCCTGCCCTTCACTGCCCAAAGGAATCTCAGAGCAGCTTACAATCTTCGTTCCCTTCCTCTCCCCACAACAGACACCCTGAGAGGTAGGTGCGGCTGAGAGAGCTCTAACAGAAACTGCTCTTGAGAGGAACAGCTCTGTGAGAATTGGGATTGACTCAAGCCCACATCAGCAGGTACATGTGGAGGAGTGGGGAATCAAACCCGGTTCTCCCAGATAAGAATCTGCACACTTAACCACTGCACCAAACTAGCTCTCAGTTTGCCCAGACTCAGGGGAGGCTATAGCTTTGGTAGATTTATATCAGCAACTGGCATCAGATTGGTGTCTGGTGTCACCTGACTTCTCAGGCACAGAGAATTAGGGTTGCAGGGGAAACATAATTCAGACACCAGCCACTGACCAACAGCTCCCATGGCTGGTTCGCAGGACTCTCAGACAGACCTGGAAAACCTGGGTATGAGCAAAACTCATCCACCAGGCCTTCCAAGAGCAACTGTGGAGAAAGACAGTTCCACACAATTCCGTGTCATTTCCTCATGTTGTGACAATCCACAAAGCTTCAGAGTAAGAGCAGAGGAACCTACATCACAAAGGAGTGCTTCCTGAGTCAAGAAAGATTACACCTGAGGCACCGGAAAACAAGTCATTTCATCAATAAACAAAGCTATCTCTATTAAAAATGGTACTGTCAATGCCTTAGTTTGTAAAAGCAGACAGCTGAAACTATGTTCTGGAGGAGCTAGAGGTTAGGGCTGTTTTGACTTTGGAGGATTTGGGCAAAGAACTGGTACTTTCTGACAGGCAAAAAAGAAAAAAAAATATGTACATAACAGAGCAGGGGTTTTTACATGTCACCTGGTGCTGACCATCAGTAAACTGAGAAGTTACATTTTCCACAGGAAATAGAAGCAACCAGAATTGATAAACCAAGTTAAGGTGTAGGAGTCTCAAAGTACCCACTTCCTGCTAACAGCATAACACTATTAGTTGAATCTAAGTCAGAGCACAGCCTTCTCTCCCTTCAGGCTTGCGGAGGGGTAGATTTACTGACCTTTCAGTTCCTGGGGACATGGTCAATTAGAGTGAACAGATTTTTGCAAAATCAGTCCTGGCCTATCCCATGTTCCACCCACAGGACTCTCAGGCAGAGCTGGAAAACCAGACATTTTCTTCTGAAGCTCTTATTTGGAAGGAGGCAGAGCACAGGGCAGGATTTTCATTCAGTGATTTAGATATTTTATACCTTGCTTTTCTTTCATATGCGTGTGTGTGTGTGTGTGTGTGTGTGTGAAACTTACAACAGCAGGTTACAATATCAATTTCCCCTCCTCCATATCATCACAACACCCTAAAGTAGATTAGGCCGAGAGAGCGTGGCCGGCCCAAGATCACCAGCTTGCAGGGCACATTAGATAGTTGAACCTGGATTTCCGAGATCCTAATATGGCACTCATAACTGTTACGCCAGTGTGTCCAACCTCCCTCTTGGGGAGTACAATGAAAAAGTGTCAGTGTGGTATAGTTGTTAAGAGCAGCAGACTCTAATCTGAAGAACCAGGTTTGATTACCTACTCCTTGACATGGAGTCTGCTGGGTGACCTTGGGCCAGTCACAGTTCTCTCAGAACTCTCTCAGCCCCACCTGCCTCACAAGGTGCCTTATGTGGGGAGAGGAAAGAAAATACAATTGAGACTCCCTAGGGTGTAGAAAAGCAGGGTATAAAAACCAAATCTTCTTCTAAGATGGTAGAGAGAGAAATGGGAACGGATTGCTTTCAACTGCCATCAGTGCAGCTATCCAAAGTGACCACAAAGTGGTAGGGCTTACCGTATTTTTTGGACCATAAGACTCACTTTTTCCTCCCAAAAAAGTGGGGGGGAAAGTGTGTGCGTCTTATGGAGCGAAGGTACCATATGTACCTTCCTCGGGGGGGGGGTGATCCGCTGCCTCCGTCCCGGCGCTTCCCGCCCCTGCCTGCCTGGCTCCAGCTCTGACGCTTACAGCAAGCGCCAGGATCGCTCCCACCGCCCTCCGATCCCAGCGCTTGCTTTAAGCATCAGCGCTGAAGCCAGGCAGGCAAGCAGGGAGAAAGCACGCCGCCCCCTCCACAGCCAGGGCTTGCGAAGCGCTGGGTTTGCGGAGGGGGCGGGTGCTTCCTCTGTCCCTGTCTGCGTGGCTTCAGCTTGTGCTGATAGCAAGGGCTGGGTTCGGAGGCAGCCAAGCCTCGGATCCCAGCCCTTGCTATCAGCAGAAGCTGAAGCAAGGCAAAGAGGAAGCCCCCCCGCTCCGCAAACGCAGCGCTTTGCGAAGCACTGGGTTTGTGGAGGGGGGGCTTCCTCTGTGCCCGTCTGCCAGGCTTCTGCTGCTGCTTCTAGCAAGGGCTGGGATCGGAGGCAGGATTGAGAGGGGGAAGGTGCCCAGATCTGGATGCACAGCTTCAAAAAATTTTTTCCTGTTTTCCTCCTCTAAAAACTAGATGCGTCTTATGGTCCGGTGCGTCTAATGGTCCGAAAAATACGTAATTGCCTATGTCCATATTAAGGTCAGAATCCCCCTCTAAGGAACATTTTGTACCTTACTGTCACATATATTAGATTTTGCCCTACTTCAGGGGCTATTTTTTTTTAATTGAATGGAATTAAAAATAGATTAAGTCATTCCCCTCTCCCCCGCCTATCAAACATGACAGGCCTTTAACTAGTTACTAACAACAAATCTTTAAAAATTAAAATACAAAATTAGTGCAGAGCCTAGGATGCACCATTAGGGTGAGATGTTGTTGTTGTTGTAAGCCCCGAGAATGGCTGGTTTTTACCTTCCTCTTCCCCCAAACTGGGAAAAGTTTCAACTTTCTGAGTCCCTCAAACAGAAAAGTGAGGAAAACAAATGAAGTACTAGTCGGTCTCTGCACTCGGTGGGAACAAAAAGCATATTGTTTCTAAAAGAGGAGGAAAAATTATCTGCCTCCCCCTTTCCAGATTTCATTAGTTCTTGCTTTTTAAAAACTGACTGTGGAAAAGACAATCATGTTGAACATTAGTGTGGCATGATGCAGCTGGTCCCACACATGTTATAAACAAGGGTCAATACCCTTTTCCCTATTTTTAGCTCTAGTCAAGCAAATGGCGCAGAGCCAGTGAAGTCGTGCATTGCCCTGAATTTCCCCACTTGCTCTACTCTCTCTCCCTCCCTTCTTTTGCAACTGAAAGCCTGCAGCTGAAGCACCAGCTGGTTAGTTCAAATCCACAGGTGAAATTCAGCCCTCAAACATCACTTCCTGTGCCTTGGGACTTGACATCTCCAAAACAACACCCCTACAGTAACAGCAGAAGTCACAGTCAGCTTAATTCACCTCCTAGGAAACTTTTGGTACAAACACAGATTGTGGTCCAGAGTTACATTAACTTACTTGGACGTTCCCTACCTCTCCTTTCTTGTGTGGCTCAGAATTTAAAATGCCGATGCAGGAAACCACAGTTCGTGTTGACAAACTATGGCTTGTCCTCTTCCCTCTAAACCAGAATTCCAAAACAGGATTAAAGCAGAGTTTGAATACAATGAAAGCAAACCGCAGTTTGTGATTCAGGCAGAACACAAAAATGTTTTGCTGAGAAGTGTGTTCTTTTTGAGCTGTACAAGAGGAGGTGTGCAAAAGAAAACCACAAGCCCAAGGACACACCCATGATCTATCAAGGTCAGTACCGGCAGCAGCTCACCAAGGTCTCAGGCAAAGAGGGCCTCTCACATCGCCTGCTACCTGATCCTTTTAACTGGTGATGCTGGAGATTGAACCTGGAGCTTTCTGCATGCAAAGCAGCAGAGCTCTGGCCTCACGCCCAACTGCCAGGCTTATTCACATAAAGACAGTTATGGTTAACGAAGCTCTATCCATCCTCTAGCAATGGTGGCCTCTACCAGATGTTATTTTTAGTGGCTATAAATACTTCCGGGATTTTGGTGCAAAAGGATACATGAATAGTATGTGTAAACCAACACATGTGAAGGTAGCAGGTTCATGTATTTTTCTGCATGTACAATTTGGAAGGTCTCAGCCAGCACACAAGAATACATTGCGTGCACTGGGAGATAAACTGTGTAGATAAAGCTATGGTGATCTATAGATGGTTTGCATACTTTTTCCTACTATCTGCATAAGAAAGAAGTAAGGTTGGAAGCCAGCCTTAGTCACCTGGAATGCCACTTAGCTATGACAAAAGTAGACATATTTTTAGAAGGCGCTTTTGATTACACATTTTTCAATCCGAGCACCAAGCTTGCCAAACCAGTTGTGTCTGAAAGTGTTTACAGAAAACTCTTGAACAGAGGAGGTACTTTAAAAGCATGACTACATGGTGGTTTGTACCCAATTAAATTAATCTGGTAACTGACAGGGTAAAGCAATAAAATTAGCCTTATAAAAAAACAGCATATTAATGTAAAGGCTTCTACCAAAGGGTGGCCACCTCTCCAGATTATGGGGACAATAAACTGCTTGGGGGTTCAGTATCCCCTGCCCTATGATGCCACTGAATGCTTTAAAAAACATTTATGACTTGCTTTTCCCTAAGCGCAAAGCTATGTAAACTATCTAAACTCATTACTTTCAATTGTGGGTGAGTGGAGGTCTGTGGAAAGATGGCCACTAGCTTCTTGTAACTTCCAGGCTGAGCACGTGTCTTCCTCCTGTTGCAGGTATGTAAGTTCTGGGTGTGCCCAGAGGCATAACCCCTTGGGTGAGAGATGAAGGGTAAGAACCAAAGAGTTCTTGGCCCACAGTCTGTAGCCTTGATGGATTGCCTGGATGGAGGATACAAAGCAAGACCAAGATGTCCTCCTAGGAAACTTATGTTGCTTGTTTTCAGAATCAGGTGGGCTTGTTGTTGATTTATTTAAACTGCATTATGTCACCTTACGATTCTTTATTTGCCTCTTACCTGGGTGGCCCAGACTAGTCTGATTTTGTCAGATTTCAGAAGCTAAGCATAGTTGGCTCCAATGTTCCCTCTAATTTCTTTTTCCCTACAAATAAAGAGCTTGGTGGAGAATGATATTAAAACTGATGGAATAAGGAAAGAGCAAACAGAAATGGAAAAAGTTCTGCTTGGAGACAATGACAAATTAGTAATTTCAAAAGTATATAAATTACTTCTACAATGGTCTACAGAAGATGAAGTAGTGAAATCTCAAATGATCAAATGGGCAATTAATGTAAATAAAGAAATACAGGTGGAAACTTGGGAATATTTGTGGAAGAACTCTATGAAACTTTCAACATGTCAAAGTATTAAAGAAAACTGTTTTAAGATGATGTATAGATGGTATATGACTCCTAAAAAATTAGCAAAGATGAATAACAAGATGCCAGACAGATGTTGGAAATGTAAAAAGCATGAAGGTTCTTTCTACCATATGTGGTGGACTTGTGAAAGAGCAAAACAGTATTGGCAAATGATTCAACAAGAAATTTCTAGGATATTGGGATATGAAGTAATGAAAGTTGCAGAGACTTTCTTATTGGGATTACAAATGGAAAAATTTCCAAAAGAAGATAGAACTTTAATCAGGTACTTGCTTTCAGCTGCTAGGACATTGTATGCGCAGTTGTGGAAGCAAGAAAAAATACCAGAGAAATGGGATTGGATTATAAAAGTTATGACATGGAGTGAAATGGACAAATTAACAAGAATATTAAGAGACTATGATTTAGAAGTTTTTAAGACGGAGTGGAAAAAGTTTAGAAGATATATAGAAAAAGAGTGGAAAATAAAAGGACATTGGACAATTTTTGATAATAATTAAGTTTTAAAAAGAAGAAGAATATAAATTCTTGTTTTAATAGTTAAGGGTACCTTTAATATTTTTTTTTAAGTAAATAACACTGGCGGGGTCAAGTAACGGGGGGAGGGGTGGGTGGAAAGGAATATATGGGGTAGATAAAAGAAATTTTTAAAGATGTAAGATATATAGATTTATTACCATATGTTACTAATAAAATTGTTTCACCAGAAAAAATGTAGTAAATAAATAAAATAATTTCTTTTTCCCTACTGAGCGGAGCAGAAGACGACGACTGCAGATTTATACCCGCCCTTCTCTTTGAATCAGAGACTCAGAGTGGCTTACAATCTCCTTTACCTTCTTCCCCCACAACAGACACCCTATGAAGTGGGTGGAGCTGAGATAGCTCTTATACCAGCTGCCCTTTCAAGGACAACTCTTGCGATAGCTATGGCTAACCCAAAGCCAATCCAGCAGCTGCATGTGGAAAAGTGGGGAATCAAACTCAGTTCTCCCAGATAAGAGTTTGCACACTTAACCACTACACCAAACTGGCTCACATCCTGAGCAGAATTTAACTGCTGAGGTCTTAAAATGGGTGAAGGACAGCGCAAGACCCTGTGCGGCTCCAGATTGCAGCTGAGCAGGTCTCCCTGTGTTAATGAGTGGCTGCTCACCCACACAGCTTAGAGGGAACACTGGCTCTGGTATGTAACTGGCCCAAGATCACCCAGCTGGCTTCATGTAGAGAAGTGGGGAATCAAACATGGTTCTCCAGAGATTAGAGTTCCCCACTCTTAACCACGACACCCAGCGATGGAATTCTAGCAGGAGCTCCTTTGCATTTTATGCCACACACCCCTGATGTAGCCAATCCTCTTGGAGCTTACAAAAAAGAGCCTTGTAAGCTCTTGGAGGATTGGCTACATCAGGGGTGTGTGCCCTAATATGCAAAGGAGCTCCTGCTAGAATTCCATCCCTGACGACACCAAACCGGCTCCGTGTACAGCCAGAAATGAGTCCAGAAGCACCTTAAAAACCAAAACATTTTCAGAGTATAAACTGTCAGAGAAAAAGTGTTGTTCATCAGATATCTACCACAAGTACACAACGATGGGAGACCACCAAGGAAATCCAGGGTTGCTATGCAGAGGCAGACAGCAGTAGATTACCTCTGTTCACCTCTTGCCTTGGAAACCTACGGGGTCACCACCCTAAACTGGACAGCTGAGGCTAGCCCAATCTCAGAAACTAAGCAAGGTTGGCCCTTGGATGGAAGTCCAGGGTTGCTCAGCAGAGGCAAGTAATGGCAATCCACCTCTGTTTATCTCTTGCCTTGAAAAACTTATGGGGTCACCAAAGGTCAGCTGTGATTGGACAGCCCTTCTTACTACCATTTTGTTTAAATCGAATGCATTTTTGTTTGTTTTTTGGTTAGCCACTTTTGGGAAAGACTTTAAGTGAATAATAAAACAACAGGACAAAATACTAAAATAAATCTACAAAAACAACCATACCAAAAAGCCAAAAAAAGGAAACCCTCTTCCAAGCAACCTAAAATCTCACTCGACTTTGTTGATAGAGCTTAAGCAGATATAGTGGCGGGAAATGCTGGTATAGGAATATCTTTATTTATTTATTCCTTGCATTTATATCCCGCCCTCCCCACCGAAGCAGGCTCAGGGTGGCTAACAACAATCAAACCCAAACAACAGAACAGTAAGCAAACAATTAAAATTAACAATCATTACCAATTACCAATTTAAAACAATTTGAAACAGTTTAAAATAATTTAAAACAATTTTTGGTGCTAGTGTTGGTACCATTACATTCAGCGATGTTGGGTATCTACTTATAATGTAGTTTAACTAAAGGCAAGTCGAAATAGAGCTGTTTTACAGGCCTTGCGTTACTGGGCAAGGTTCCGCAAGGCCCTTACATCTTCTGGGAGATGGTTCCACCAGTGGGGGCAGCAATTGAGAAGGCTCTTTCTCTGGTAGCCTTCAGTCTCGCCTCCCTCGGCCCGGGGATTGACAGTAAATTCTGCGATCCAGATCTAAGTACTGTTGGAATACAAGCTATGCACATTCCAGCCATTATATAGTTAACTGTTTGTTTACCTGATAGAGGAAGTGATGTATTGTGACCTAAACTCAATTGTGGGATGGTTCTTACTTTGCCCGCGAAAGTTGTGAACACAACATTGGTCAGAGAGGATGTTAGGTGTGAAATGCTTTGATCTTGTATGCAAGGTTTATTGCTCTTCTTCCTGGCGAAATGTTTTTTGGGGAGAAGAACAGTGAAGACAAAGAACGTAGCCATGTAGATAAGACGTAGATAGAACTAGCTGGTAAGCTAGATTGTTTTCTGTTTTATCCCAAGTACCTTATCCTGATGTTTTCTAGTAAACTTTATTTCTTTTGCTAAGCTTAAGCCTCGACTCCAATTACTGCCACTCCAAACCTCTGAATTAACATGTATTTCCTAACATTTTGGTAGCAGATGATAAAAAGATTCCAACAAGTACCCTCTGGGGAACATGTGGGGAGAGACGGTCCCTAAGGTAGACAGGTCCTCAGCCATATAGGGCTTTAAAGGTAATAACCAGCGCCTTGCAAGAAAACCTAACAGTTGCTATTCTGAACCTTTGAGGAAAGTCAGCCCACAGCTGTTCTCCACCAAGTCATTTGCCTGGACAACAATCCATCCATTCCAGCCCAACAAACTTGGCGAGTACGCCTATCAAGAAAACCCAGAGGACCTTTGCCAGAAAACGTACTAGCATCTAGCATGGAGAGAGGATTGGGAGGGGCAAAGCCCTAAGTTGTGGAGAGATGCAGGCCACAGGCCACTGGTCAACCATCTCTGCACAGAAATGTACACAACTAAGAAAATTAACATATGTGCGACATTAAAATGACAAATACTTCTCTCTCTTTCTCTCTCCCACACACAATCTCACAATTAACTTTACCTGTTTTCCAGATCAGAGGCAGCCATGTTCCGTGTAACATAACACATTTTGAGCGGGATCGTTTTCTTGTCTCTGTGGATGGAGAGTGAAAGCTGCGAGAGGGGATCGCTGGACGCATTTCCCAACCGGGGGGATTCTGGTGGGGGAGTCTCCCACCCGATTTCTGAAACCGGAGAACCCTTCTTCACGTAAGGGGTGGCTTCTCGCATGTATTTTACTGGTAGGAAAAAAGACAGGAGAGAAAGAATATCAAATAAAAGCCAAGCAAAATAAAGACACTAAAGCTACTTCAAGTAGGTATATGCACAGGCATTCTGAATATGCACTTGCTCTCTGACATTCTGCCCCCTATAGGCCTGGAAGATCTTCCTTGTCGCTGTTCCTCAAGCAACCATCTGTAGGCTTGCCAATCCCCAGGTCTCAGTGGGAGTTCTCCCACTTTCCCAGGCAACTTCCCGCCCCCAGTCAGCTGGCCAGCACAGGGGAAGCTCTGCCCCCACAGCTACCCTGTGCCTTTCCCCCTTCAGAACGCTAGGAGAAAGCTTGCAAAGGCTTCCTTTTTGGATGGTGTGTCTGTGTCTTTAAGGCTGAATGGGGGCGGGGTGAGCAGGCAGAACAACACAGCTGCTCCCAGTAGCTGCGAAAGCAGCCCAGACCCTTTGTTTGCTGTACAAGTTTTTCAGAGGTCGTTTGCATAGTAAAGGGTAAACTTGAACCCTTGGTTTCCCCATGTTATTGAAAGTTCGGCAACTCGTGAGTAAATTGCCCCAGTGAGACCACACGAGTGTGGGATTGCAAAACTGTTTTATTTTTGCTTCTGTCTGTCTGTCTGTATGAGAGAGAGAGAGGATTTGCAGCTGCTTGGGCGGGGAAACGAAGTCTGTATCCAAGGGAACTGCACTGCTGTGTATTTTTTTATTTTAGGGACAGTCTCCTGGCTCCACCCCCAAAGTCTCCCGGCCCCACCCCCAAAGTCCCCAGGTATTATCTGAATTAGACTTGGCAACCCTATTCATCTGTCCTTCAAGTTTGTTTTGCTGTTCAATCTGCATAGCATCCCTAAGCTTCCTTGGTGGTCAGTCATCCAAGTACTAATGAGGGATGACCCTACTTAACTTCTGAGATCAGAAGAGATCAGGCTAGCCTGAGCTATCCCAGTCAAGGCCCAACTAGAGTTACCCCATATTTATTTATATACTAACATTTTAAAAAGATAATAAGAAACTGTGAAGAGTTTAGGATTATGTTTTGCAGAAGCAATAATAAGAAAGTATGTTCATTAAAATATAAAACCCTGATGGCTGAAAAAAACAAGTCTGTCTATTGAATGTTTGGGGTAGCTCAGAAAGCCTACAAACTTTTGCCCCCCAAGGACTGATTTAAATTATAGTATGTATGCATAAATTTGCATCTTTGAATATATATTACCATGAGCTAATGTTGTACTCCCTACCCCTTTTTGTCCTGTTTTCCAAAGTCCTTGTCTTGGGGGCGAGGTTCATACATAGATGGCTAGCCTAATTTGATAGTTTACTCCTACAGTCTTTTTTCTCCAGCTTCACAATCTCCCCAGGTATAGATTTAAAAAGTCAGCAGCTAACTTCCCAATACCTCAATGTTTGCTTTGAGAAGATATTGCTGTAAGACAAAATGAAGGAGCGAGACGTTTAAATGACACATATGAAACAGAAACTGGAAGGAGGAAAAGTGATCCCTTTCTGGAAGCTACAGTTTTACTGTAGATTTATGGTAAGAAGAGTCTTTCCTCCATCCTCTCCTCTACCATTCCTGATCCACTTCACCAACGAAACTCTTCCTGCATGCAAAAGATCCCAGGTTGAATCCCTGGCATCTCCAGTTAAAAGAATTTTAACTCAGCCATTGTAGGGCGATGGTTAGGAACAGGGGTGGAATTCTAGCAGGAGCTCCTTTTTTGTAAGCTCTTGGAGGAGTGGCTACATCAAGGGGGTGTGACCTAATATGCAAAGGAATTCCTGCTGGAATTCCACCCCTGGTTAAGAACATAAACCATGAGCTGAAATTTTCTTCTTCAGTTCTCAGCTCAGCCATGATCTGGTTTGGTGTCCTTGAACCTCTAAGCTTCAGTGTCCATGCAGGCTCTCTATATATTGAGGTTAGTGACATCGGCCCATCTTAAGTGCTGCTCAAAAGAGTCCTGACCTACTTTGAGTATCTCTAGAAGTACAACTACCAAGAGTGAAACAAAACCACTGCTCTTAGAGCTGTGCTGGAGCCTGCCATAATTGAGAAACCTAGCCTATAAATGCTAGATTATAAAATACGATTGTCTGCTACTTATTACTTTACTGCTGTTATTATAAAACTCAAAGCAGTTTGCAGTATACATGCACACACAAAAGTATTTTATTGGGCTCATTAACTGTTTCTAAATTGTTGGCTATTTTAGCAGCCATTCTAACAAGCAAGAATTTATCTTCTCACAGGCTAAAAAAGCTGGCAGGGTGGGGTTTTTTTTTTTCAAATTGCAAAAAATAAAGACACACTTCTGGCCTCACAAAGCTTAATGCCTTATAAAACGACTTGAACCAAATGCAGAAAATTAAGATAAAGAGAGGGAACTGAAGCCATCATTGGGATCGAAAAAAAATCTAAACATCAGGCAGGAACATTCAGATGTTAATGCAATTCCCAGGACATTGTGGGAAGCATAAAGATTGTTCCTTTTCTTGCTGTCAAGACGTTAGTTACTATACTATTCAGCAGTGACATCACTACAAGCAGCCGGACAGTTTCAAGAAGGCTTTGTGAGCTAATTGTAAAGAGACATTATCAGGAAAGGCCTGTGGGTTAGAAAACAAATCTTTTCAATGAAACTTAAGCCAAAAGCTGTCCCAAAGCAAGCTGGCCGCACTCTCTGGAACAAACTGATTTGCAAGTTGAACGTACCATCTTGGATAATAGAAGCTGCTGCATCCCCCTTAGGGTTGGAACCTTCCTCACTGCAAGACTGTGGCAACCAGCACTTGACATTTCACTGTTTGGGAATGGGTTCAAGATGCAGCACCTTAGCACAGCCTGAGAGGGCCTGTCCTTGATACCAAAGATTAGATCAGGGGTGGCCAGACTGCAACTCTTTCACACATATTTTGTGGCTCTCAAAGCCCCCACCACCCTATTGGCTGGCTTAGAGAATGCATTTAAAGAAGTTGTTTTCTTTTCGCTTCTCCCTCCACCACAATCTATCTTCCTGCCTGCCCTCAAACATCGGACATTCATGTCTTGCGACTTTCAAACATCTGACATTTATTCTATGTGGCTCTGACATTAAGCAAGCAAGTTTGGCCACCTGTGGTCTAGATACAAGTCTGGACTCCAGTCATGAGATGGATCTCCAACCCAGGCTAACAGTTTTATAGATTTCCCTGCAGCCTCACTAACCCAATCAGAAGTCAGGATTGCAGGCTCAAAATTCCCCTCCAAATTCCATATGCTGATATGTACTGCCAGCTGAAATTACAACTTCCCCGTCACTGGCTTTTCGTTTTCTAAAAGAAGGTATGCACTGTGTCTCAACTGGCTTTCAAAAAGTTCAATAAACTTTATTCAACAACAGAGATTTTCTAAACCCCAAACATTCTGACAACATCAAATAATATTAATGCTTTCTCACTCTTTGGTGCATCTCCAGCATGGGATCATCTACCCATAATGCAACATTTGCACAGCTAGAAATTAATTAATTAATTAATTAATTATCGTAGGACACAATTTGTAAAATAGCTAGAAGCTACGAAGACTGCATGGCAGCCATAAGTTCTAGCAATTAGCGTTATGCTAGTGGTGAGTTAGACTTGTTTTTAAGGGCTGAGAGAGCTCTAAGAGAACTGTGACTGGCCCAAGATCACCCACCCAGCTGGCTTCATGTAGAGAAGTGGGGAATCAAACATGGTTCTCCAGAGATCAGAGTCCACCACTCTTAACCATGACACCAAACTGGCTCCCTCCACAGCCAGAAATGAGTCCAGAAGAAGCTGAGAAACCAAAACATTTTCAGGGTATAAACTGTCAAGAGAAAAAGCTTTCTTCATCAGATATCTAGCAAAGGGAGCTTTGACTCTTAAAAGCTTATGCCCTGATAATTTTGTTGGCCTCTAAAGTGCTGTGGGACGCTACCTCTTCTACTGAAGTCCAACACAGCTACCCTCTAAAACTCTCTTCATACTTTGTACGAAAGTGATGTTCCAGTATTTCCTTGATTTTCCTCTGATCTAGTTTTCCAGTTAAAAATACAGCCTAAAACTCACATTGTTGATCCCACAAACTATACCAGGCTGAGTTTCTACTCATCGCTACTAATTAACAATCCATGGTCTCTTTGTGTAGGGCAAATTAAAAATTGCGGTCAAGCCATTAAAATTCCAATGTTCCGTTCCCTTCCCCCCTATCTCCACTCCCCTTCATTTCTAAAATGACAGGAAACAAGGAAGCAGCATTTGGATGAATTAATCCACCAGCATATGCCGAGAGCTTTGTGTCCGCTGTTTGATTTGCAAGGCAGCTTGCGCAGCGTTCAAAAGAGCACTTCATTTGCGCACAATGCTCCCGAGCCCCCCAACATTTCCACAATTTCTGCTTTGTTTCTATTCACAGCTGACATTTGAAGCAGAGGAGGGAAGAAAAGATTGCCTCTAATGAGGGGAAGTCGTATGAGCAAATGCGATCAAATCCATGAAGATGGGCTTCTTAAAAAGACTTTGGGAAAGCCTTAAGCTGACTTTCCAAAAGCCAAATCAAAAAGAAAAAGAAAAGCATCAGGACCAGTGTTCCCTCTAAGCTGAGTTAGTGTGAGCTAGCTCACAGATTTTTAGCCTCCAGTTCACAGATTTTTGTCTCAGGAAGAGCACATTAATTTATTCAGTAAAAAGTAAAGGTAGTCCCCTGTGCAAGCACCAGTCATTCCAACTCTGGGGTGACGTCACATCATGGAAGACTTTTTATGGGTTGATTTGCCATTGCCTTCCCCAGTCATCCACACTTTCCCCCCAGCAAGCTGGGTACTCATTTTAACAGCCTTGGAAGGATGGAAGGCTGAGTCAACCTCGAGCTGGCTATCTGAACCCAGCTTCCACCGGGATCGAATTCAGGTCGTGAGAAGAGCTTCGACTGCAGTACTGCAGCTTTACCACTCTGCTCACAACTTTAATGTCCATAGCGCACAACGTTAATACCAGTAGCTCACAAAATAGAATTTTTGCTCACAAGACTATTTTTGCTCACAAGACTCTGCAGCTTAGAGGGAACACTGGTCAGGACATTCTCTGGGTCCTTACAGCAACACTGAGTGGAAAGTGCTGGCTTACAGTATGAGAGCAGGATGAATGAGGTGCCTTAACCTGATCCCAAAAAAGAGATCTGAGGAGTTTCAAACTTTGCTAGTGAAGGGTGGAGGGAAGATATATGTTCTTGCTTTCCATAATCCCACTTTGCTATTTCACCGGTAGCTGAACTAAAACAATCACTGCAAAAGCTGCCTTTCCGAGGCTTGTGCAAACCGATGAAAAGCTCCATTGAGCAAAAATCTTCACTTAAAACCACTGTTTAGGATCCACACAATTCCTTTCCTCCAGCAGCAGAAAAGTCACTCTCTCTGTGCTCTGAAAATAAACCACACTTTCGCCTGATGCAGCTGGTCTGAGCATCAGAACCTATAATATTTAATATACAAACAATAAACTAACATTTATATAGGACTTTCAGGGTTCAAACCTGCATTGGGGTGGTTTTTTTGTTGTCGCAGTGCTGACAGCAACTCATTGCAGTAGGCCAGTTTCATTACCCCCATATTGTGGATGGGAAACTAAGGCTGGGGGAGTGGGGAGAAGAGAACTGTCTAAGGCCAAACTTGCTTAACATAAGAGACACATAGAATAAATGTTGGATGTGGGAGGGAGGAAGGGAAGGAGGAGTGGAAAGAAAGCAACTTTAAATACGTTCTCCAAGTTGCCAACTGACTTGGCTTGGAGAAGTGATTTAAAAAGAAAAATGCCTTCTCCAAGCTGTCCAATGGGGTGGTGGGAGCTTCAAGAGCCACACAATATGTGTGAAAAAGCCACATGTGGCTCCCGAGTCGCAGTTTGGCCACCCCTGATCTAAGGCAATAAGAGACACAGATGGTAGTAACTGGCCACCTTGACCAACCTGTCTCTATTCAGGAAGTCCTAGTCCTTCTAGCATTCTCAATTCCCTCACTGCACAAAACCTATTTCTGTTCTACCAGGTCAGATGACCAATTTGATTATTCACCAGGGACATGCCCTTTGCTTAACAGAAATGCCATCTACCGGGAAGGAGTTCAAACACAGCCCTTTCACTATGTCTGAATGAACCTCAAATATTTGCAGAGCGCTGTGGCACAGAAATTAGAGGCTACAAAACAAAACAAAACCAAGACGAACAACCCCTTTCCCAGGTCTCTGATTCAGCAGGAGCTCACAGGAATGCAGCTCCTGAACCTTTCTGATGACCCCCCTCCTCCTCCCCACCTACCTTGTCCATTGACTAGTAGGTGCAGCTGCATAATAATCCCTGGATTAGGAGAGCAGGCAGCCAGTCAGCCACCAGGGGCTTTGCCACACCCCCAGCAGCCCACATTAACCCCTTGAGAAGCCCACGCCACCCTTTCTCCACTTATGTGATTTTGGGCAGCGGGTGGCTTGCTGGCCTTTTAACCCACACATGGATCTCTAGACAGCCCAAGCAGGCCTCGCTCGCCTGAGGCTCTCCTTTCTTGCACTGGGTTGCTTTTGGCTGGGGGGGGGGGCATATGCCAATGAGTTATGCCAATGAGCTCCACCACCTATTTTTCTACAAAATGACCCCTGCCCCTTCCCACAACTCTAAAAGAGTCAAATTTCTGTTCATAGGGACCCAGCAATACATTTTAGTATCTCTAGGCTGCAAGGCAATTAATAGTGGCTGCAACTGCAAGGATGCAATCATCTACAGGGAACTAGGAGTTCTGGGAAGCAGAACGTGTTGGATCTGAGCGGGGCCAACTCCACTGTTACGCAAGAGACTGCGGGATACCACTGAAGGCCAGCAAAGCGCCGGAGTAACTTTTGCCACCATGCGGGTTTTCACCTTCCAGGACCAAAAGATTTAGGAGCATCAGTGCTTCCATTTAAGGTCCAGGTCTTTCCCCCCAGGGAGCCCAATCAAGACTTTTTCTCTCCCAACAATCGATACTGCAAGTCTACAAAAGCATCACTGTCGGCCTAAGGGAATGATCCCATCTGGTTTATTGCAAGGACAGTGTTTATTTTTAAGAACAACCCACGTCCCCTTGTTTATCATTATCAGGAAATGCTGCATGCCTGAAAAATAACAAATTCTAAGAACAAGGGTTAGGGGGTTGCCACTCTCCAGGAGGGACCTCCTAGAACTACAGCGGATCTCCAGACCACAAAACCAGTTCTACTGGAGTAAATGGCAGCTCTGGAGAGTGGGCTCCAAGAGCAAAGTTTCTACAACATAGGGCAAAATCAGTGGTGAAGAAATTTCTCCAGAATACAGGCAAGAAGAGCAGTACCTAGCAGACGAGTTGCTTCCAGAAAGGGCTTTTTTTGTAGCAGGAACTCCTTTGCATATTAGGCCACACACCCCTGATGTAGCCATTCCTCCAAAGAGCTGACAGGGCTCTTAGTACAGGGCCAACTGTAAGCTCTTCATAGAATCATAGAATTGGAAGGGACTGCCAGGGTCATCTAGTCCAACCCCCCTGCACAATGTAAGAAACTCACAAATAGCTCTCCCAAATTCACAGGATCCTCAGTGCTGTCAGATGGCCATCTAGCCTCTGTTTCAAAACCTCCAAGGAAGGAGAGTCCACTACCTCCCGAGGAAGCCTGTTCCACTGAGGAACCACTCTAACAGTCAGGAAGTTCTTCCTAATGTTGAGCCGGAAACTCTTTTGATTTAATTTCAACCTATTGGAGGACTGGCTACATCAGGGAGGTGTGGCCTAATATGCAAAGGAGTTCCTGCTTAAAAAAAAGCACTGCTTCCAGACATCTACATCTACTCCAGTTTCTGTTGCTTTTAAGCCCCATGCTGCTAGCTGCTCATGTTGCATCATGCATCTGCTGGCTGCCTCAGTCCTGCTCCAGCAAGCACTCATTGTTGAAACTGGGCCAGTGCTGTGCTGCTAGACGGGCACTGTGCCTTCTGACCTGAAGGTCTCTCCTAATTTTCTTCCGATGCCATTTCCAAGGCTCTGGTGATGAGGGGGGTGAACTGACTCGCAACTGGCTCTCTGGGTCAGGAAGCTGAGGGGTCAACATACAGGTTCCTGGCTGAAAATCTATATCTGGCCCCTCAGAGCCTGCCTTCTCGTGCAGCCCCTCTGCCACCAGCTGTGGGCTTGGGTCATTATGCTGACCCCCTCTTCCTCAGAGGAGTCCTCTGCATCCCTCTGCTCTGCTGAGCTTGGCTAACCCTCAACAGGGATGGCTGAAGTGTCCAAAGTACTGACTGGACATAAGGCTGCTTAGCTTCAGCTAGGAAGCTGCATCATCTCCCTTCCAACCACGCTTCATAATATAGGTGCAAAAAAGAAGACAGAGTAGTTCAGCAGGAGTCCACAACCAATACTTGGGCTTATAACATTTATGGTCCAAAATGATAATGCTACAAGGCCACTCCCACCACCAACGTTCCCTCTAAGCTGCAGAGTCTTGTGACCAAAAATTCTACTTTGCAAGCTACTGACACTAAAGTTGTGAGCGCTTGGCATTAAAGTTGTGAGTGGCTGCATAAATTAGCGTGCTCTGGGGTCATCCTTCCTGGGCTAAGACAAAAATCTGTGAGCTGGAGGCTAAAAACCTGTGAGCTAGCTCATGCTAACTCAGCTTCGAGGGAACAATGCCCACCACATATTTATTCTATTCAAAGGATTTATGGTCCGTTTTTCTATCATTAATTTTTTAAGAAGGCTTGCAAACATATCTCAAAACAGTAGGAGACCCAATAAAACTAAACTAATTAAACAGCATAGCCAACCTCCCTCACACACACGTGAAGCAGAAGAGCCAAGCAAGTCCAGATGAATATTTACTAAGGTTTAAGATCAGACAGACAGAATAGACTTGACCTGAATATGCTTAGGAAAGAAGCGTCAGAAATAAGGCGCCACAAGAGAGAGGCTATTATCTCTGGTAGCCATCTGCCCAACTTGTGAAAAGGAAGGCACCTGAAGAAGAGACTGTGACTGCAGCTGTTGGGCAGGTTCTTGACTACTTACGGAGGGCACATCAGCTCCAGCAAACAGCAGGTCTGCCATCTGAGGAAATAGCTAACCTGGTTGAGTCCTGCGATCCATCTGTTATCCATCCCGGGACCAAGGGAGGCCAGACTGAGCTCTACAAGGGCCAGGGCCTTCTCGGTGGCAGCGCCAATGATGTGGAATGCCCTCCCAGAGGCCATACAGGCCCTGAGGGATCTTTCCCAATTCCGCAGGGCCTGTAAAACCGAATAGTTCCGATAGGCCTATAATATCTAAAAGGGAGAGAGGACTGCCACTTTAATACTGCTGAGGACCGTTATATGGGGACCATCACATGGGCCACTGTCAGAAAAAGAAGAAATTATGACATCGTTATTAACTGGACTGCCGACTGAAGGAAGCCAGAATTCCGCCTATATTAAAACTCTGAAGTAGCACCATAAATGTAATTTTAATTGCTAAGTTTTATTGCTTTGATACTGTAACTTTAAATTGTTGTTTTAATTATCATTAGCTGCCCTGAGTCCATTCACAGGGAGGGCAGGATAGATATTTGAAGTAAATTAAAACAACAACAACAGTCTACAACTTTGAACTCTTATTCAAAGGCTGACTTAAGTATTGTCTCAGTTTGTTTCTTGGGACTCCAGCATATCTTCTGTTTGCATGTCATCTGTGAAAATTTGCAAGAATATTCATCAGAGCCCTATTGACTACCAAATGAAGGACTGGATACAATATTCCGCATTCTGGGTGGGGGAGACTTCCTGGTAAGCTGAGGCAGATTTGTGGCCCCCTGGCCACACACGAAATTTGGAGTGTTTTATTGAACTGAAGCAGTTCCTTCTCTTTGTCCTGCCTTGCACTCCGTTATTAATTCGCAATGCAAGAACAAGTTGGAATACAGATATCTACAGAATTCTGCATGTGACATCCAGAAACATCATTGGCAACGCCATCTTATCAGGGTTACCATGGGAGCATCATACAACATCCCTTCTTCTAGGAATTCCCCGATCTGTTGTACAAACCATACAGATTGGGAAAATTCCTACAGCATTGTGATGTCATTTCTGGGTGCAAATGGAAGTGATGTCACGTTATGTCATGAGGTCATTTCCCACTCCCCGTTTTTGCTCCTGTTGGAACAAAGAGTGGCAGTGGGGCTCTGGAGTCAGGGATGGGCTATAGCTAGTAAACCGACATCTTATACAAAGTCCAGCTGCAGGTCAAATTAGCTCAGTATGGTCTGCTCTTACAGGCAACAGTTCTTCATGTTCCAAGGAAGAGAAAGGTCCTTCCCAATGCCCGGTACCCAAGAAAATTTAGCAATGCCAGTGATAAACCTGGTTCTGTCCAAACGCAAAGAGTATCTAACCACTGAGCCACCCCCTTGAGTCACCGCCTATTTATTTCAATTAGCCTGAACATATATTAGATATGTTGCAGAAAGGCCTTTCTGAATGCATGCTGGCGGAAGCAGCTAGCAAGTATTAGTTAATTTGAATTTCTTGCTCAACCGCCTTGAAGATGAGGAAATACAAAGACTTTTAAAATATGGCATCTCTGTGAAACATTTTCACAGTATTGTCCACAATTAGATCACTGATGGGAGAAATAGAAAGAGCAGTTTCACCCCCTTTCCCCTCCCCGATTGTCATCAGCTTACTGACCTTTAGGGTCCTTGCCACAACAAATCTGCATCTCAGTTTTCTAAAAGACAATTCTGAAGCCCTGGCTTTAAGCAAATGGCAGAACAAGGTAAACAATTTAACATTTATAAGGCGTCTCTCATCTCTAATATTTCAAACCCTGCCAGATCTACACAGGCACACACACAAAGTGGGCAATAAATGTTTCTGAAGAAGTAGAAGTAGTAGTATAGTATTTATATCCCGCTCTTCACTCTGAATCTCAGAGTAGTCACAATCTCCTTTACCTTCCCCCCCTCACAACAGAAACCCGGTGAGGTGGGTGGGGCTGAGAGGACTCTCCCAGAAGCTGCCCTTTCAAGGACAACTCCTACGAGAGCGATGGCTGACCCAAGGCCATTCCAGCAGGCGCAAGTGGAGCAGTGGGGAATCAAACCCGGTTCTCCCAGATAAGATTCTGCACGCTTAACCACTACACCAAAAGGGATCTGACACGCAGGAGCATACAGTGGACCCTGGCAGAAGAAATCCAGCATTCTCTAGCTCAGCCCTCTGATAAGAGTTTTCTCCATGCAGGGCAGAAATAAATTCTACATGCCCCTATTTACACATACTATGGCCTTTATTTTTTAAAAAATCCACCAGCTTTCTAACCACCCTGACTCTTCCATCTTAAGCATGAACAGGCCCTGACCAGAATGGCCCAGGCTAGACTGATCTCATCAGATCTTGAAAACTAAGCAGGGTCACCCCTGTGCAGTAATTCGGATGGGAGACCCATAGGGAAGTCCAGGGTTGCTGTGCAGAGGCAATTAATGGCAAATCACCTCTGAATGTCTCTTATCTTGAAAACCCGCCCCCCGAGGGGTTGCCATAAGTCAGTATTATCTGACAGCAAAAAGAAAAAGACAAGACACACTGCTGTGTCCAGTATAAAAAGAAGCTGTTTGTCTCTTATTTGTTACAAATCATTTTCACTAGCAACTACCAGCATTCTCAAAATAAGAATGCAATTTCCGCACGTAATTCAGTTTCTTGCACCTCAGACGCTTATCAGAAAGCTACTGCGTTACAGTTCTTTAATGGCCTGCCCTTCAAAACTGGACTGCTTATCTTATTGCCATTGTAAGATTAAATTGAAATCTTAATAGTTTTCCATTGTATTCTTAATAGTCTTGCATTCTGGGCAAGGAACCTAAGGGTGGTTTCCTGATCAACAAATGCAGGTCAGTATCTCCCCCCCCCCCCCGCCACTCCTACTGCCGTCTAAGGCAAATTGGGAAAGAGAATTCGTTGACTGACTTATCATCTCCTGTAGAAAAGAGTAAGGCAGATTTCACACTAGGCTTGTTCCGGGTGGAGAGCCCTTTTGCCCCTGGCACTTCTCTCTGTTTTCGCACAAGCTGCTGCGGATCTGTGAGTTGGCACACCGCTCTCCCACTGCAAGCAGAAACTGCTTGTAAGAGGATCTTGCTTGCCACGGGAAAGCGGTGCGCCAACTCGCAACTCTGTGGCAGCTTGTGCAAAAATGGAGAGAAGCGTCGGGGGCAAAAGGGCTCTCCACACAGAACAAACACTAGTGCAAAATTGGTACAAGAGTCCAGTGACTCACGACAGCTCACACCCTACAGCAACTTTTGTGAAGTCCTTAAGGTGCAACTGGACTCTACTCTTTTCTAATGCTACAGACACATGGCTACTTCTCAGCCCCATCCACCTCACAGGGTGTCTGTTGTGGGGGAGGAAGATAAAGGAGATTGTGAGCTGCTCTGAGACTCGGAGTAGAGAGTGGGATATAAATCCAATATCTTCTTCATCTTCTTCTACCTATCTCAATTTATCATCTCCAGACAACCATAAGGAGCCTTTGCTTAAAGCAAGGGAAAATACTGGTTTGGCCTTTAAAAAACATTTGTGATTTCCTTTGTGTATGAAAGAAAATGATCTTTATAAATAGATGCAGTTGATGATAGCTTTCTAAAATCATCTGGAGCTCTTCCAGTTTTAGAACAGTCAAATATCAGTGTTTGTATGCAACAGCTTCAAGCTAAATTAATTGCAATTAGATGATTAAATGTAAATCATGGAAGTGCATCTAATGCACTAAAACAAAATAACTTGGGTGTTGGTAAAGGAAGCCTGTAAAAGTCTCAAGACCACCCAAAAGAAGACAGACCTGTTAAAACAGGAAAATCTTCAGCAAGCACAAATAAAAACAACTTTCTAAGTTCGCATAAAATGAGGGGAGGAATTATCCCCTACTTAGAGAACTAAATCCCAAGAGATATCTCCCCCATGTATGAAGATCAACCTTCAACCCATTCCCCTTGACCAATAATCCAGATACAGCCTTGAACCAATAATCCAGATACTCTCCCAGGTGTTGAACAATGCAACAACTTATGACTACTTGTGTCAAATCAATACAAAATACTAGGTTGGAACACAGCCGGTTGGAAAAGTTAAATGTCAGATATTATTTCATTTCTAAACCATTTCCTCTCCCCCAGTTTCCTTCTGCCAGCCTTTCAGGCAATGAAAGGATTGGTTGGGGAGGGCTCCTACTACAGCAACCAGGAATTCCTATCAACCTCATACAATTTAGATGATGCTGTGTCACAATCAAGGAGCAGCTAAGAGCAATGCAAACAGATCCAGGTAACTCAAACAAGACTCTATCAATCTTTCCCCTTCCCAACAGCCCTCCCATCTGAATTCTAATCAAGAGTGGTATAGCACATTTACTAGGAAAGACAGAAGGCAAAAGAAGGGGACGGCAAAAGATGAGATGGCTGGACAGTGTTACTGATGCAACAAACACGAATTTGAGCAGACTTTGGAGGATGGTGGAAGACAGAAGGGCCTGGTGTGACTTTGTCCAGGGGGTCGCAAAGAGCTGGACTCGACTGTGCGACTGAACAACAACAACAACAAAATCTCATAGCCTTGGAGCCCTGTGGCGCAGAGTGGTAAACTGTAGTACTGCAGTCCAAGCTCTGCTCATGACCTGAGCTCGATCCCGGCAGAAGTTGGGTTCAGGTATTTGGCTCATGGTGGACTCATCCTTCTATCCTTCCAAGGTCGGTAAAATGAGTACCCAGCTTGTTGGGGGGACAGTGTAGATGACCGGGGAAGGCAATGGCAAACCACCCCATTAAACATCTGCCATGAAAATGTTGTGATGCGACGTCATCCCAGAGTCAGAAACAACTGGTGCTTGCACAGGGGACTACCTTTATCTTTATCTCACAGCCTATAGGATGGTTGAATATATGTTCCAGAGGACAGGATTTAATACCTTCCCTCCAACAGCAGAAGCAAAAATATGCAAATTCATCCAACTTATACCTGCACGAAAGCATGCACACGCAACAATTCACCTTTTCTTTGTGGCAATTTTAATTTGCTTTGTACCAAGTACACACAGTTCTTATAATGGCTACACATCTGATTAGAGCAAGCATGACGTGCTATTGACTAACACTCCCCTCCCCCCCAGCTAATTGTTGTTGATGGTTATTTGCCAGTTTAATTACGCACACCAAATCATTTTATGGCAACACTTTAAGGGTAATGCCAAGTTCCCTGGCTAGAACCCAGTCCCCTGTCTACAAAATGAGAATGACAACAAATGCCAAGGGGAAATCAAGGCTTTATTTGTATAGAACCTGAGCCACAGAGAAAGCAATTACTTGCAAAAGCTTTCCACATACGGGTGATCATGATGCGGTGGCTAAAAAGGCAAATGCAATTTTGGGCTGTATCAACAGAAGTATAGTGTCCAGATCATGTGATGTGATGGTATCGCTTTACTCTGCTCTGGTAAGACCTCACCTGGAGTATTGTGTTCAGTTTTGGGCAGCGCATTTTGAGAAGGATATAGACAAGCTGGAACGGGTCCAGAGGAGGGCGACGAAGATGGTGAGGGGTCTGGAGACCAAGTCCTATGAGGAAAGGTTGAAGGAGCTGGGGATGTTTAGCCTGAAGAGGAGGCGGCTGAGAGGTGATATGATCACCATCTTCAAGTACTTGAAGGGCTGTCATACAGAAGATGACATGGAATTGTTTTCTTTGTCCCCAGAAGGTAGGACCAGAACCAATGGGTTGAAATTAAATCAAAAGAGTTTCTGGCTCAACATTAGGAAGAACTTCCTGACCGTTAGAGCGATTCCTCAGTGGATTAGGCTTCCTCGGTGGGTGGTGGGCTCTCCTTCCTTGGAAGTTTTTAAACAGAGGCTAGATGGCCATCTGACAGCGATGAATATCCTGTGAATTTGGGGTAGATATTTGTGGGTTTCCTGCATTGTGCAGGGGGTTGGACTAGATGACCCTGGAGGTCCCTTTCAACCTATGAATCTATGTTTATGTAGATTTATTACATTCACAGTTTATTCACATGATAATGTTAGCACACTGTTGAATGAGAACTACCACCACAACACATAAATTGCCACATGCACACAGCAAGTGCACTTGAACACACAGACCTGAACAAGGGTCTCCATATGTAGCGGAATGAACTCCACTACTGCAGTGCAACTGTAAGGAATACCACTTTCGAAAGACGTCCACACTAAAACAAATCAAAATTCCTAAGCAAACAGAAAAGGAAGACATCAAGGAGAAATTTCTAGCCCAGCTTTGGGTAAGCACTGCAAGAATATGAGATTAGGGTTGCCAATTCCCAGGTGGGGGCAGCAGATTCCCCAGTCTGGAGGCCCTCCCCCCTCTTCAGGGTAATCAGAAAAGAGGGGGGGAGGGAAATGTCTGCTGGGCACTTCATTATTCCCTATGGAGACCGATTTCCATAGGGTATAATGGAGAATTGATCTGCGAGTATCTGGGGCTCTGAGGGGCTGTGTTTTGAGGCAGAGGCACTTCTTTTGGAGTTGAATTATGCTTGTCACAACCTTGCTCCTCGCTCCACCCCGAAGTTCCCAGATATTTCTTGAATTGGACTTGGCAACCCTATATGCGATCCACACAGCCAAGCTCAGCCTACTAGTCTTGAATTGTGGCCTGGAAACAGCTTTATTCTCCTTTCGTAACTCCAGACAGGACTAAAAAATAAGAGGCTTATATTGATCCCCTAGCAGACAAACCTTACCTGGCTGCATTCTCCACAAGGTGGGTCACAAACTGTGTAGGACTGCTGTAAGGAAAGCATAGTAGCAAGAAAACACCAAAAGCATTCCCCCCACCTCTCCCTGCCCCAGCCTGACATGCCTCCATGATATTTTTTGCAAAGCATATTTGTATTAAAAAGGATTCATGTTACGGAGAATAAAATTAACACTCCCTCACAGATAGTGGTCTATTTTATGCAACACCCCCCACCTGGAAAAGCACTACAAAGAAACACTTGAAAGAAAATAGAAGAGAAACACACCCCAAATGTATTTGCTCAGCATTAAAACACACACACACACACAACCCAAACTTAACAAATTAGTGGCTTCTATCACCGATAATGCAATATCTTAGTTCAGAAATACTACATACGTTTGCTTATCATCTGATAGAATCATAGAATCCCAGCAACGGAAGGGGCTCTACAGGCTATCTAGTCCAACCCCCTGCTCAATGCAGGATCGGCCTAGAGCATCCCTGACAAGTGTTTGTCCAGCCACTGCTTAAAGACTGCTAGGGAGGGGGAGCTCACCATCTCCCTCAGTAGCTGATTCCAGCTCTTAATGTAAAGAAGTTTTTCCTAATATCCAGCTGGTACCTTCCCATCCATTATTGCAAGTCCTCTCCTCTGCTGCCAACAAGAACAGCTTCCTGCCCTCCTCTAAGTAACAGCCCTTCAAACACTTCAAGAGAGCAATCATGTCCTCCCCCCCCCCCCCTCAGCCTTCTCCAGGCTGAACATTCCCAAGTCTCTCAGCCTTTCCTCTGAGGGCTTGGTCTCCAGGCCCCTGATCATTCTCGTTGCTTCATCAAACTGATTAACCATGATTAGCAATCATCATGGTTTCTTGCTTAAAATGAGGGTTACCAAGCTCCAGGCAGCACCTGGAGATCTCCCGCTATTACAACTGATCTCCAGATAACTAAGATCAATTCCCCTGGAGAAAATGGCTGCTTTGGAGGGCGGACTTTGTGGCATTGTACCCTGCTGAGGTCCCTCCCCTCCCCAAACCCTGCCCTCCCCAAGTTCCATCCAGGAAGTTCCCACCTCCAGGAAGTTCCCAACTCACAGCTGGCAACTCTGTTCAAATCCAAGTCTACCATGAAACCAAGTTTTCAACTCCCCTGGAAGGAATATTTAGAAAGATGCTCCTGAGAGCAGCATGTCTGTCAATGTTACAAGTTCAGGAGGACTCATCTCAAAGAGACGAAGGGTTAGCTGTTACTTTTCTACCGGGTAATGGACCAGAGTTGTCCACTGAGATGGTGACAAACAGAATGGATTGCCTGCCAGAGTCTTGAGGCGCCAGGAGGAAGGTGGTGGGCCTAGCTTGCCTGGGAAATTATAGATGTTTGTACACAAATGCTAGAAGTAAAACTGGTGAGTTGGAATGTTTAGTGTTGGGAGGAAACATAGACATTGTGGGGATTTCAGAAACTTGGTGGAATGAGGAGAATCAGTGGGACATGGTGATTCCTGGATATAAGTTATATCGGAAGGATAGGGAGGGAAGGGTTGGAGGTGGGGTGGCTCTGTATGTCAGAGAGGGCATACGATCCAGTAAGACTGAGGTCAGAGAATTAGATTCCCTTCTAGAAATGCTTTGGGTTGAAACAGAGGGCCCAAAAGGAAATTTAACTATGGGATTTGTTATCGCCCACCAAATCAAAAGATAGAGGACTATAATATGATGGAAGGCTTAAAGATACTGGCTAGACGTAAAAACTGTGTCATCATAGGTGATTTTAACTACCCGCAGATTTATTGGGTCAATATATGTTCTGGTCGAGAGAAAGAGATTGAGTTTCTAGATGCTCTCAATGACTGTGCTATGGAACAGATGGTCTCTGAACCTACCAGGGGTGGGGAGATCCTGGATTTGGTCCTAAGTAATGCCCAAGACTTGGTGAGAGATGTAAAAGTGATCGCACCGCTTGGGAGCAGTGACCATAACGTTATTGATTTCACCGTTTGTATAAATAGAGAGTTGCTTCAAAAGACCAGCACAACCACATTTAACTTTAAAAGGGGCAAATTCTCTGAGATGAGGAGTCATGTGAAGAGGAAACTGAAAGGAAAGGTAAATACCGTCAAAACCCTTGGGGAAGCTTGGAGGCTATTTAAAACTACAATCCTAGAAGCTCAAGTTAGGAAAGGTACAAACAGGTATAAGAGAAGGCCTGCATGGTTAACAAAGTAATGGAAGCTGTAAAAAGTAAGAAGGACTCCTTTAAGCGGTGGAAAGCTAGTCCAAGTCAGATTAATAAAAGGGAACACAGGCAGTGGCAAATCAAATACAAGACTGTGACCAGGCAGGCAAAAAGGGACTATGAGCAGCATATTGCAAAAAAACATAAAGACCAATAATAAAAATTTCTTCAAATATATTAGAAGCAGGGAACCAGCCAGGGAGGCAGTAGGGCCCTTGGATGACTAAGGGGTCAAAGGATTATTGAAGGAGGATAGGGCAATGGCTGAGAAGCTGAATGCATTTTTTGCTTCCTTCTTCACTGTAGAAGATGAGAAGTGTTTGCCTGCTCCAGAACCACTTATATTGGAAGGGGTGTTGAAAGACCTGAGTCAGATTGAAGTGACAAGAGAGGAGGTCCTACAACTGATAGATGAATTAAAAACTAATAAGGCACCAGGTCCGGATGGCATACATCCCAGAGTTCTAAAAGAACTCAAAGTTGAGCTTGTGGATCTTCTGACAAAAATATGTAATCTTTCATTGAAATCTGCCTCCGTTCCTGAGGACTGGAAGGTAGCAAATGTCACCCCCATCTTTAAAAAGGGTTCCAGAGGAGATCCGGGAAACTACAGGCCAGTCAGTCTGACTTCAATACCCGGAAAGTTGGTAGAAACCATTATCAAGGACAGAATGAGTAGGCACATTGATGAACACGAGTTATTGAGGAAGACTTAGTATGGGTTCTGTTAAGGGAAGATCTTGCCTCACTAACCTGTTACATTTCTTTGAGGGGGTGAAAAAACATGTGGACAAAGGAGACCCAATAGATATTGTTTACCTTGACTTCCAGAAAGCTTTTGATAAAGTTCCTCATCAAAGGCTCCTTAGTAAGCTCGAGAGTTATGGAGTAAAAGGACAGGTCCTCTTGTGGATCAAAAACTGGCTAATTAATAGGAAGCAGAGAGTGGGTATAAATGGGCAGTCTTCACAGTGGAGGACGGTAAGCAGTGGAGTGCGGCACGGTTCAGTACTGGGTACCATGCTCTTTAACTTGTTCATAAATGATTTGGAGTTGAGAGTAAGCAGTAAATTGGCCAAGTTTGCAGATGACACTAAATTGTTCAGGGCGGTGAGAACCAGAGAGGATTGTTAGGAACTCCAAAGGGATCTGTTGAGGCTGGGTGAGTGGGCGTCAACGTGGCAGATGAGGTTCAATGTGGCCAAGTGCAAAGTAATGCACATTGGGGCCAAGAATCCCAGCTACAAATACAAGTTGATGGGGTGTGAACGGGCAGAGACTGACCAAGAGAGAGATCTTGGGGTCGGGGTAGATAACTCACTGAAAATGTCAAGACAGTGTGCGATTGCAATAAAAAAGGCCAACGCCATGCTGGGAATTCTTAGGAAGGGAATTGAAAACAAATCAGCCAGTATCATAATGCCTCTGTATAAATCGATGGTGCGGTCTCATTTGGAATACTGTGTGCAATGCTGGTCAACGCACCTCAAAAAGGATATCATAGCATTGGAAAAGGTGCAGAAAAGGGCAACTAGAATGATTAAAGGTTTGGAACACTTTCCCTATGAAGAAAGGTTAAAACACTTGGGGCTCTTTAGCTTGGAGAAACGTCGACTGCGGGGTGACATGATAGAGGTTTACAAGATTATGCATGGGATGGAGAAGGTAGAGAAAGAAGTACTTTTCTCCCTTTCTCACAATACAAGAACTCGTGGGCATTCAATGAAATTGCTGAGCAGTCGGGTTAGAACGGATAAAAGGAGGTACTTCTTTACCCAAACGGTGATTAACATGTGGAATTCACTGCCACAGGAGGTGGTGGCGGCTACAAGCATAGCCAGCTTCAAGAGGGGGTTAGATAAAAATATGGAGCAGAGGTCCATCAGTGGCTATTAGCCACAGTGTGTGTGTGTGTATAAATTTTTTGGCCTCTGTGTGACACAGAGTGTTGGACTGGATGGGCCATTGGCCTGATCCAACATCGCTTCTCTTATGTTCTTATTAAGCAGAAACACAGAGAAAGTGCCTTAAATATGGCTTGCCAGGGGTTTTTTTGTAGAAAAAGCCCAGCAGGAACATATTCGCATATTAGTCCATACTCCCTAAGAGCCCCATGGTGCAGAGTGGTAAAGCTGCAGTACTGCAGTCGGAGCCCTCTGCTCACGACCTGAGTTTGATTCCAGCGGAAGCTGGTTCAGGTAGCCGTCTCAAGGTTGACTCAGCCTTCCATCCTTCCGAGGTTGGTAAAATGAGTACCCAGCTTGCTGGGGGGGAAGTGTAGATGACTGGGGAAGGCAATGGCAAACCACCCCGTAAAAAGGTCTGCCATGAAAACGTTATGAAAGCAGCATCACCCCAGAGTCGGAAACAACTGGTGATTGCACAGGGAACCTTTCCTTTCCTTTCCATACCCCCTGACATCCCCATTGTTTCACACAGGGTTTTTTTTTTTTTAGAGAAAGCCCAGCAGGAATTTATTTGCATATTAGGCCACACACCCCTGACACCAAGTCAGCCATAACTGCATTCCTGTGCATTTCTAAAAAAGAAAAGGGAAAAAAGCCGTATTTATGATGCTTAACCATGGTTAAGGAAAACAAGGCACGATTAGCCATTACATCTGCACATGGTCTATTTTTTCTCTTGCTAAATTGAAAATCACCCACAGGAGACAGTAGATTCAGAGCTTTAGCATAGCTCCTTCTTAAGGATTTGGTTGACATAATAATGCTGCGCCTTACTATCCGGTCCAGCATAATCAATTTTCCACTGTAGCTGAAGTGATGACTCATGGAAAATATCTGCTAACATGAAATAAAGCAACTGCTGGGCTATACATGGAAAGAAACAGTGGACAAGGCAGACATGAAAGGCTCAGCAGATTCCGCTGGACTGGAATGTGTTTGATTTCAACTTGAAACATATTTAAAAAAAAAAAGTCAAACGAAATGCTGAACAATTACACATTCTTACAAGCTGATATGACATTTTGAGGATCTGGGAGACAGTAAGACAGAAGTAATTACAGGCACTGAAGTCTCCATAACCTAATGGGTGGCACAAGACTGAATGCTCAGCTGGAGGTTCTGGGTTCAAATGTCAGCTAAGCCGGTAACTCAGTGCCTTGAGAGTAGCAATTCTCTTACAAGGGAATTTCAAAGGGAGATTAGAAAAGAGAGACTGCTGAATTGCAATTGATAATGAAACTCAAAACACTGCATCCTCCAGGACTGGATCCAGACCTAGGTTTCTCCACACCTGCCGCCCTTCTGCATATCACACCTTGTGCAATCATGCCTGCTATTGTCATTTGCCTGCTATGTCATTTGGCATCTGACATCACTCCACTTTCCAAAATATAGAACAGGTCAACTCACATTCTACCTGCATTTGAAGACGTGAGCAGTGACTCACGAAAGCTCATATCCTGCCACAAATTTTGTTAATCTTTATGGTGCTACTGGACTTTTGCTCTTTTCAGTGCCTCAAGGGTTGCCTAGATTACTTCTCCTGGAAATGCAACTCATTTTCAGAATACAGAGATCCATTCCCCTGGAGCACGTGGCAGCTTCAGAGGTTAAACTCTATAGCATCACAGCTCCACTGAGCTCCCTTGTCTTCCCAAGAATTTCTTAAACTGGAATTCCCAAGCCTGAAACAGCCATTTCATATATCTCAGTCCACCCCCATCCAGTATATTTTTAATTATAATAAACACTCACCAACCTTACAAGACTGTTTTATACAGGTTTTGAGATAATGTACATGAAGTGCTATATGAATACTATTCCTAGGTTATGGGTTTGAATTGAATAGTACTTTAAATAGTACTTTGAAAAAAAAAACCCTTCTGAACATTCAGTGGGCAAATGAAGAAGGTTTCTTAATAACTGCAAAGTTTATATTTGCCTGAGTTCGAGCATAAAACTTGGTGGCTTGCAAAGTCTATCTTCGTGCCAAGGTCAAGTATTACATCCCCAATGTTCTTCTCTAGCTCTGATTTGAATCCAGGCTGAAGAACGTTACCTTCCCTCTCTTCCAGCCACCATGCTAATTTGGCAGCGGTTGATTTGGAATGGCACGTCTGTCCTCCCCAGCACCTAGAATGAATGTTGCTAAAATAAGCATCCCCAGCACAAGGAATGCTGGGACATGTAGTTTTTTTGCAAGGCACCTGACAAGCATCCTGACATACTCTCTTAGGTGCAGGGGGAGGGGGGTGGAGCAAGACTGAGCTGCCTTCTAGAGCTACTGCCAACTAAAGAGGCGTATCAGCTGTGGGAATGGCACTGTTGCTCGGGATTGCTGGCCCTATTCTGAGCTGCGCACAGGAGTGAGGTTGCCCATTGTTATCCCAGGACAGGGGCACTGCTGTTCTAGCTAGCAACTGCAGGAATATATACTGATATTTTAGGGAGCTGATAACAGATCAGATGTCACCAAGTCATTTCTGCCAGTCCATTTCAAAATTATCCGAAATTCACCTAAGTACTTTGCTGTAGTTTGCAAAGTGGTAAAGCTGCAGTACTGCTGTCCAAACTTTCTGCTCACAACCTGAGTTTGATCCCACCAGAAGCTGGGTTCGGGTAGCTGGCTCAAGGTTGACTCAGCCTTCCACCCTTCCGAGGTCGGTAAAATGAGTACCCAATTTGCTGGGGGGAAAGTGTAGATGACTGGGGAAGGCAATGGCAAGCCACCCCGTAAAAAGTCTGCCATGAAAACTTCATAATGCGACATTACCCCAGAGTCGAAAACGACTGGTGCTTGCACAGGGGACTACCTTTACCTTTTTTTCCCATGCAATCCACTTTCTGTTTTGTTTATAGGATGAGGTTTGAGTCTAGTGGCACTTTTAAGACCAACAAAGTTTATTTCTGGGTATTAGCTTTTTTCGCAGTGTGCATGCACACTAAAGCTTGTACTTGGAATTAAACATTATCAGTCTTAAAGGTGCCACCGGATTCAAACTTTGTTCTATTGCTTCAGACCATAAGAACGTAAGAGAAAACCATGTTGGATCAGGCCAAGAGCCCATCTAGTCCAACACTCTGTGTCACACAGTGGCCAAAAAAACCCAGGTACCATCAGGAGGTCCATCAGTGGGGCCAAGACACTAGAAGCCCTCCCCAAGCACCAAGAATACAGAGCATCACTGCCCCAGACAAAGAGTTCCAACAATACGCTGTGGCTAATAGCCACTGATGGACCTCTGCTCCATATGTTTATCCAATCCCCTCTCGAAGCTGTCTATGCTTGCAACACGGCTGCCCACTTGAATCTGTTTTGCTTATAGTATACCTTGTTTTAGTTTGCTGTTTGCACTGTGCTCTAGTTCAGTAACCCAAGTCCAATCACATTGTTCACTGTGACGGCACTGTTCTATATCCTGTAATCTGCCTTGTGTACCTGTAAGAAAGGAAAGGAAAGGTCCCCTGTGCAAGCAGCAGTTGTTTCCGACTCTGGGGTGACGTTGCTTTCACAACATTTTCACGGCAGACTTTTTAAAGAGTGGTTTGCCATTGCCTTTCCCAGTCATCTACACTTTCCCCCCAGCAAGCTGGGTACTCATTTTACCCACCTCAGAAGGATGGAAGGCTGAGTCAACCTCGAGCCAGCTACCTGAAAACCCAGCTTCCGCCGGGGATCCAACTCAGGTCGTGAGCAGAGCTTAGGACTGCAGTAGTGCAGCTTTAACACTCTGCGCCACGGGCCTCTATAAATAAGGAAATAACAGACAAAAATAAAAAGGACTGTACAATTTACAAACTTATGGTTAACTACCTGCAGCCTTCACTGTTTCTCCATTAAGTTTAATGTGAACAAAGCCTCACCCGTACTTTCCAGGCTGAACGACGGACAGACCAGAGTGAGTGCTGAGCAATAGGAAACTCTGTTGTGAAATACACTTTTGATAAGTCATTCTACTTCCTTCCGTTATTTGCTAATTATAAGGAAGATCAGCAAGTTTTATTGCTGACACAGCACGGGCTCGAGTACTTTGCTAACCCAGGGAGGATCTGTTCGTGGTGAAGCTGAAATAATTGTATCCAACAGTTTGAGAGGCGACCGTAAAACCACAGAATCGTTCAGGTAGAATTGACCTGAAGACACCTCTGCAGGCAAGGACAGAAAATCCACCAATCCGCCTGCCCAAATGCACCTCTGCAGGGTGGCCGCAAGCAATTTAACCCCCTGGCCGGCGACTAATGTTTTAGAGCAGGACGTATTTTGAATTAAACTAGGAGTGAAAAGACCAGAAAAATTAGCTCACTCCTGGGTGAGCAAGAGAACAAAGAGAAGCAATCTAAATAACCCAGCTCTCCTCACTGTTTTAGCAGAACCACGCATACACTTCCATTCAGGGCTATTTCCACATGGGGGCTCTGGACAGACTGTTGTCAGGGGCCCCTTCCCAGCCACCCATCAGACTCCCTACCTGGCATGTTCATCCTTGCCTGCCCTACTCATAAAGCCCCCTACTTACCATGCTTCCAAGCAGGGGTGGAATTCTAGCAGAAACTCCTTTGCATATTAGACCACACACCCCTGATGTAGCCAATCCTCCAAGAGCTTACAAGGCTCTTTTTTGTAAGCTCTTGGGGGATTGGCTACATCAGGGGTGTGTGGCCTAATATGCAAAGAAGCTTCTGCTACAATTCCACCCTTGCTTCCAAGCATCTGCACTGCCCACAGCCCTTTCCCAGATGGCACTGGCAAAGCACGCAGCTGGACGCCCAGGCAGCAGAGCACTCACAAGTGAGCAGGCAGGAAAATGGCACTGGAGGTGATTGGCAGCAGCAGGCCCTGCCAGCTGTCCCACCTGGGGCACGTTGATGCCGGTCCTGTCTAAACTGTTCACTTCAGCAAAGGCCTCTAAGGACAAAACCGGATGTTACTTTTTTCCCAGGAGGCATGTCTGTGTTTCCCAAGCTAACTCGCTTTTCCCGCAGCCCCACAGCAACCACATGTAGAGTTGCCAGACTTCCATGTAATGTTATTGTGCCAATGTAATTGCATGCAGCGACACTGCCCTGCCCTCCCCACTCCCAGACTGCTTCCTCTGACCCCCCCCCCCCCCACTAGCCCAGTCGGTAGACCTGGCAACTCTAATTCACATATTACAGAGACATTTGACTACATTTTAGTTCACATTGGAATCAGTGAAAGCTGGTTTTGGATAAACATATGGAGCAGAGGTCCATCAGTGGCTATTAGCCACAGCGTATTGTTGAAACTCTCTGTCTGGGGCAGTGATGCTCTGTATTCTTGGTGCTTGGGGGAGGGGGGCACAGTGGGAAGAAAAAGAAGATGATATTGGATTTATATCCCACCCTCCACTCTGAATCTCAGGAGTAGCTCACAATCTCCTTTATCTCCCCCCCACTACAACAGACACCCTGTGAGGTGGGTGGGGCTGAGAGGACTCTCACAGCAGCTGCCCCTTCAAGGACAATCTTTGCCAGAGCTATGGCTGACCCAAGGCCATTCCAGCAGGTGCAAGTGGAGGAGTGGGGAATCAAACCTGCTTCTCCCAGATAAGAGTCCGCACACTTAACCTCTACACCAAACTGGCTCTCTGGGAAGCCTTCTGGTGTCCTGGCCCCACTGATAGATCTCCAGATGGCACTGTGTAACACAGAGTGTTGGACTGGATGGACTATTGGCCTGATCCAACACGGTTTCTCTTATGTTCTTACGCTGGCCTATTCCCTTTGTCTAATTCAAAATACCACCTTAGTTTAAAAAAAAAATTGTGGGTAAAAAGGGGTTAAATAATTTGCAATCATCCCACAGAGCTTCCTTCACCTGTTTCTGATCTCAGAGAAGGAGTGGCATGTTGAACACAGGCTACACTTTGGGTCAGACAGTAGCCCTGGGGCTGAAATGGATTCCCTAATTTATACTAGCCTTTTTCTGACTATGGAATGAGCTGTCAGTACGCACATAAGGAGGTCAACCTAACTATGCTCTACCTATAAAGAAACAGACAACTGCTATATTCACTGCCATGTGTGCTGTCACTATGAAAAAAACCCTGTATCCAATATAGAGACAAGCATCATCCAGTGAGATCGTAATTTCCACAAATACATAATGTTTGCAAAAATCTGTGTGGTCACCTAGCGACCTGTGCACACCCAAAGGAGCTGTTAGCTACCTACCTACTTCAGCAGTATGCAAAGATTCTCTACTTCTGTCTCTTAAAGCAAACTCCTCTATCTAAACACAGGTGAAACTGAAACCATCTTGTTTTCTGGCAGTCAGTGCTTGAATTATGGGGACATTTATAGGAAAGGGCTGAATTGTGAACATGTGAAATTTTCTGAAATTACTGTTTTTAGAAAGCTGTACGGGAAGGCCGAGAATTAACTTCCCCAGCTCTGTGTGCATGTGTGAGTGCACATACGCATGAGTATAGCCCTCTACATATAACATATAGCTGTGCATATAACCTCTGAAGGCCAGGAGGTGGGCAAATAATTGATGATAGCTCTCAATGTTCATTCATGCACTGAAGAAATAGAGGAAGAGTTGTTTTTTATACCCCGCCCTTCACTACCGGAAGGAGTCTTGTAGCAGTTTACAATCACCTTCCTTTTCTATCCCCACAAAAAGACACTCTGTGAGGTAGGTGGGGCTGAGAGAGATCTGAGAGAAGCGTGACCACGCCTTGGATTCAGCAGGAGCTCACAGGAGCACAGCTCCTGAACCTTTCTGAGGGTTCCCCCTTCTCCTCCCCACCTTGTCTATTGAATAGTAGGTGCAGCTGCATAACAATCCCTGGATGAGCTCCACCACCTATTTTTCTACAAAAGGACCCCTGAGTGTTACTGACCCAAGGTCACCCAGCTGGCTTCACGTGGAAGAGTGGGGAATCAACCCCAGTTCTCCAGAGTAGAGTCCATCATTATATCACGCTGGCTCACACAACACTCATTGGATTCCTCTAGCAGAGGCACTTTCTCATAGCTGATGGAGCCTTCCCTCAGCAAAATGCACAGAAGGAAGAGCCTCCCATAGCATAACGGATCCATGGACTCTAAACCCAGTTGTCATTTATATCTGGCATCAAGTTGGGCCTTTATTTTGATCCCCCCAAAAGGCAATTCTTCTGCTCTTCAGAAAGACAGAAATGCCGATGCCAGCTAAGTGCCTCCCTGAAAAGAAACCGAAACGTTCACCTTCTTGTAACTGCCATAAAACACTCAAAAGTCAAAGCGAAGTGTTAAGTGCATGCTGCCTTTGCAGTTTGGTCCAAAGTGCTGCCTACAATTTATGATCCAAACAATGCAGATCTTTGTTTACGCTGTGGAAGAAATATGAAATGAAAGCACAAAGCCAGAAAGAAAGGTTTTTGGGGTTTTTTTTAAAAAATTACTTTCAATACATGAGCCAGCTGGACTAACTCCCGAAGTGTAGATCACAATGACAACTCTCAGGTGGATTCCTCTTCCGGCCTTCTACTTCCTCTCATCCATAATCATCATCAGGAAGTTGAGGAATACTGGCTTGGAACCTAATAAAAATTCCTTCAGAAGGACTGGGTGGAGGACTTTCTACCACTGGCCAGCCATAACTATTAATCAAATCTGCCATCATAAAAGAATTTCTGAGTTGCACATAGAGACAGAAGAGGAAAGCATGAACCCAAGTGTCAAGCTCATTCACAGAACTAAAAACATAAGACTGTATAAAGAGCCCTGCTGAATCAGACCAGTGGTTCATCTAGTCCAGCATCCTGTCTCACAGTGTGGCCAACCAGTTCCTCTGGAGGGCCAACAACAGGGCACAGGGGCCATGATCTTCCCCAGATGTTGCCTCCTGAGTCTGAGATTCAGAGGTTTAGTGCCTCTGAATGTGAAGGTTCCCCTCAGTCACCATGGCTAGGAGCCACTGGTAGAGACCTATCCTCCATGAATCTACCAAATCCCCTTTTAAAGCTGTCTGTGCCTGTGGCCATCACTACATCCTCTGGCAGCAAATCCCACATTTTAATCACTCTCTGTGTAAAGAAGTATGGTTTGTCACGGGTTGGATCCAACCAGCTTTTCCGCTCAATTCTCCTCCATTCTACAGGCTCTACTTAATGTGGCTCTTGTACACACAGGTCCCATGATCCTCAGCACACAGTTTGTTTTTTTAATGGTCAAAGGAAATTTACCCTTCCTTTTTCACCAGCAGAAAAGTTGGTTGGATCCAACGTTGAACATAAAAGCATATGAAGCTGCCTTATACTGAATCAGACCTTTCATCCATCAAGGTCAGTATTGTCTACTTAGACCGGCAGCAGCTCTCCAGGGTCCCAAGCCGAGGTTTTTCATGCCTACTTGCCTGGACCCTTTTTAATTGGAGATGCTGAGGATTGAACCTGGGACCTTCCGCTTACCAAGCAGATGTTCTACCACTGAGCCGCCTTACGTCTGGAGCACGCTGATGACTCATTACACCTACAGTACTTTTCTGCTCCATGGAAATAGTTGTTCACAAATGCATGAAACACAACACTCATGTTATTATTTTCCCACATCTTAAGAAACAAATGCTGACTTTTTTGTTCCAAAAAAGTCCAATCAGGCAGTTCTGTTGTTTAGCCCTCAGCAAAGAGCGTCATCATCAAGATTATGCTGTTCGCTTATTCCCACTGGATCATTTAGCGAAAGCACTACACTGCAGCCATAGCTCATAAAATGGAAACTTTGCTGTTCTTTAATTCTCTTCTGGAAAGTTGGTACCTAACTGATGATGCTCACTTTAAAAGGCAAACCTTAAAAAGAACTCTCCAACTCCCTTCACACAGATTATGTCCTAAAGTGAAGCTGACTCAGGAGTTACATACAGCCATAATTCACAACTTTTTTCCCTTTGGATGACAATGGCTTCTCTCCCTTTTGCCATCCCCACTCCTCGTAATAACCACATGCCCCTAGATTACCAACCGAGATGGAGGGAGACTCGATATTCATTATGGACTGAATCTGGCCCTGTGACTGAAAGGTGATAGCTGACCAACAAGAAACACAAAATTACAAGTCATGTTCTCACGGTTTATCTGTTCTCAAATTGATCTTCCTACCCAGAGGCATTTGCAAGTTCTCAGCAAACGGACAGTATCATGCAACAGAGGTAGTCCACACTTGCCAAGGTCCTTAGTTTTGGTATTTGAACCAATCCCAAAGTCTGTTGGTCTCACCAATTCTCAGCTTGGGGCATGGGGTATGCAACACTCTACAGAAGAACTACCACAAGAAGTATTGGTGGCTACGAGCACAGACAGCTTTAAGAGAGGATTAGATAAACATGTAAAGCAGAGGTCCATCTGTGACTATTAGTCACAAGGTATAGCCCCGTGGTGCAGAGTGGTAAAGCTGCAGTACTGCAGTCGGAGCCCTCTGCTCACGACCTGAGTTTGATCCCAGAGGAAGCTGGTTCAGGTAGCTGGCTCCAGGTTGACTTAGCCTTCCATCCTTCCAAGGTCGGTAAAATGATTACCCAGCTTGCTGGGGGGGAAGTGTAGATGACTGGGGAAGGCAATGGCAAACCACCCAGTAAAAAAGTCTGCCATGAAAACATTGTGAAAGCAACGTCACCCCAGAGTCGAAAACGACTGGTGCTTGCACAGGGGACTACCTTTACCATTATAGAAAGAACACTATTGCTGCGATCACACACACTATATAATGCACTTTCAATCCACTTTCAATGCACTTTCCAACTGGATTTTACTGTGTGAATTGGCAAAATCCAGTTGGAAAGTGCATTAAAAGTGAATTGAAAATGCTTTATTTAGTGTGTGTGACCATACCACATGACTGGGGCAGTGATACTCTGTATTCTTGGTGCTTCAAGGTAACAGTGGGAGGGTTTCTGGAGTTCTGGCCCTGCTAGTGGACCTCCTGATGGCGCCTGGGTTTTAATCACAGTGTTACACAGAGTGTTGGACTGGATGGGCCATTGGCCTGATCCAACACGGCTTCTCTTACATTCTTATGACTACAGAATTACCAACTTCCACTTTATCATGTCATCCAAGCGTAGGGACCTTGGTTTAAAGATCCTGGCTTTGCATGGGGTATGCACACTGCAGTTCACCAGTGAACTGACCTCCTGCATTTGGAGGTCAAAGGTGAACCAGAGCTTGATCAAACTGGAAAATATCCAATCAAGCTTTGCACACCAGAAGAGGCAGGAAGAACAAGGGGTGCAAGCAAGCACTGTGACCCTGTTTGTGCCAAATTACATTTTAAAGGCAGCTTGACGTGCCATCTAAATGCCACCTAGGACTGTATTTCTGAAAGTCTGCCCAGCCTCACACCCTTATCCTCAGGGGTTTGCTGTCCTTTTACAAATAAAAAGAGAACAGATCCCAAACAGGGTTTCCAAATACTCTGTTTTAAGGGCTTTTGTTTTAAAAGGCCAACCAAGGACAAGATGTACCTCCTCCTTTTTGATCACAGAACTACAAATATAGCTCCACGAGAAGCTGCTTTCAGGAGACTTTCTAAAGGCAGCCAAACAGCAATGAAAAGAAGCCTGCAGCTGTCAGTGAAAGAAGAAACTTCTGCCAAAGTTATGTCCACCATCAGGATTATGAGGACCTTTTTAATATTAATTCATGGCAGAAATGTTTTATTTATGTTATGATGTGTTATTTATTCCAAGCTGCCTTGTAAGAAAATAAGGGTGAGACTTTAATTGACATCAGTCCATCTGCTCATCATCATGATGAGACTGGCTTCTTCCTTCTGTTATTAAAAATGGCACCCCCACCACCCCATTTATAGCAGCTTTGTGTTTTTTAAAACCACTCTGAATCATTTTTTGGAAACACCTTGTGCGGCGGAACAGTCCTGTTCTACCCTGCGGACCCTATTCCATCATGCCCTCCCAGGCATCTCAGCCCCATTGGCTGCCCAAGGTCTCCACCTAGCACGTGCCACCCACCAGGTTTCCCCAACACCTGGAAGGGCTTCTCCCTCTTTTTGTTAAACTGCTGGCACAATCTAGCTGGAGTTGCCCATTGAGAGGGCTAGGCACTCCCAGCTTCCCTGCCCTGTTCTAAGACTTCTGTGTCTCTTGCTACCTAGTGTCTGGTTACCACAGAGACGGCTTACTGCCTCATGTGCCACTGGAGGAGCAGCCATTAGGGTTGCCAGCCTCCAGGTGGGAAATGTAAAAGCACAAAGCTCACGGCCAATTACTGCAAAAATTGTATAAATTTATAAACCACATATAGAAAACTTGACCAAAGTTCGCAATTTATACGCACACACAGTTGCAAATTCCCAACGCTGACCTGAACCAAAAACAGTCACTCATTACCTAACAAACCTCCAAAGCTGCCACCACCTCCAGGTGAACAAATAGGCCAGTTTGACTGCACAGTCAGTTCTTTGTTTAAAAGTCAGTCAATCCTTCAAAAAAAAAAATCTTCCGTTTTTCAGCTATGCCGTTTCCCACTCCATTAAAAAGAGATGCCAAACTGCCTTCAAGCCCACTCTACAGAAGAACCCAATAAGGATTCAGTACCAAAAATGCAACTCTAATCTGTCAGGTAGCCTGCCCCTGAGTTCTGTGCTAGCAAGGGCAAAACTGGAAGAACAGGTCGTTCCTCATAAAAGCTGCAACACAACTCACGCTTCTGGAAGAACAAGTCTTCCGCCTGCAATACAGGGGTAACAATACTGCCCTACCTCCAGCATGGTCATAAGGATTCCACACATCCAGTCACAACTGATCACATTCTGAATTATCATTCAGGATGATGTATCTACTTGTGAACGATACTCCCTCTCTAAGCTGTGGAGTCTTGTGAGCAAAAATTCTACTTTATGAGCTACTGTCATTAAAGATGTGAGCTACTGCATAAATTAGTTTGCTCGGGTGCCATTTTTCCTGAACTTAGACAAGCCGGAAGCTAAAAAAAACTGAGCTAGCTCACACTAACTCAGCTTAGAGGGAACACTGATTGTTAGGGTTGCCAAGTTCAATTCAAGAAATATCTGGGGACTTTGGGGGAGGAGCCAGGAGACATTGGGGTGGAGCCAGGAGCAAGGGTGTGACAAGCATAACTGAACTCCAAAGGGAGTCTTTGCCATCACATTTAAAGGGACCGTACACCGTTTTAAATGCCTTCCCTTCGTTGGAAATAATGAAGGATGGGGCACCTTCTTTGGGGGCTCACAGAATTGGACACCCTGGTCCAATCCTTTCGAAACTTGGGGGGTAATTTGGGGAGAGGCACTGGATGCTATATGGAAAATTTGGTGCTTCTACCGCAAAACACAGCTCCCCCCCCCCAAGAGCCCCAGATACCCACGGATCAATTCTCCATTATTTCCTATAGGAATATGTCTCCATAGGGAATAATGGAGTTCCCAGAAGACATTTCCCTCCCCTCCCCCCGCTTTCTGATGACCCTGAAGAGGGGGGAGGGCCTCCAAACCGGGGGATCCCCTGCCCCCACCTGGGGATTGGCAACCCTACTGCTTGTGAATGCATGAAGCTGCCTTCAATTTAGCCAGACCCACAGGTTTCCCCAAAACAGTATTGTCCACTTTGACTTGCAGTAGCTTTCCAGGATCTCAGGACAAGCTCTTTCACATCACCTGACCATTTTAACTGCAGATGCTGGGGACTGAAACTGGGGCCTTCTGCATGCAAAGCAGATGTTCTACCACTGAGCCACAGCCCCTCTCCAGTGTGCATTCCCCCTCCATGCATGTGTTAACCAACTGCACAAGCATGTCACAGTGTGGGTTTCAAAAGCACTGAAACATATCAAAGTCAAAACCAAAATCTAGAACTGCCCAGAACTGTTTTATGAGGCACTGCAGATAAAAAAAGACCTAAGACAGCAACAAAGCCTGGGATCATAAACAGAAGTATTTTGTAATACTTCCCTAGCACACTAAATCTCAGGGAACAGGAGAAAAAGAGAAGAAACAGCCAAGACACAGGCTAAATGAACGGAAACTTTCTACATCTCCAGCTAGTCAACAGGAATGCTTGATCTATATCAGGCGTGGCCAACGGTAGCTCTCCAGATGTTTTTTGCCTACAACTCCCATCAGCCCCAGCCAGCATGGCCAATGGCTGGGGCTGATGGGAGTTGAAGGCAAAAAACATCTGGAGAGCTACTGTTGGCCACCCCTGATCTGTATCAAAATCTAATACACCCAGTCAGATAGAAATGAAATAAAAGTTATTTTATACTACATATTGTCTTTTCCGCCCTCACTTGGGGTTCAGTGCATGCTGTATGCAGTGCTGTATGCATGCGATGTTCTTATTCATATTCTTTCAATGGCTTCACTCTGTGATGTTTCAGACCCAATCAGCTTCAAGATTAACAGCAAATGCAACGAAAAGCACAAAGTGATCTTACGCTTGAACAAAGGAAATATTTTTTAACGTGCATGGGAATTCCAACTCATGCTGAAGGTCTGCAAAACTGAGCAACTTCCCATTGCTTCAGGCTCCTTCTGTTCTTAATGGATTCTTTACCAAACCTATAAGTGTTTGGGTTGCAGATATTTAAACAGGAAACCAATTAACTTAATGCAGCCACTAACTTTGAAGTCTCTATAGTCGGCAATGTTGTCTTTGAATATATATATATATATACACACACACGCACACACACATACACACACACACACACACACACACACACACACACACACACACACACATATATATATATATATATATATATATATATATATATATATATATATATATATATATATATATATATATATATGGCTTTTTTTGAGCAGGAATGCACAGGAACACAGTTCCAGCTGGCTTGGTGCCAGGGGGTGTGGACTAATATGCAAATGAGTTCCTGCTGGGCTGAAAGCCATCTATCTATCTATCTATCTATCTATCTATCTATCTATCTATCTATCTATCTATCTATCTATCTATCTGTGTGTGTGTTTGTGTGTGTATATATGACCTAGAAGTGTTTGTGAAGCTTAATTTATTTGTTTATCCTACAAGGGAAATTAAGAATAGGGTTTTTAAAGAACAGAACAAAGAAGAATTTCTACTAATAGGTTATAAAGCCACAGGTGTCAACAGTGCAGTGATATTTCCATGCTAAAAGGACATAAAAGAGGTCTGTTTTACTGCTGTCTGAAATATTATTTCCATGTTAATCTTAAGGTCACTAATGGTGAAGACAGATGTAACATTTAGAGAACAGAGGAGCCTATTTGGAATGCATCCCCACTCCATCTAATATGCACGAAAATCTTTCTTGTACAAGTTGGGAGGGGGGGTGGAATCTGTATACGTGTCACCTGAAACCTTCCTTTGAAATTCCTGGATTAATTGTGCTCTTAAAAAAGGGGGGGGGGTTCCCCTTTTGGGATTACTGTGACAAAAACAATAAATACATTAATGGATTAAAATGCAAACAACGATAAACGCCTATCACTCAAACCGCCATTCCATAAAGAAGCAAGACTCATCCAATACATGAAAAAACCCTAAGAATTTTTAAAAATATATTATGTGTCTTCTATTTAGGGTTTACTTAATTTATTTAAAACATTTCTGTGCCACCAAATAAGGTCCCAAATTAAAAACAATTAAATAAAACATAAAAACAAACAGGGAGGAGGGCTAATAGGAGTGAGGCAATGACAAACAAAACAAAACAAAAAAGTCTTCACTAATTGGCAGAAGACAATAATGGAGGGAGTTCCCTGAGGAGGGAATTCTGAAGTTTCTGCATCAGGAGGCCTTTTTCAAATTGCCACACATCTAGTCTCAGATGGTGGCACCCAAGACAGAATCTGAGAAGATGAGTGGAGTAGATAGGAAGGTTCATATGGGAGTTGGTTGTCCTTAAGTTTGCCTTAACTCTGCCTTGGAAAACTTGAGGGTAGCTGCCAGCCATTTAAACCCATCAGCTGAGAGGTGTAGATGCCTCACCACTCCACTATTAGGTTTAAATGGCTGGCTCCAAACAGCCAAAATGAACTGGTTTGGTATACACTCAAGGGAAAGCATCTTCCCTGAACATCAACTCCTGAGCTCCAAACCAGCCCAAGTTCGTTTCAAATTCTGCTTCATGAGCCAGTTCATGCCTATCCCTAGTTCCCAGATTTTATAACTGTTTCTCCTCCTGCAATGGCATCTAAAGTTTCTTTCCTTTATTCTTCTTGCCTGATGCAAAATGGGAAGGAAGAGGCTTCAGGAACCTCAGAATATGTCATCAGCAACATATAAATTTGCTGGGATTTGACTGGAAACAATATACTCAAATCCTGAGTGATGAAGATGGCAATTCTAAAGAATACTTGGAAGTAAGCACGGTGGATTCAGTAAACATGCAGAGATGTGGGCTGCTGGTGACATTCAGATGTGGGCCTGATGGACTTTGAGGGCTCTTGCCCAAACATGAACCATTTTTCTTTAATCTGTGAGGCACTGTAAGCCTTCTTCTCCACATAAAGATGGCATGTCAGTGCCTACATAAACTTTAAAGAAGGATTTTACAACACGTTTCACCCACCTCATTCCAAGGAGTTCACAGTAGCTTGCATTAGTTTTTCCCCGTTAACTAAATAATAGTTCTGTGAGATAGGTTAGGTTGAAAGAGTGTGACTCCTTTACTCAGTGAACTTTGTGGCCAGTTCAGGACTTGAAACCAGGTACTCCTGGTGTAGTCACTACACCAAACTGGCTCTCCACTAAACACATGTGGTAGAACAGTTATCTGTATGGGCTCCATAACTCATGAGAGAATGAACATACTTGTTTGCTCATGTCACTCTGGAAGGAAAAAACACACTGTACCAGGACAAACAAATGCATCCTGTGATATATATCCAAATGCCTTTCTTATGAAAAGGCTGCCAGATTGGATTAGAAATTCATTTCATTTGGAATCCAGTTGTGTACAAAACATTAAGACAATGTGTTGATGTCACTTCCTGACTAAAATAGCATAAGAAAGAGGAGGGGGTGTTTGTTTGTTTGTTTTGTTTTTTTAATCTGCCTTCAAGGAAACTGTCTTCGTTGTCTGATGAAAAATCCTTGCATGCTGCAGAGGATTTGGAGACAATTTCTCTATCCAGATACTGGGCCAGGTTTATTATGCTTCACTGCCATTTTCCAGAACCAGCAAGCACTACGGAGGAACACTGGTGGTGGGGCGGGGGGTAGATATTTTAAAGGAAGCTTCTTCATGTTCCCTCTGAGGAAACCCAGGGTGCCCCACAAAGCTGGTTTCAGTTCTGTTAATTTTTATTTATTAGGTATTTATACCCCACTTTGGAGAGCCAGTTTGGTGTAGTGGTTAAGTGTGTGGACTCTTATCTGGGAGAACCGGGTTTGATTCCCCACTCTTCCACTTGCACCTGCTGGAATGGCCTTGGATCAGCCATAGCTCTGGCAGAGGTTGTCCTTGAAAGGGCAGCTGCTGGGAGAGCCCTCTCCAGCCCCACCCACCTCACAGGGTGTTTGTTCTGGGGGAGGAAGGTAAAGGAGATTGTGAGCCGCTCTGAGACTCTTCGAAGTGGAGGGCGGGATATAAATCCAATATCTTCTTCTTCTTCTTCTTCTTCTTCTTCTTCTTCTTCTTCTTCTTCACTTTCCTTTTCCATTAAGAGCCCCGTGGCGCAGAGTGGTAAAGCTGCAGTACTGCAGTCGGAGCCCTCTGCTCACGACCTGAGTTTGATTTCATTTTTTTATTTCATTTTAATTTGATTTATATCCCGCCCTATCCCACCGAAGCGGGCTCAGACCGGCTTACAACACGGAGATTCTAACAATAAAATTCAAATTTTAAATACAATAACAATAACAATTTATATAATTAAGAGATTAAAACATTAAAATACATTAAAAATCAGTACATCAATCCAGCACTACGCTATCTATCAACTTCCTTCGGTATTTTGGTAGTTTTGGTGGTTTTGATACCGGTCAGTTATAGGCCAACCGGAAGGGGGACTGTCTTACAGGCCCTGCGGAATTGTCCAATATCCCGCAGGGCCCTGACCTCCTCCGGTAACTGGTTCCACCGGCAAGGAGCTGTTATTGAGAAGGCCCTGTCCCTGGTTGACTTCAATCGGGCCTCCTTTGGCCCGGGGATTACAAGTAGATTTTGGGAGCCAGAATGCAGTACTCTCTGGGGAACATATGGGAAGAGACGGTCCCTAAGGTAGGCAGGTCCTAGACCATATAGGGCTTTAAAGGTAATAACCAGCACCTTGTACCGGACTCGGTATATTATTGGCAGCCAGTGCAGTCCCCGAAGGCCCGGCTGAATGTGCTCCCGTCTAGCGAGAGCTGGTTGAAGTAGCCGGCTCCAAGTCAACTCAGCCTTCCATCCTTCCGAGGTGGGTAAAATGAGTACCCAGCTAGCTGGGTGGAAAGTGCGGATGACTGGAGAAAGCAATGGCAAACCACCCTGGAAAAAGACTGCCTTTAAAACGTTGTGAAAGCAACATCACCCCAGAGTCGAAAACGACTGGTGCTTGCACAGGGGACTACCTTTACCTTTTTATTTTTCCCTTTTCCATTGGTAGACCAAAGCAGCTTAAAACAACATTCACCCTCCTTTATTTTATCCTACATGAGACTCCATCAACTCCTTTCTTCTAGGCCTCTAGAGATCAGGTTAGAAGACCAATGCTTTAGAAATGATAGCTTGCACGGCACAGAGGTTAGGGTAAGGTTAGGATTAGATTATCAGTCAAGCACTGAGGAGAACCAGGTTCAAATCACGGCTCAGCCATGGAATTCACCTTAAACCAATCATGTTCTCTTAGCTTAACCTACCTCATAAGGTTGTTGTGAGGGGGAAGTGGGGAAGGGAAGAACTATTTACCCTCCCCTAAACTCCTTAGATAAAGGGCAACAGAAAAAATGTGATAGACAGAAATGGAGGTATTTATTTTGTTGCTGTTTTAACAAACTGCTTTTATCTAAAGATGGTGAAGAAAGGACTTAAAGCTGGGAGTTTGAGAGGAGAAAACATTGTTAATACTAAACTGTACTCAGTAGTCCCAATGTCAATGTGAAATGAGAAGTGTGTCTTTTTAGTCTCTGGGCCGTAAGTGATGAACTGAAGGAATGTTTGAAGAGGTCTCCTTTTTCTCAGACTATACTTTTCCTGACTGCAGCAAAAGTTCCATAAACACTGCGGATCAACAGCCCGTGCCAGATGATGGCCACTCTTCTGCCTTTCTCAAGCAAGTTCTTACTGCAGACATAAGCAACAAAAGGGGACTCTAGGAATGACTGGATGACCAGACACTCTTCATTACAGAGATAAGATGTGTTAGAAGTTAATAAAAGATCAGGTTGGAGAGGAGGCATGAAGAAGATCTTGCCAGCTTATTTGGCCTGGGCACAATCCAAAGGGCAAGGGCTCTTTGCCTGCAGTTCACAGATGGTTCTGACAGGCTCAAGAAAGAATGTTCCAACGGAAACATGAAAAACATAGAAGTTTCTCCTTTGTCCGCTCCTAAGCCCCTTGGCCAGTTAGGGCATAGTTGGCTAATCTGCATTGCTCCAGGTATTTAATTTGAACGAAGCGGTAGAGACATGCTGTGGATTCCTGGCATGCTGTGGATTCATTAACATTTCTTGCCAATCAGGAGTTTCCTTCACTGGAGGCACAGCTTTTAGTACCCACTCACCCTTGTCCCCAAAAGAGGGACAGAAGCAGAATTTCAAAAGCAAATGCTTGTGGGGGGAGCAAACAGTGGAAGGGCTTCGAGTGTCCTGGTCCCACTGGTGGACCTCCTGATGGCAACTGGGGGGTTGGACTGAATGGGCCACTGGCCTGATCCAACATGGCTTCTCTTATGTTCTTATGAATTAACATTTTAAGTTGCATATTCTAAGTACTATAAGTAGTTTATGGAATGTGGTTTCACAACAGCTCATGAATCTCTCAGGCAAAAAGCATCCAAGCTGCATTAGGCATCAGAATCATATGGCACAGAGTACCTTTTAAGGCTCCAGATGGTAAATCACACATTTGAATATACTCTCATCTTTAAAAACCCTACGCAACAAGGACTACCATGCTGATAAGAACAGCCTGGGCTTTCTGTGAGCAAGAACCCACAGGAATGCAGTTCCGGCTAGCTTGGCATCAGGGAGTGCGGCCTAATATGCAAATGAGTTCCTGTTGGGCTTTTTCTACAAAAAAACCCCATGTGAAACAATGGTGATGTCAAGGGTGCATCGCCTAGTATGCAAATGAGTTCCTGCTGGGTTTTTTCTACAAAAAACCCATGAGAACAATTACTTTCTACCCATCTCCCTGATATGAGAGTTTTCCATTCACAGAACTCCCCCGCCCCCCAATCACAGAAAAAGTCTGCTTTGAGGTTGCCACGAGTGTGCTGAGGCCAAATCTGTAGCTGAAGTGAAGATTATATACTGGATTGTCACAATGAGCCTGACCAACCCGCCTTCTTTGTCTATTTACCTTGTCTCTTCCTGTTCCGCTTTTCCCTTTTGTTCTGTCAAAAGCCATTTATCCTAACAATCACAACATCCTGTGCCAAAGAGCTCCTGTGCTGAATTATGAATTGCATGAAGTGGCGCTTCATTCTGCTTGTCTTAAATCAGCTTCCTCTGAACTTTAGTGAATGACAGTGAGTCATCTCTGCAACCTGATAGCAGCTCCATCCGGCACTACAACACAGTAGTCAAATCTACCTGGCAGGATTGGGGTTGCCAGTCCCTTAGTTGGGAATTCCCTATTGCCACCTCTAGTTCCTGCCGCTGCTTGAAGCAGATCGAGATGGGTAGCCATGTTAGTCTGTCTGTAAGCAGTAGAAAAGAGTGAGAGTCCAGTAGCACCTTAAAGACTTAACAAAATTTGTCTTAAAATAATTTGAAGGTGTGAGCGGACTCACAAAAGCTCATACTCTGCCACAAATTTTGCTAATCTTTGAGGTGCTATTGGATTCTTACTCTTTTCTACTGCCTGAGACAAACATTGGAGAATTTTTTTAATGCTAATTAGGTCAACGGCATGACATCACTTCCATGTTTTCCCCAGAAATGACATCATGCCATCACCATGGTCACCCCCCCCCCCATGTCCCTGCCCCTCCCCCCCAGTCTCCTGGTTATTGCTAGGCTGAGTCTGGGAATCCTCTATACTACAGAATGCAGTAAAGGGGCAATAAGATGCCCTATCCCTTTGGTTTTTTTTAGTGTCTAGGCCAGGAATTTTGAAAATATGGAGCAGGTGCCACCAGAAAACGACTGCTGGGCTGGTAGGTCAACCACCAAATGGCTGACAAGGGGGCTGGAGCTAATCACATAGTTATGGAGCTAATCACACAGTTATGGTTGCAAGCCATGCTTCATCCTATGATGGAGGCAGCTGTTTCCAAATCAGTTCTCTCTACAGACACAAAGATGATTCCTCCTGGGCTCTTCTGAAACTCCCCTTGCTCTAGTGAGGTGGAGGAAAGCCAGCATTGGCTTTCTGCTTTGGGAAAGAAGGAAGTTAGTAATAGGAAACACAGCTGTGGCCACCACAGTACCACAATGGGACCACTGATTAAACCTGATGAAGAGTTAAAGAGAACTTGAAATTTTGAACACAGTCCTGTGAAGTTTTTGGCAGATTTAATAAAATCGACCAGCCCTAGTTACCCGGCGCAGACTATCCTGATCTCATCAAAGCTTGGAGGCAAGGCAGGGTTAGTAGTGGATAGGAAACCAGCAAGGAAGACTGGGGCTGCTACATAGAAGAAAGCAATGGCTTAACCACCCCCGCTCATCTCTTGCCTTGAAAACCTTTTGAGGTGGAACTCCATGGGACAGCAATGAATTGGTTGCAACTCAATAGGACGCTTTTTATTTTTAAATAAAAGCGATTACACGGCTTTTGTTTGGGGATTTTAGAAGACAGTAAGGGCTCATTGAGCTTGTAATCCTCTGTCTTTGTACAACTTCAGACTGGAGATAAAGGCTAATTCAACTGAAAGCTCCACCCTTGCAAAAAAGAAATCTCTCAACATTAAAATAAAAAATGTGGAGGGAACAGTTCTACCCTAGATTTTCTTCTGCCACACTAGCTTTCTATGCTAAGACTTGGGGAGGTATAAAACAGTATTCCTTTATAGCAGCGGTGGCCAAACTTGCTTAACATAAGAGCCACACAGAATAAGCATTAGATGTTTGAGGGAGGGAAGGAGGAAGGAAGGGAGGGAAGGAGGGAAGTAAGGAAAATAAATGGGGAGGAGAGGGAAGGGGAAAGAACGCAACTTTAACTTTAAATGCATTCTCCAAGACACTGGCTGGCTTGACTTGGAGAAGGGATTTAAAGAGACAAATGCCTTCTCCAAACTGGCCGATGGGGCAATGGGGGCTTTAAGAGCCACACACAATATGTGTGAAAGAGCCACATGTGGCTCCCGAGCCATAGTTTGACCACCCGTTTTATAGGATTCCCCAGGGGCAGTCTGTTTTGGTCCTGATACAAGTTTACCATCCCAGTAAAGCTTAGCAAAAACCATTCTACAAGACAAGCTACCGTAGTTTTCCATGTGCAAAGCTTCTTTTAATATAGTGGTACTCAAGCATACATTTCCTCACGTGCAATTTGAAAAGGACTTATGCCCATGTGGTTACTTGGACTGGTGTAAGTTATTCCCGGACAGACCCCCAGAAGACTGTTGTGAAGTCATATACAGGGGTGGAATTAGACTTCCCAATCCCCAAGTCCCAGCAGGGGATCCCCCAGTTTTACAGGCTTCTCCCCCACCCCCAGCCAGCTGGCTGGGAAAGCCCTGCCCCCACAGCCATGCAGCTCTAGATCTCCAGCAGGTTTAGAAACCTGCAAACAGGTCCGTTTCAAAATGTGTGTGTCTGTGTGCCTTTAAATTTGAGCAGGAAGTACTTCATGGGAAGGATCAGCAATACAGTCCCTCGGTTTCTTTTGCTTTCCTTTCAGAGGAACTAAGTGTGTGTGTGTGTGTAAAAGAGAGAGAGAGAAGCACAGCTCTGTTCTTTTCAGATGTCGTTGTGGAGGAACCAACTGGTAAGTGTGTTTGTGAGAGAGAGAGGGTTGCCAATCTCCAGGTTTGGATGGCTCCCCCCCCCCACCTTAGGGGCATCAAAAAGCGGCGCGCGGGGGGGCAGAATGTCTACTGGGCAATTATTCCCTATGGAGAATGATTCCCATAGGGTATAATGGGAAATTGATCCGCGGGTATCAGGGGCTCTGGGGAGGGGCTGCTGTTTGAGGTGGAGGCACAAAATGTTCAGTATAGCATCTAGTGCCTCTCCCTGAAATACCCCCCAAGTTTCAAAACGATTGGACCAGGGGGTCCAACTCTATGAGCCCCAAAAGAAGGTGCCCCTATCCTTCATTATTTCCTATGGAAGGAAGGCATTTAAAAAGGTGTGTGGTCCCTTTAAATGTGATGGCCAGAACTCCCTTGGAGTTCAATTATGCTTGTCACACCCTTGCTCCTGGCTCCACCCCCAATGTCTCCTGGCTCCACCTCCAAAGTCCCCAGATATTTCTTGAATTGGACTTGGCAACCTAGGTGGAATTCTAGCAGGAGCTCTTTTGCATATTAGGCCACACACCCCTGATGTAGCCAAAAAAAGATTGTAAGCTCTTGGAGGATTGGCTACATCAGGGGTTTGTGGCCTAATATGCAAAGGAAGCCTACTAGAATTCCACCCCGGTCATATCCAACCACTATACACCTAGCCACCAGTCAAACATTCAGGCCATGGGAAGAGGGTTCAATATGGTACAGATATGTGGGCACACGGGATAACAAAGTATCACATGGGCTTGTAACTTCTACTTGGCAGGACTGGTGTACATGAAGCTGCCTTACACTGAATCAGACACTGGTCCATCAAGCTCACTATTGTCTACTCAGACTGGTAGTGGCTCTCCAGGGTCTCAGGCAAAGGTCTTTCACATCATCTACTGCCTGGGACCTTTTGATTGAACCTAGGACCTTTTGCAGGCCAAGCAGATGGCTCTACCACTGAACTGCAGCCCCTCTCCCACTTTTTTTTGTTTCTCTCTCCCCCCCCTCCCCCCCCCCCCCACGGCAGTGGCAAACCACCCCTATTAGTCTCTCGCCTTGAAAACCCTACAGGACTGCCATAACTCAGATCCAACTTGATGGTACTTCACACATACACAAACCCTGATAAAATTCTCCCTATCTTCTCTCCAATCCAATAAAGTTAGTCCAGTGGCACCTTTAAGACCAACGAAGTTTTATTCAAGTTATGAGCTTTCATGTGCATACATACGTCTTCAGATACAAAGAAATGGAAGAAAACCATTCAAGCTTATAGACAGGGTTAAAACGCAAATTAGCATACAACTCCTGGATCTAACTTCTCTCCAATCCATGTGAGTGAATTTTCCCTGCAATGGATGTTACTCCCCTCTGTACGCTCCTCACGCTTCTGCTTCCTTTGCTCAGGGCAAAAAGTTCCCTCTCAGCAGTACCATTTCATGGGCAGGAAATGCTGCATCGTATCAGGCAGATTTTGGCTCTGGCAATGCAAACATTCCACAGCTTATTACAACTGGCTTATGCTGATTCCTTCTCACGGGTCCCACGTGATAACCAGGCTCCTTAAGATATATGGCACTAGGCGGAAGATTCCAGAAATTCCACCAGAGGGAGAGAGACAGAACACTGGTGGCCAATGTCTGTGCATGTCTGATATTTTCCTCCATTACAATCTGCAAGAAACCAGCTGCCATCAGAAGGAGGGGGTGGCAACTAGGCCTCACTCCATGGTGCCTGAGTCTATTTCCAGCTTCCAGCATAGACAATATCCATCCAAAGGAGGGGGAGAAAGCAACTAGAAACGGCATACCCTTTCCTCATGCCTGGATATGCAATGCTAACAAATGACACAAAACAAATCTGTGACAGATCAACTTTATAGAAATGCTATATTGAATCCAAGAAACAGAATCTGCAATGAAACCAGGCTTGGAAACAGTTCCTTTTTTAAGGAATTCCTTTTAAAAAAATAAAAAACTATCAGCATCCCCCTAACTTTGCTTTTGACTGAGCAACTGAGTTTTGTAATGTTACAAAGGAGTTACTTCCTTTCTGAAATTTGCCTATGCAATACAACTAAGCTTTCAAAATAAGCATGATGCGCTACGGAAAAGTTGAGCCTTATCTATTAACTAGCAAAATACAAGCCATGGTGATGGGGGCGGGGGGAGACAACATCGCAAGTCTGTGGGATTGTTGCCAGCGGGAACAGGACACTGAGTGTCGGGGTAGACATCAGGTTTTATTCCCACAGCAAACTTTTCCAAGCGCAGTTTTGTTTCCCCCTCAGTGGCTGCCATTCATCTCAATAACAGAAAGTACACTCTGACCCTTCCAGTGCCTACCCTGCTCTCTCTGTTATCAGCCCTAGCCACGTGAACAGACAAAACTGCTTTATACTGAGTCAGACCACCAGTCCTTTGGGATCAGCATTATCTACTCAGACTGGCAGCAGGTCTTGAGCATAGGTCTTTCACAACATCTGCGACCTGAAAGTTCTGACTGGAGGTGCTGGAGATTGAACTTGGGAATTTCTGCATGCCAGGCAGATGTTCTACCACTGAGCCATGGACCCTTCCCAAGCTACTGACAAAAACCGAGCCGCTGAGAATGAAGCCTGTTTCCAAGACTGGTTTCATCACGGATTCTGTTTCTTGACAGGATTCTGGGAACTGCCATTTCAGATGTTCACAACTCATTTTGCATAATGGCTCACCGTGATTCTCTCCATTCAGATACAAATTCAGATACAATATAAACAATCAGTAAACAAACTGTATTTCCATATCTCATGATCACCCTAAGCTACATTTCTATAAAGCTGAACTAAAACATCCATAATTTATTTGAAATAAACCAGTGGTCTTGTTTTGAGGTAGAGGCACCACATTTTCAGCATAGCATCCAGTGCCTCTCCTCAAAATACCCTCCACCAAGTTAAAAAAGACTGGACCAGGGGGTCCAATTCTATGAGCCCCAAAAGAAGGTGCCCTATCCTTCATTACTTCTAAATGGAGGGAAGACATTTAAAAAGCATGCGGTCTCTTTAAATGTGATTGCCAAAACTCCCTTTGGAGTTCAATCATGCTTGTAACACCCAAAGTTTCCTGGCTCCACCCATAAAGTCCTCAGATATTTCCTGAGTCAGACCTGGCAACCGTAGACTATCACAAGGGGTGCCATTTGGCTGAGGCCTCACATTTATACAGACCCTCAAATTTAGACTTCTGATGTTATCATCTTCAGATGAACAAAGCTTGAGTTCAGTCACCTTTAAGACCAATAAAGTTTAATTCTGGGTATAAGTTTTTGTGCACATGCACACTTCATCAGATAAATAAAGCCAAATAAACCCAAATGAGGTTGCATGGAGATAACACCGACAGGTTTGAAAAAAGGCAGCATTCAGCCTACAACTTCAAACTTCTGTCCCATTATGAGGTCACACTGCCTGTACTGGGAGCCTTAAAAAATGGAAGTGGCCTAGGCCTCTTTTGACTTTTGAGAGGCCCTGGAAACTCCATCACAATTTACCTCAGGGGCAGCTAGCTGTGGATAGCGATAAGTGCTGGCAGGCCAGTACATACTGTCAGCTGTGTGACAAAGAAACGTGGTTTGACCAGTCCTCAGTTAATCCCAAAATCAGTACACACTACAATCAAGTTAATAGCTGCACTATACTGATTGACGGCTTTCCCCGCCAAAAATATATTAATATCCACTCATATTATCCTGACCTGCCACAGATGACAACAAGCCGGACTTATGCACACATTGGCTTACTGTCTTAAGTTATGTCTGAATGCAGCCCCAGTGGTTAGAAATGACCTCTTCAATGCCCTGCAGAGTGCGCAGATGACGCAGAAAAGACGCCCATGTGTGTTGTACCATTTATAACTGTCATAACTTTGAGAAACCCTGGCAAAGATTTGATTTGTTCAAATCCAAGCAGGATGTGTGGCCCAACATCACTGCTGCAAGGCATCTCCTTAAAGTCGAAGTGGCTTAGTTGGGATTCATGAACTCATGAACAAGCGGGCAGCCGTGTTGGTCTGAAGCAGTTGAACAAAGCAGGAGACCAACTGCACCTTTAAGACCAACCAATTTTTTATTTAGAACGTAAGCTTTCATGTGCTCTTAAGCATACACCTCGTCTGATGAAGTGTGCTTAAGAGCACATGAAAGCTTACATTCTAAATAAAAATTGGTTGGTGTTAAAAGTCCTACTTGACTCCTGCTTTGTTCATGAACTTATATAGGCTCACAGGGGGGGGGGGGAGACGGGGGAGGGGGGAAAACAGCATCACAAAGTGGTACAATGCGTATGTATAAGTAACACAGTGTTCGGACAAAGGGAGGGTAATTAAGATTCAGACAGGCTGTGAGTCTCCAGTCTGAGGACAAAACCTCAGCAATTAGAGGGCCCTGCCTAACCTTATGACACAGCTGAAATGTTTTGCATAATAAACTATGAGCTACTCCGTGCTTTATAGTCAGGCATCTCTTCAGTGGCCATGCAGCCCAGCCTCGTGTTGGGTACAACAGATCTGACTCCCAAGTCTGTGATTGCAGCGATTAAGAATTTGGCAATTGAGGCACAATCATGCTTTAAAAGAACCTACACAGCACTGGGTTCAGAAAGACTTAAGAATTGCCTGTGTTCATCAGAGTTGAGCCTCCGAGCTTATCTTTCAGGGCCACAGCTCAGGCCCAGAAACTGCAACTCTCCTTTGCATCTATATTTCCTGTGAAAGGAGACCCAAGTGGGCAGATGTGTTGGTCTGAAACAACAGAACAAAGTGGGAGTCCAGTGGCAGATTTAAGACCAGCAAAGTTTTATTCAAAGTGTGAGCTTGCATGTTTATGCACACTTCCATACTTCCTCAGACTTAGGGAAATGGAACTTACAAGTCCACATACATATATGAACTGTTAACTTCCATTTCAATGTATCTAAGGTTTGTCTTCCAGGCCCCTCCTGGGGCTTCTTCTGCCCTGGCCTGCTCCAGCATCCTTGGCCTGTGATGGCTGTGTCAACCTGGCCAGCTGTGCCTGGGTATGCCGGCAAGGCCTCCTCCATACTCCTTCCTCCAGCTATTCCTAGCAGGTAAGTATGCCCTCCTTGCCTTCCCTGGCTGCTTCCACTGGTATGTTGCTGCTATAGCACTCCAGCACTGTTCTACTGGGCCTCTCTACTTTCAGCAATTATCTTTCTTACAGCAGAAAGAGCAAAGACAGCAGTAGCACCTTAAAAATACGGAAGAGTATGAGCATTCGTGAGTCACTGCTCACTTCTTCAAAAGTATCTGAAGAAGTGAGCAATGACTCATGAAAGCTCACACCTTGACACAACTGTTTAGTTTTTAAGGTGCTACTGAAGTATTGCTCTTTTCTACTGCTGGACAGACTAACAGCTACCCATCTTCATCTTTCTTATACCATCTCTGCTGTTAGGTGTACTATTTTGACATTTTGTTGATATTTTTATTTAATTTTAGTTTAATTTTCTGTAAATTGCTCTGCTTTTTTTTAAAACTGAAAAGCACCCTTAACATCTTCAAATAAAAACAAACAGGCACTGACACATGTCTATTTCCCCAAAACAATGGCACCAGGGGGTGTGGTCTATTATGCAAATGAGTTCCTCCTGGGCTTTTTTTTTTTAAGCCCTAGTCTTCCTACACTACTTCCTTCAGTTTGGACTGGAGAGTGTTTATTCTTAGGTCTTTTGCACTTTTTATGTTCTGATTTGAGGGGATCCATGAATCTCAACTCATACAGAAAATCACAAGATGGTCTAACACAGTCCTGAAATGTGTTTTATATACACACACAAAGTCTAAGAGATGCATTTCTGATTTGCAGCTGTTCACATCACTTGCCAGTCACATTCATCAAGCACTGGATCCTCTGGTGTTTTTGTGAGGTAGTCCAAACCTCTGCCCCCACAAAATGTACTCAGACTGGAAAAACTAGATGCCTCCAAACTTGCTGCAGAAACTACTTGCAGGGACACCGCAAGCCTGAATCTGGGCTTCAGACCATGCCCCTGAGAGAAAAGGGTTGGATAATTAAGCCACATTGTGTTGGCAGATTCTGGAGCAAGTAAATAACCTAAAGGAGCTGCCTTTTGTTGTATTCTCTGGAATGGAGTTAATTTCCTTGGGAAACAACCAGCACTTTATGCTCTTCGGTTACCAGGCAATTCTGGGGACTAAGGAGGGAAAACACCCTAATTTCTTTGTGTTCCCAGGGTTGTCTATTTTTTTATTTCTTAATCCTGCTAGATGGAACACAGGCCTAGAGAGAAATCACTTAGTTGACTCTGAGGCTGCATTTCTGAGTTTTCTCATGGAATCACCACAGATGTTTTTTTTCTGCAGCCTCAAGGTTCCCATAATATCCGAACACATGTGAAGAAAACTGTTGATGGGGAGACAGAACAAGCCAGAGAGTTTTAAGACTCGCAGAACAGGTTGTAGGGGATAGGAACAGGCACATTTCTGTAACATCTAAAAATCTATTGTCCATTCCCGGACCAAGAGAGGCCATACTGGGCTTTACACGGGCCAGGGCCTTCTCAGTGGCAGCAACCATGCTGTGGAATGCGCTCCCTGAGGCCATAAGAGCTCTGCAGGATCTCTCCCAATTCCGCAAAGCTTGTAAAACTGAACTTTTTAAACAGGCCTACAACAACTAGGAGAGAAGGCTGCCGCTTTTATGCTACTAGGCAACTCCACCAGAAGGACCACCAACAGATAAATTATATACTCTGTACAGCACCAATACTCTGTTTTAAATTGTTTTAAATTATAATTGACTGTCTTATTGTTTTATAGTTGAAATTGAGATGTTGGTTTTTATATGATTGTTAGCCGCCTTGAGTCCGTTTGGAATGGGCAGGATATAAATGGAAAGTAAATAAATAAATAAACAACAGCAGTTCAAAAGGCCTGGGAAAGGTAAGAACATACAGCATTCATAACTGATATTTGGGTGGGTGGGGGATCATCTGTCAAGTGTGTCACAATTCATCAGGCTGGGAGAAGAAAGCAAAGTTGTCACAAGAGACAGGGGCTGAAAACCTGATGCCAGACTTTGATGTTCATTCCTCCAGCACAACCATTCCGTACATCAGCGCTCGGTGCCAAAACGTGTATTTCCTTGCTGCCCTGGCTTTCCGTGGCAGCTGCACTTGGAAATGACCATAGGACTAAACATGATATGCAGTTCTGCCCAAAGGCATGCCTAATCTGAGTTAAGTAATCCTGAGTAGGAACTCTTGCTTTTAGAACACCAGGGGTGATTACAGACTGGCACTTTGGGATGACTCAGAAACGCCAAAAATCCTTCCAAACATAAACATCTGCAACCCATCCCCATTCCGTATTCACCCTGTCCTCCAGCATCCTCAGTGGGGCTCAAAAAGCTACCACTGTTGAAGTGGTAGCAAATTTTCGAGCCACACACCAATCACCTCCTCAGCATCTGGAAGGGGAAGGGCGCAAGCGAGGTGCCTTGGCAGTGTGAAACTGCCAAGCCCCCCCCCACAAGCCTCTTCTGGCTTTTGTTGTTGTTGTTGTAAGCCGCCCTGAGCCCGCTTGTGGGATAAGGCAGGATATAAATCCAAAAATTCAATTCAGTTCAATTAAAAACTACCCACAGCACTTGACCGCATGAGTGCTTGATTCGTAGGGGGAGAAAAAGAGCAGTCCGGCCTCTGAGGCGCCCCCCATCTGATCATGCCGAGCCGCCTCGCAGACGGGATGGGGCTGCCTCACCAGGGAGCATGTGGAGGGTTTGGGATGACTCTTTTTGAGCCAGCTCAATTTGGGACGCCTCTGATACGGCCCAAAAAGTCCGTCTGTTATCACCCAAGTAGTCGCTTTTTGGATCTTTTTGACCCCTCTACTCAAAACAGTCTCTGGAGAAATCCTAGTAAACCAGCAGGTTCAAAGCAGTCCAGGTGGAAATTAGTCAGGGGTCCACTGTGATCTGTCCTGACCTGGATGGCGCAGGTGAGCCTGATCTCATCAGACGGCCCCAGTTAGTATTTGGAGGGGAGACCACCAATGAAGTCTAGAGTTGCTATGCAGAGGAAAGCATTGGCAAACCACTCTTGTTAGTCTCTTGCTTTGAAAACCCGATGGGTTGCCCTAAGTTAGCCACAACTTGACAGCACTTTCCGCACACCACTGTGATCTAACTCCTGCCCACCCTGGTCCCCGTCATACCCTGAGCTATAGCAACTGTTTGAAGAACTCCAGCAGTGTTAATATTTTGTCAGATCATTTACTTAGGGAGTGTCCCTAACTACTTTTTGGAAATATACCGCATGGAAATAACTCAAGAAGACCACACCAGACAGTGGGTTTTTTTGTTTTTGTTTTAAAAAGCAAGGAATGCAGACTTCTCATTCAGGTCATTAAAGCTTTCAAAATGTAAACTGAGAATTGTCACAAAGATTCACCGCCATCATATAAAGCAGGGGTGGCCAACGTTAGCTCTCCAGATGTTTTTTGCCTATAACTCCCATCAGCCCCAGCCGTTGGCCATGCCGGCTGGGGCTGGTGGTAGGCAAAAAAACATCTGAAGAGCTACCGTTGGCCACCCCTGATATAAAGTTGGCCACCCCTGATATAAAGCACTGTGGAAAAGCAGAAGAGAAATGAGGGGGCAGATGGTGATTATCCACCATGGCAAAAACTGCTCCTTTGTGATGAGAGAAAAGATAAAGTCACCTCTCCTTATCCCCTGTGGCTGTAATAGTTCTCCCACATTGCAACAATATATTGGGCACCACAAATATCAAATCAGGGCCTTTAGTAGCAAGATCTTCACTCTCTACCAAAAGGGTCCCCCAACAAGGTGCCCACCAATACCATTCCTAGTGCCCATCAAATGCTTTTTTAAAATGAGTGGAGCTAGGTGAGGCTTTTGCCCAACAGGACTTCTGATTGGCTGTGCACATTAAAAGGCATCATGCTAAACAGAGCTTCTGCTTGGAATGTTGAAGAGTTACTATTAAAGTCAGGGCTTTTTTATAGCAGGAACTCCTTTGCATATTAGGCCACACCCCCTGATGCAGGCAATCCTCCAAGAGCTTACAGGGCTCTTATTACAGAGATTACTGTAAGCTCCAGGAGGACTGGCTATATCAGGGGTGTGTGGCCTAATATGCAAATGAGTTCCTGCTACAAAAAAGTGCTGATTAGAATTATATACAACTTTGATCTGTGACATATTGTGGTTGGCTCTGTCTCCTGTGGCTACCATTTTCTGATTGGCTCAATCTCCCAGGGGAGCTATTTTGTGATCGTTCCCATCACCCTGTGTCAGAATTCCAAAGATGCCCATAGGTTCGAAAAGGTTGGGGACTCCCTGCTCTACTATATCACTATGAAGGACCTACTGGCCTGGTCTCTGCTACTCCATCAGTACAGATGGCTGCAGGATGGCATTGCAGCTTCCAGTTCAGCATAGATCAGGTGACACAATGAACCAACTGGATTCCACTTTGTCTTGGACACAATCTTTGGCTTGGCTCCTCAGCCTCAGCTAATTATTACTTGCAAATGCTCATGTCTGACTTGCCTCCAGACCATCAGCCCAGACAACATGTGGGGAAAAAAATGTTTTGAGAAAAGGAAAAGAATACAATCCGAGAGAGGTCGCTATAATGAATAACACAACAAAAAATACAAGCTAGTGACCAATTTACTAAGAAATATATAGAAACCAGTCCAAATGTCCAAAACATGTACATTCAAGTCCCAAAGTAGTGTGGTGACAAGCCAATCGATTAAGTACGGTACTTGTTTCTTTCCAGTCTTCATCAGACCTGGGACCAATATTGATTCAATTATATAGATTCTTTACATAATTTTTAAAAAAGGGGACGCAGAGCGTCTCCAGCAGCAATTTCACATCGGCTACAGCTCAGTATGAGGCTTCTTGTGCATTTGAGAAAAGGAAAGGCAATGCAAGATCCAAAACTTTGAAGGTCTCGAGCAGAGGCTGGAAAGCTTTGCGCCCATGAGAAATGCACTTGGTCGCGCTGCTTTTCTGAAGCAGTGAATAAAACGGGAGCTTCACTGAAGCATCAAATAACACATGCACACACTTGAGGTCCTAATGTAAACTAAAGATCACCATTATCTTCTAAGGCCAGGGACAAGAAAAGGGATTTTTTAACAGCATATATTATGGTTGCATGTACAGATGTAAATGTATGTATCCCATCTTTTATTTATAACCTTTCAGTAAAATAGTATTATTGCCTTTTTAAGACATTTAGCCTACCCAAGACCCCTTGCAAATAGTTTAGGTTATACATTTAAGTAAGGAAAGTGATTCTAAGGCACAAAGAAGCAGCAGTCTCCCAGAAGAAAAGGACAATTTGTCCATCTGCGGATACATAATTTGTCCATCTGCGGATACATAATTTTCTAGTTAATTCTCTCTGAACAAAAACAAAAAAAAAACCAAATAAGCATTCTGTGCCAAGAAAAGTTGGATTTGACAACTTCTATACATCAAGCACATTAATATAGATCTGTTTGTTTACCACCATATACGACCTGAGTTCGATCCCGGCGGAAAATGTAGATGACTGGGGAAGGCAATGGCAAACCACCCCACAAAAAGTCTGCTGAGAAAACGTTGCAACGCGATGACACTCCAAAGTCAGAAACAACTGGTGCTTGCACAGGGGATTACCTTTACCTTTTTACTCTCATTCAGGAAATGAGTCAAAACTCTTCAGCTTTCAAGACTCTCTCTCTCTGTACGTGAATACAGCAATCCTATGGACTAGAAACCTTTCTAAAGGATGCTAATTTCATGTTGTGAAAGCAACATCACCCTAGAGTCGAAAACGACTGGTGCTTGCACAGGGGACTACCTTTACCTTTAATTTCACATCAGTAACAAATCCTGTGCTCGTGTGGTGTAACCACAAAGCTGTAAAATATGCACAGATCTGCATATGATATAATACTCTGCCAAAACGGCTGCATTACTCATGGGGCATCCTCTTATCCTGCCTACGAACAGCATCTGCCCTCTGGAAGCCAGCCACGTCCTCTTTCATTTTCATTCATATGGGTGGCACACATACCATAAGAGTCACCAACTTTAAGAGGTTTCTGGATCAAATGAGCTTAGGACATTCAGTCACCAAAGGACAAAATGTCCTCTGGGAAAAGCAAAGCAAGCTCCAGACACATACCACAGAGAACGGAAGGGTCAGTTAAGGAATAAAACATGGTCACTCAAGCAGCAACAATGGGAAAGGCACATTCTATACATATTACCCCTAGGAAACATTTCAGCTTCATAGTGTCCTTGCAAATGCTGTGAATGTACAAATGTGGCAAAGTGCAGAAATTTCCAAGACCGAGACTGGATTGTGGAGCGCAGATGCTAAAGCAGAACCCAGGTATCTCATCAGAATATCTCCTCAGAATTAGAAGAACCTTGATTCTCTCGGAAGAAAAATGTAGAAAAGTTGCTTACTTTTATAGAGGGAATTCCAGAATGAATAGCCTTCTTCTGCTTAATGTTTAGAGGTCAAGCTAGAAATCAGTGAGAAAGATGTATGACACTGCCATATACTGAATCAGACCCTTAACCCAGCCAGATTCGAGTCCAAGAGCATCTTAAAGACCAAAAAGATTTTCGGGGTATAAGCTTTCAAGAATCAAAGGTGCAAAATAAAAGGGTGGGGCTGAACTACCTTTAAAGGGCTGCTGAGTTCAAAGTTCATACTCGGTGGCACTCAGAGAGACTACAAGAAGATTTGCCTCTTCCTAACACTGAATCCAAGTATCGTGGGTGCTGGGGCCAGAGTGCATGCTTTGCAGGGTGTGAGGGTCCACAGACAAGAAGCCGAGTTGAGAGTTCAACGTCCGAGTTAGGAGAAAGTCGTATCAAGGGCTGTTCAAGCAATGCAGTCAAGCACTCCAGAGGTTACTCACAAGTTATGGTCACAGAGCCAAGAGATGAGACATGAGAAGATGAGATGAGATCGAGAGCCAGTCCCGAGTCGCACAAGCGAGGCAGGGTTTTATGCAGCGATTGCAGAGTTAGCAGTAGAATGACTTGTTGCTTCCACACTCATCTCATCGCCCACTCCTTCATTTATGCTGGTGCACAACTGTGCCACACTGAGCTAATGCTTGGGCCATTGCCCTGGCTTGTTTCCACCAGGTGTCTGCGAGTGATCAGGCGTGTACTCCATCTTCTCTCAAGGAGCTCTTGCTATGCTCTTCTTTGCCTGAGCTCCAGTGGCTCCAGGGACAAGGAAGCAAGGTGGTTTCTGGAGTTTGATCTGAACCTGGAACAGAGACCTGAGCTGTCTGCTTATGCTTGTGTGATTGTAGCATCCAAAAGCCCTGCTGCCAGTAACTGGTT